>NC_141686.1:79455641-79773141 GCF_964263255.1 Lissotriton vulgaris
CACAGTTTGCATGGGTCCGCAGTTCTTTGCGTGATATCTGACAATTTTCTGATTATTAAGAGCCTGGCCGGGATAGTTAAAGCCTTCCGAGTCAAGCCTTTGCGTTGAGTGGCGTAGTGGAAATTGAGGACGTGCAGAGGGGCCGGCAGGTATCCAATCCTTCGTTATTCAAAGCCTGACCGGGAGACGAACAGTTTAAGCCTCCCATGACCAGCCTCCGCTTTGTGTGGTGCAGCAGAAATTGACAAGGACGTGAGGTGCGCCGACAGGCCTCCGCTCCATAGCTCCGTCCGTGTTGCGAGTTTCCAGGCGCCGAGTTGGGAGGCGTTGTGGGTCTTGTCTTGAGTGCGGGGGCCCGGCAGCACGGCACCAGCGTTGGTCGAAAGGCCGTTCCAGCCTCACGTGGGTAGACTACCACTTTTGCGGTGTGCCTTATGTTGGGGGCACTGGCGTAGGGAGCTGCACTACGGGACTCTGGCAGTCCCACTCTCGAAGGCCACCACAACCTCGTTTCACCTCGGAGAGAATCAATGCTGGGTGCCTCTATTATGCGGCGCGGGTGCAGGAGGCCGCACAACGGGCATTGGTTGTCCAGATTCAACACCCGGTATCAGACGTCGGGTCAAACTCCCGTCTTCGTCCCTCGCAGTCAGAAGGTCCGAACGAAGATAGGAACCAGTCTCAGACCGCAACTCCACCACCTTGGTCTGAGCTGTATAGCGGTCCGTCTGCGCCAGCAGTCATCGGCATCCACCAGCAATCCTCGGTCCCCAATTCCAATTTCCAATTCCCCCTAAATCCTCGTCCCACATCTACAGGGGATTCACCGTTGCAGACTGTCCAGCCTTGCAGATCAGGATCTCACCGATGCAGACTGTCCAGCCTTGCAGACCAGGATCATCTGAGTGAGGCCAAGCAATGAGGGATGCTGTTTCCGGGGTTCTTCACGTTCAGGTATAGTCGATGAACCCTTAATCTTTTATATCAATAGCAAGCAATCTTTGTGTAGAATCTTGTCGCGTCGGTCAATATGGTTGATGGACTTGGTTTAACAGGGATTAAAAGTCGATGGCTGTCCCATGCCTCAGGAGCTGTAAGGGCGAGTTCCTTACCCATCGGCCATTTTGGGGTTATAAAGGGTATTGCAGTACCAGTGGTTAGGCATGAATAATGCTGGATTTGCATCAGCTCTGAGCTGGAGTAATTTACTTCCATTTTTAGTCACTTTTTTGACTGTAGTACTAGAAGCAAACTTTGTGAATAGCCATGGACTTACTCTTTTGTGGATGGGTTCAGGTCCTTTCCAAACCCCTCTCCAACTGTCAGTTAACTCTCCCAATTCCCCTCCCCTTTCAAAGGAAGTATTCCCTATTTTCAAGATTTACTACTTAAACAAATATGTATGTTTGCGTATACATTCCCACACAGAAAAAGATAGGAGGGAAGGAGGGATAAACTCTGCATATTGGTATGTGAGTAGCATTGTGTAGTACATTTTTAGTACTACAAAACATATTACAAAATGCAGTTTATGAATAGGGCACAATATGTGCAAAGTGTGGGTAAGAAGAAATTCCTGAAGTCTTTCGTGACTGTTTAGGTAAACTGAAGGGACTCCCGCATTGTATAGTTTTAAAGAGTGATTCTGTGCCAGGTGTTCATAAAGCACAGAGAGTACCGTTGTGTTTAAGAGTGGAATTAGGAGCTGAGATGGATAAGTTGTGTTTATCATGCATAATCGAACCAATCGAAGGTTCAGAATGGTTGTTGCCTGTGATGTTAGGCCACAAGGGGGATATATCTTTAAAGTTGTGTATGGGCCTTTACGATCTCTATGACAACATTTGGGTCAATTGGCAACCACGACTGAACATTAATGAGATGTTGTCCACTTTAAAGTGTGCCTTAGCTTTCAAATCTCTTGATATGTTAGATCAAGTTTTATGAGGACTTGAAACACCTCCATTCGTTTGGGACAATGGCGGGTGCATTCCATTATGTTCGGCTGCCCTTTTAAAGGCTTGAATACAGTCATTGCCCAGCAGTGGCAGCACCTTAACAGAGCTTCAGAGCGCACCCCTGCAACCTGTGAGCCACCACATAATACTCGAAAACTCTGCCCACACTGCTAATTATTTAACTAAGCAATCTTCATGAAAACACAATTTACGTGTTTTCATGAAAAGTGACAGTGCACAGGGCAGCCAATCCCGTTCCCTCTCCAACAGGCTCCTGGTGACAGGAGGAAGAGAATGGGGCTGAGTGATGATCCATCTGCAAACTGTTATTTAAAACCACAGCACTCTGTTGGTGGATGTCTGGATTGTGTATATGAAGGGCATACATTGACTATGAACCCCTCACACAGGCGCAATCTATTTTGTTTGGCAGTCATCATGTGCATGCCTCGGGCAGCACAATATATCTGCTACAATGGGGCTGTCAAGGAACACATCAATCCATTCCTGAGGTCAATGAGAAGCCACACAGAGCAACAGAAGCAGGATCCCGAGCACTGTCCCAGCTTCTGTTAGGGCTATGCTTCTAGTCCCATCCAGCAGGATGGTAAAGGGATTATGTGGGTCTATCCCTTTTTAATCCTAGCCCTGCTGCTGTGTCAGGCTTCTCGCTGGGAATCCTGTGTTGCTGGTTCTGAACTCCAGCATTGGATTGCTGCCCTGTTGCTGCCACAGAGCCTTGGAGTTACCAGCACAGGAAGCAAGATAAGTAACAATATCCAGTGTTGTTTCTCTGCGCATGTGTGAGTGAGTGTGTGTGTGTTTGTGAGTCTGTATGCGAGTGGCTGAGAGTAAATGAGATTGAGTGAGAGTGAATGTGTTTAGTGTATTCAAGAATGTCAATGAGAGTGAAAATGAGTGAGAATTAGTGAGTTTGAGTAAGTGAAAGTAAGCGTGAGGGCGTGAGTAAAGATTGTGAGTGAGGTAGGAGGAGTAAATGAGGGGGCGATTGTGAGAGGGAGGGGGAGAGAGTCAGGGACAAAACTACCAATGATGCAACAGATACAACTGCTACTGGCCTACTGAATCCAATATTATTAAAGGAGGGTACCTGAACACCAGGAGTTTGAAGCAGAGCTCCCTGTACCTCAGCCGTTGTGAATGAGGGTCAGTGAGTGTGAAAGATAGAGTGTGTGTAAGTACATATGTGAGTAACAGTGAGAATGAGTGAGTGTGACTGTGTGAGTACATATGCGCATGAGTGGGAGTGAGGGTGAGAGCGAATGAGTGAAAGAGTGTGAGTCAGCGTGAGTGGGGGGGGGAGAAAGTGAATGAGACCGGTAGTTAGTATGAATGAGAGAGAAAGAGTGAGTAAAAATGAGTGAGTAATAATCGGTGTGCTAGCATGTTTGATGCTTGTGAGTTAAATATGCCACTGTGCATAAGAAGAGCAATATCATGTTTGGCCTATAAGGGAACCAAATTACTGTCACTAGCTTATTGGAGGTAGTTTATGGAATAATGGAGGGCATCTGCAGCACATGCAGCCTCTGAGATATTGGAAGTAATTCGTGGCATATGGGGAACACCTATGGCAAAATGCTGGTGTTGGCATACCGGACGTAATTCTTGGCAACACTAGCATATTTGGGGTGGGAGATCGGGTTGCGGGAAGCAAGCCATGAAAAAACGATGGCTCTGACATACTGGAGGTAATTTTGGCATATGGGTCACCCATTATTTATGGGCTGTATCAATGGCGAGATTTTGGTACTGGCATATTGTATGTATTTGCATTGTCACACTGAAGGTAATTCTTAACATTCAAGGGGTACGTAAAGCAAATGTTGAAATCCATGGCAAGTATTACGCCCCACCACTTTCAGAGATCACAAGCCACTAATGTCACAATGAGCGCCGTCATTCCATTCGCTGAAAGCCTCTCAGTGTGTATGGCCGCAAGGGACAATGGCTCCACCGGTTAACGATTCGGAGAAGGTAGAGGGACCGTGCATGTTGGGTTACGTCCTTATAGGTAGAAGAGTGCAGGGTGCACAGGGACAGCACAAGTTATTTTATGGGAGGATATGAGAGGAGAGGCCTCCAGCTTCATTGGATACTTTTTGGATGCAGTGGAGAGGACCAAAGTGTGAAGGAGATTACCACTGCAATGCAGTTCCAGGATGCAGAAAGAGAATTCAGGGCAGGCGCAAATATAGTACCTAGTTTGGAAGCAGTGCCTGGCGTGATGGCCACTAAGACAAGCAAAGCTCCATCAGCGGTGTCATCTAGACCTCTTCTAATTCTAGCTTTGAAGCATCGTGAAGACTCACATCAAACTGTCATTCCTGCTGTTATCAGTACTATTGCAGGGTAGTTGTCTACTTTGCACTGTGGAGACACTGAATGCTGTGGAAGGTTAGGGTGGGTGTATTGTATGGTAGGGTGAAATCTACACAATCCAATCATATGCAAAGATATGACTAAACAAGAAGAAACCATCTGATCTGTTGCATCGAAAAAAAATGTTTTGTATAATAGCACAGGCAAAGAAATTAGGAAATACTGCGCCCTTTTTATTTCTTTGCTCATTGCATTTTTTTCTATAGTGAAAACATGTTCCAGATGTATTTAGGGGATCTTTTTAGGATGCTGGCTCGGTATATAGTGTCTACCTATGATGAAGCACTGGGCACTGAGTCCAGGAAACACTTAGTGATAGTGTGTAGGTCCCTGAAAACCAAAGTTTTCAAGGGGCGATCCAAGAGGGGTGTAAATAAGGTGCATGTACCACTATAGTCAGTCAGTGAGCTTTTCACACAAACAAAACAAATCAGGTGAGTATAAAAATACTTTATATTTATTACTACACACTAGACACTAACTTTGTACCTCTCCTACCCAGCCATGTCAATTACACAAGGAATACTTAGAAAAGAAGTAAGTAGCATTGAAAAACACATAGGGCCCACCGGGGGTCATATCCATATACTAAGATAGTGGAATGCAAAATGGTTACCAAAACAGGGCTAGTACCCAAGGTTAGAGAACCCCTGGAGAAGCAAGGGGCCATCCAAGGTGAGAAGCCAGGGACCCCAAGGGGCCCAGATGCAGAGTGGTTACACTGGGTCAGACGTCGATAGGGCAACACAAGGCAAGTCGCAATTGGAAAATTTGAGTTCTAGGACCGTTCCCAAAGGACCTCGAAGAAAGCACTTGGATCAAGGAAGGTTGGAGAGTCACCCCATCTATGGATACCCAAAAGATATGAATACTTGCACCAGGGAGCCCAGGCACACAGGGGTGAAGTGGTGTCGTAAACCTCCGTACATGCCAATTGAGGGTCGTGGAAGTTTAGCAGCTACACCATCTCATGGACCAGGCTGGTGGAACCAGGATGAAGAATCCAGATGAGAAGAACCTGAAAGTAGAGGGGCCAGAGTCCAAACCACCTGGAGGTGATCAAGAGGCACAGGAGCACACCAGCCCTTTTTGAAGGTTCTTGGTGTAGCACGGAGTTGAAGAAACAGCAGCTGTGGAGACCAGGCAACTTTGTAGGAGCCCAGTTGCCTTTCACAAGCTATCCCACGCCACGAGGCAGAAGATGCAGGCAGGATGACAGGCTTAGTGCTGCGCAGTGCTGGAGGCAGGTGCTACATGGAGCTTGAAATTCCTTAGGAAAAGTAACCAACAAGTCTTGGTAACGCCAAACAGATGCAATGCACAGGTAGGCACTCTATGTTGGCTGGAGAGGGATTACCGTCTTCCAACTCGCAGGGACGTTGATCAGGCCTCTAGAGAACCAGCAAACCACAACCTGTGTTGCAGAGCTGGGCGATGTCGTGGTACAACAGGATCAGCAAACCGGTCGTCGATGTCACGGTACCTACAGATGCAGGGAAGTAATTCCTTCACTTCAAGGGAGATTCCTTCAGGCAAAGATGCAGGCTGAGTCCTTTGTGAAAAGGAGGAAACACGCCATGGAGTTGCAGGAGAAGCATAGGGACAAAGAAGCAGCAGGATTCTTCCTACAGGGAGCAGTCTTGTTGTGGTTCCTGGTTTAAAGAACAGCAGAATTCCAGTGTCCACAAGCAGAGGAGCCTTTGAACAATCTTCAACCACAGGCAGTCGGTTCCAGAAGTTGTTGTCGGGACAAATCTAAGGACCATCGCTCAGTGGAGCCCTCAAGTAACCCTAAAAGGGTAAGGACTTCGTCTCTGGTGACCTACCTATCAGAGGGGGTCAGGGACGCTACTCAGATGTCCTAGCCAGCCAGATGCTCCCTGGGGCCAAGATTCAACATGCCAGAATCAAGTGGCCAACTGTAGGGGCTCTGGGGCATCTCCCCAGGGCGGAGTTGGACAGGGGGGTGGTCACTCCCCTGTTCTTTGTGTAGTTTTGTGGCAGAGTGGGAGCCAAGGGCTCCTGAACTGGGCAAAACCGTTTTATGCATGGAGGGCACTAAATGTGCCTTTCAATGCAGTCTGGTGGTGCTCAGAAGTTCCCCCATCCTACCTAATTCTAAAGGAGAGATTGTCACACCTCTCCTTCGCAGGAAATCCTTTATGCGGGTTCCCCTGCCCGAGTCAAGCTCATCAGTAGGGGAGCAGAATACTGTCTAGGGTTGGCAGCAGCATGGGCTGGCTGGCTGTCAGGCCCTGGAAGGCTGCATAGGTAGGTATTGGGGGTCCTCTAAGGAGCACCCCAGTACATGGTATCATGCAACTAACATTGGAATCTGTGTAGTTGCTTGATTCTAACATGTTTGATACCAAACATGACCAGGTTCGGGCAGTCATTATGAAGTGAGACATCTCGACTTGCCAGTGTCCACTACATACCTTGTAATGGCTGTCCTACACTTACAAAGCCCAGAAAATGAAGTCTATGGTTTGTATGGGGAACCTTTGCTCGTGCAGGGATACTCACACACTCAGAACCATGCACTCTGCCCCTTGGACTGACGGGCCTACCTTACGGGTGACTCATACGTTTTAAGTGCAGTGACCTGGATCTGAGGGAAACTTTATATCTGAAGTGAAGGGTGCATGCACCCTGTCATACAGACTGCAGTGGCAGCTCTGCAGACACTGTTTGCATGGGCTCCTATGGATGGCACAACACATGCTGCAGCCCACAGGAGACCCTAGGTGTACCAATGCCCTGGGTGTCTCAGTACCATATACTCGGGACTTCATTGGTACCCCAGTGGGCCAATTGTGGAGTGTACAAAGTACTTACCAGTAAATTTCGAGGAGAGAGCACTGTCACTGGGGTCCTGGTTAGCAGGATCCCAGTGAACTACAGTCAAAACACACTCACACAGGCACAACGTGGGCGTATCTATGTCGGAAAGATCCTAATTTGCTACAATCTTTACATTTACGGAAGAGAAACTCCTATGAAAAGGGGGTGATTTGTTTTATACTGGTTTAATACAATATTGAGTAAAATGGATTAATAGTCACTATCTGATTGGCTATTGGGAAAGAGCAGTAATGTTTGAGGCAGTGAGTTATTATGAAGATAACATTTTGTCAATTACGTAGCATTGATAAGAAGAAGGCATTGGCGCCCTTAGGACATCCAAAATATTAAGATTTCCCTTAAATACTCGCCATGGTCAGAAGAGCCCTTCCTCTCTTTGAATCCAAAACTAGCAAGCTTTGGCAAAGCTAATATGTCTCGCCTATTACAGGCTGGTGCAGACCTATTGGCTTTGTCAATGCTTTTGCTGTATCGATGCAAAAACCACAGTTGATGGACAGAATGCAGAACAATGTCATACATTCACCCCAGTACAGAGATCTGGGCCTAAATTCATCGTTTTTTGCACTCCACACCACCCCAGTTCAGACATGGCCATATGCAAATCAGTCTGACCCTGTGCCTCATTGGAACAGTCCAGCCCGAACTGCCAAGTCATGTCTTCCCTGGACCGGAAACAAGCTTCTGAGGACCGGTTTCTGGCATTCCAGCCGTCTTCTGCCCGGCTTGCTTGAATCCAGTGGTGTGGAGAGCATGGGACTCACATCTGAGCATACCCATCCCACTCGGGGTGACAAATGCAAAAACCACAGTTGATGGACAGAATGCAGAACAATGTCATACATTCACCCCAGTACAGAGATCTGGGCCCAAATCCATCTTTTTTTGCACTCCACACCACCCCAGTTCAGACATGGCCATATGCAAATCAGTCTGACCCTGTGCCTCATGGGAACAGTCCAGCCCGAACTGCCAAGACATGCCTTCCCTGGACCGGAAACAAGCTTCCGAGGACCGGTTTCTGGCATTCCAGGCAGATTCAGGGGCATAAAATTGCTCTTCAGGGGCACTGAGAGTATAGGAGTGGCTGCGGTAGCAAGAGGCGAGTACTCGGAGTGTACAGGTGCAGCTTGGTGGAAACACTGGGGAGTGCCTGAGAAGGGTGAGAAGTGCGAGCAGGCGACAGGAGCAACCATCAGCAGCAGTGGGGTGGATCCATGGGATGCTGAAAACTGCTCACTGACTGCTCTGAGTGTACAGGAGCAACTGGCTGCAGTAGTGGGGTGGGTGCCGGGGTATTAAAGTTTCTTCCTAGATCCTCTTAATGTGCAGGAGCAGCCGAGCTGCAGCAGTGGGGTGGGTGCTGGGGTCTTAAAGTTTCTTGCTAGACGCTCTTAATGCACAGGAGCCACCCGGCTGCAGCATCAAAGGATGCGCTGGGTGGGCTAATGTGGAAGCGGTCGCATACCAAAAAATGCATATATGAACTCATAAAAAGGGATTAACGTGTGTGGTCTACGTTTTTTAGATAGTCTACATTTGCAAAATTTGGGCTGATATCATTATTGCTGGACAACACCTAAAGTCAGATGATCCTCAGCAGCCAATGTCTGAAGCCAGATTTCCAAAAGCCCCTTTCCGCTTCTCTATGTATATACGTATGTGTATGTTGTGTTGTATAGTGTGTGTTGTGTGGTGTGTGTGCTGAGTGAGCACATGAGCTCTCGCTAAGCAGCTGAAGCTGTCTGTAGGCCAGACCTTAAAAGGATCTATTTCTGGCATTGTCTCCTTTAAGTTAGAGAAGAATCACACAAGAGAATCTATCCAAGAAGATGTTAGTCAAAGTGCAGCCCAAGGTTTTCAGTCTGTTATACTGGCTGTTATGAGAACCATCAATTATTAATACATTGTCTATCAGCCCATGGAAGTGACAGGTGATTGATAATATGCTTTCTCGGTCATTCGATAGTACAGTACATGTAAAAGGAAAGTAATGGTGATCGCTTGTGCTTCTAACATGCAGCCGCCCCCACTGCTATTACCGAATACACAGTCCATACATTTAAAAACAGCCTTCAAATTATTAAAGCCATCAACATGTAAGTACTGCCCAATGGCATTGTCCAAATATATCTAAACAGAAAATGTATATCTGGCAATACAACAAGCCATTTTACCTAGTATTTTAGAAGTATGATTCCATCAACCTTAGCTAGAAAAAATACTTAAGTAATTTTATTTATTCATATTACATTTAATATTTTAAATGCAGTCCATTTTCAACCTCCATATACCACTGTCTTCCTTTTTAAATATTTCATGTTAGTCCCCTAGGGTCGTGCCAGAAGACAAAAGTCCAAACTAGCAGTGAATAGCTGTTCTCCTGCGAAGAAACAGGCACATGTAGTGAGAGAGATTCAAACAACCTAGGAACTAAAACACATCTTAATCTTCATCTCACACACTGAAGCCTTGCCCACGATAAGCATCTAATAGTGGGACCTTTCCTATTTACTGCTATCCCGAAAGACCCGCTAGACACCTATTTAATGGTGTAATCTCCGTATTATGTATATATTCAATAGTATGTGCTTTATTGTATTTTAGATGTTTTATTGTAATTAATTGTATTTTATTGCATTTCTCTTGCTGTAGCAGGTATTGTACTTGATCTTACATACTAGGTATTGAAGGTTACATAAAACCTCACTGCTGGACTCTTTCTTAGTAAAGGGCTCTGACACCCCTCGGGTATGCGGCCTTTCATAAACTGCAAATACAATAGGTGTTTGCATGCTATATAGACCCATCACTGTTAAGCAAAGCTCTAGCCACGAAATCTAAAACATTGCTACATCATTTAAAATAAGCAACTAAGCTTTCTTCATTCATCTAATCAATCAATTTGGAAGGTTAATATGTCGCTCTTCGGTTGCTTGTGTATGTGGGGGGGCTGTCTGCTTGGGCAGTCGGAATTAGTTGGGAATTATCAGCTTAGTTTCGCATAAAATGTTAACAAATATTGGGCAAACAATTAACCAGCAATGCACAAAAGACACATTGCATAAACGTTTCCAGAGGTGGTTGTGAAACTGATAAACGCCTCGTCTTCCCCACCAAGTATTTGAGATCAGTCTATTGATACCTACATATTTAGGATGCATAGCAGTAATCACGTACTATATTCCTATAATGTCAACAAATGGGTCTGGTGATGTGATAGTAATCCAAGACACAGAAAGGGAAGGCACCTGTACATCTCACTGGCTTCTGAGAGCAAATATCACAGTACAGCATAGTACACTGTACACATTTCTCGGCTTCCCATCGGCTGAAATATAAAATCCACAAAGATGACTTTGTTTCAGTGAACGATGGAAAATGACATAAAGTTTTGACACCACTTCCATGACATGTGGGTTATGATGAAGGAATTGCTTTTTGTACAAATGCATGATCAACCATGAAATATAAAACCAGTGTATATTATATAAGTTAAAACTATTCCCAACATTTTGTTTCTGTACGTGTGATATATTATACTCCATGATGTCATGAGGCAATTCGATGACGCATCAGCTTGGTACAGTCAATGACGTCACACGGAACTCCAGTTTAAATGCTGTTTATCTGGACATAATGTCTTAGGCTCAACGACATTGGGTGATAGTAACATCTTATTTACAGCACCTATTGATGCCCCAAAGTGTAACAATAATTAATTATAGTAATTTTGGCACACGGCATAGAATGCTTGGAATGACTTTGCCAATCAGAAAGGTTAGACTCCTGTCATTATCTACTGTAGTTTGTCTTTTAGGTTCAGTGACATGAAGCCGTCAGGCAATAGACATATTTATTGCCTGTGATGTGTGAGATGTTTGGGGAGGAAACTCAAGTTAAGTGATAACAGTTGTTTTTGCCCTTCCCATCATCATGCACCCTCGATTTTGAATTGGACTCATAATTGTGAGCCAGGTACTTGACCACTGTTAATACTCTATGAAGAAGGTATTACCACTTAGCCATTATTACTTTTAATTGGAATACTGAAACGTCATTTCTAAATTGCTGCTATTATTATTGCTGGAGAAAGTTCCTGAAACGCAGGGAAGGCTCCCACGTTGGCAGTAACTATATACATGCCTTGGTAATGGAAAAATGTAATGGAGTGGTGTGGCTCACTGGTTAGAGGCGGCAGACCCGGGAGCAGAGGACGGCCCGGGACCAGGGTTCAATTCCCGACACGGCAGGGTCGTGGACCAGGGTCAGCGGACTCGACAATTCTCACTTCGGTGCCTACTCTAACCAGAGATCACTCTGGGCATTAGCTTGCCTCATCTCCACAACAGCCCCCCACATACGCCGGGGATGCCTGGTTTCACCTTGGAGATACCCAGTAGGAACCATCTCACAGGGAAAGCCAGGACGGGTTCCCCAGCGATTTATTGCGCAGTGATACTCCTTCGGGAGTCAATTCTAGCCCGTTAGAAACCTGCAAATTAAATTAATTCCTGCATGTGTAAACCTATTCTTACCTCCATCAGGAAGCAATGTCAGCAGGGATCCAACTGGAGGAACCCTTCAAATGTCAAAAGAGTTCTGTGCAGTGCAGACAGTAACGACCAGCGAGTTGACAGAGTGGCAGGGCAGGGGGGGTGCGGCAAAGGGGTGGGGAACGGGGAGGGGGAGACAAATAAAAAACACTTCCCTGCTCGCCACATTGTGCTCCTCACTCTGCAGGCACAGGCTCCCAGAGTGCACTGCGGCCAATCCTGATGCTGCAAGCAGCTTCAGGATTGGCCTGAGCACCGTGGGTTTGCACTCCCACACAGACTGAGAGCCTGTGCCTGTCTCTCCAACCCGGCAATGCAGCTGGGATTGGAGAGAGCTTCACTGCGCATGTGGGTTTGGCCAACCTGAGACGGCCGGCCAAGCCCACATGCGCAGTGAAGGCACTCCCCCTCCAGCTTGACACCACCCAGCCCCGGCCACAAGCCTTGCCTCCAAGAGAAAAAGAAAACGATAATAAACAAGAGTTTATTATTGTTTATTTGTCATTTTTTTCGACTGCTGGCTGGTGGGGTAATGCTGCTCTGCCACAGAGGAGGAGCCACTGGTGTGTGCAAAGACTGTGGAGGCTCTGAAGGTTGGCACATATTGCACACCCTTGTTCTACACACCCACAGACACAAACCAATTAATATGGCATTGTTGAGCGCAGCTACTCACCTGGAAGGGTCTCAAGGCACTGGGGGAGGGGGAGGGCACGCAGCTCCAAGGCACTCGAGGAGTATCGTTGAAGGCCAAGTCTTCCATGGCCCATCAGGCTAAGTACGGTGCAAGGCGCTCATGGTGATTCAACAAAAAGCCAGGTCTTGAGGTCCTTCAAGAACTTTGAGAGAGTTGGTGTCTGGCAGAGGTGGAGAGGGAGTGTTCCATACCTTGGCCGTGAGAAAGGAGAAGGAACTACCTCCTGTTCTGGTCTTCTTGATGCGCTGTACCATGAAGAGTGAAAGCTGGGCTGCGCGGAAGGATCTTGGCGTGAGTGGAACGAGAGGCGATGGTTCATGTAGGCGGGCTGGTGTTATGGAGGGCTTTGTAGGCGTGGGTGAGAAGCTTGAAGGTGAGTCTCTTCTCGACGGGTAGCCAGTGTAGTGCCTGCAGGTGTTGGGTGATGTGGCAGTGGCACGGTAGGTTGAGGGCTAGTCTGGGGGTGGCGTTCTGGATGTTCTGGCATTTGTGGGTGATGTTCTTGTTGATCCCGGCGTAGAGTACATTGTCGTAGTCCAGTATGCTGCTGATGAGCGTGTGGGTGATGGTTTTCCTGTGTTCGAGGGGGATCTAGTTGAAAGCTTTACCTAGGAGACAGAGCGTTTGAAAACAGAAAGAGGTGACGGTGTTGTACTGGCGGTCAATTTTGAGTTTGAAGTCCAGGATGATTCCGAGGTTGCATGTGTGGTCTGTGGGTGGGGTTGGGTTACTGAGGGAGGGGGGCCACCATGTGTCATTCCTGACATCAGGATATGGTCCTATGATGAGTAGTTCGGTTTTGTCTGTGTTAATTTGTAGGCAGCTGTTCTACATCCACCTGGCGACTGCTTCCATTCCTTCTTGAAAATTGTGTTTTGAGATGTTGGATTCTTTGGATAGTTAGAGGATGAGTTGTGTGTCGCCTGCAATGTTGAGTCCATGTGATCTGGCGATAGAAGTGAAAGGGGCCATGTAGACTTTGAACAGGGTGGGGCTGTTGGAGGTTGGCGTGGGCACGAGATTAAGGGAGGGAGTTTGACCCGCTGCATTCTGCCGGAGAGGAATGAGCGGATTCAGTCAAGGGCTTTGTTCCGGATTCCTGCATAGTGCAGTCTATGTGCTAGGGTGAGGTGTGAGACTGTGTTGAAAGCCGCGGAGAGGTACAGGAGGATGAGGGCCACAATCTCTCCTCTGTTGAGGAGGGAGTGGATGTTGTCTGTCGCGGCAATGAGGGCAGTCTCTGTACTGTGGTTCTTCCTGTAGCCTGATTGGGAGGAGTCGAGGATGTTCTCATCAATGAAGAAGGCAAGTTGGCTGTTAACACCTTTTTCAATGACTTTTGCTGGAAAGGGAAGTAGGGAGGTCGGTCTGAAGTTCTTGAGGTCGGTGGGATCTGCCCATGGTTTCTTTAGGAGAGGGTTGATCTTGTCGTGTTTCCAGTCATCGGGGAAGGAGGCGGTCTTCAAGGATCGGTTTATGATATTTTTTAACTCAGGCAATGATGTCTGCGGCTCTGTGGTAGATGTGGTAGGGGCAGGGGTCCTTGGGGCCCCGGAGTGGATGGTCATCATGGTCTTTAGTGTGTCTTCGGTGCTGAAGTTGGTCCAGCTATCCAGTGTCGGCTGTGTGGTACAGGGTGCGGTTGGTGTTGGTTCCTCGTGGAGGTTGTTTGATTTTGTGATGGAAGAAGGTGCTGAATTTGTCGCAGAGATCCTGGGAGGGTGGAATGTTAGTGGACTCGCTGTTGGGTTGGGCAAACTCTTGATGATCCCGAAGAGTTCCTTGCTGTTGTGTGAGTGGGTGGATATTCTGTCCAGGAGTGCTTTCTTCCTTGAATGTCTGATAAGTTTGTGGTGGGCAGTGGTGGCTGTTTTGTAGTTGTCGAGGTTCGTTGAGGTTTTGGATTTCTGCCATAGTTTTTCAAGACGTCTGCAGGTTTGTCTGGATTCCCGGAGTTTAGTGGAGAACCAGCGGGCCTTCTTGGTATGAGGGTTGGAGGATTTTTTGAGGGGGTGACGGTGTTGGCGCAGTCGGAGATATATTTGTGTAGAGTACGGATGGCGGTGGTGGGGTCGTGTTCGAGGCGGTGGGCGCAGAACCGCAGAGGGTGGCAGTGAGCGCCTCGTCAGATAGGAAAGGTGAGGATGTAGCCTTACGGCTAGAGCAGTCGACCTCAAAGCTGGGGAACTGTGTTCAACTCTTGGCAACGACGCTCAACATCCTGTGATGATGGGCAAATCACTTAATCTCCCCATGCCGAACAAAAATGAATGTGTCCTTCTGTAAAGAAACTGGTGCTATGTAAAGCGCTCTGATACTCGATGTCTCAGGTCTAGTTCGCGCTATATAAAACTCAAAAAAATATATATATCATGTTCCAGTTCCAGCGTTGGAGCTGGGGTGGGCTTCTGCTGGGGATATTCCTAAGTATAAGATACTGCAGGCAGGTAAGCGAGCTTTGATACAAATTGTGCAAGAGTTGATTGAGAAAGGAGTGGTTGAGGAGATGACTGCTAATGTTTGTAACAGCCCTATTCTTCCGATCCTCAAACGAAAATGTTTATCGTTTTGTGATTGATTTGCGTGAACTTAACAAAGTAGTGATTCCTCAGTGTCCAATGGTCCCTTACATTACGACTCTCTTGATGATGATTTCTTCTTCTGGCAAATTCTTTTCTGTCATTGACTTGAAGAATGCATTCTTCAGTATTCTCATTCATCCTGATAGCAGATATTTGTTCAGGGTCACCCTCGCTGGTAGAAGCTTTAGGTTCTGTCGCGCTCCTCAAGGCTTTACAGAGAGTCCGAGCATCTATAGTCAGGCATTGAAAGGTCTGCTGGATTCCTTGTCACTCCCTGCAGGTAATGTATTGCTTTAATACGTCGATGACTTACTCATCGCCTTGGATACAGAACAAGGTTGCAGAGATAGTACAGTTAAAGTACTGCTACGTTTAGCTCAACAAGGCCATAAAGTGTCTCTTTCCAAATTTCAGTATTGTTGACAGGAGGTTCACTACTTAGGTCACCTACTGTCGAAGGAGGGTAGGAGACTGACCCCTGAGTGCATCAGTACCATTGTTAAAATGTCTGACCTGCAAACTCAGAAAGATGTCCGTGCTTTCATAGGTATCACTACAATAGGGTGAGGGATCGGTCTTGATACCTGTAGACCAGAGAGGTCCGTACGTTAGTGCGGATGTGCATGGTTTGACTAAGGAGTTTTTGGTAGATACAGGTGCAACAAACAGCGTTATTTCTCGTTCCTTGGTCCCTGGGGTGGCTCTGTCTGTCCATAATAATGTTTCAGTAGGATTTTCCTGTGTACCGGTTGTGAGGCCCTTTTCAAAACCTCTTGCGTTAACTATTGGACCTTTCACTGTGGATTCGCCATTCTTATTGATGTCCAATTGTGGAGAGAATTTGATTGGTGTGGACTTGTTGAAGAAATCGCATGCTATGAATTACTGCTCCCCAGCCGCATCAATATGGTGATGGGTCCTGATGTGGTGTTCTTTACTCAGTGTCTGTCCAGAGACGTGCCCCTCCCTGCTGAATTTAGAGATGTGCCATCCACACTGTGAGCAACGGGCAACACAGATGTGCATTTATTGCAGGTATGGCCCATTTCGAGACAGGTCAAGGAAGGTGCTATTTTACCCCATATAGGTATCACTTCCTATTGCAGGCAGTGGATACCTGGCTACTCGTTGCTTATTAAGCCCATGCTAACACTAAAAGATGTGCATGAACCCCTGCCTTGGATGCCAGAGTGTCAGCAGTCTTTTGAGCAATTAAAAAGTGCGCTTTGCTCGGCTCCGGTGTTTGGTACACCTAATTACGCACAATACTTCATATTGTATGTCCATGAGCTGGGTGGTTGTGCACTTTCTGTTTCAACACAAAAATTTGGAGATAAGCAACGTCCATGTGCTTATTTCTCTGCTGTGCTTGACCTTGTCGCCCGAACCCTCCCAAGCTGTCTAAGAGCGCTCGCAGCTGTGGCCGTCTCAATAAGTCAATCGCCGGGACATGTACTTGACACTGACCATACAGTTATGGTACCCTATGCTGTGGATGCACTTTTGAATAAGACATGGACATAGCACCTCACCAGTGCACGTTTGACAGGTTACGAGCTAACGCTCTTTCAAAAGCACATTACGATCAAATGCTGTGCCATTCTGAATCCAGCCACGTTACAACACCTCCCTTCTGAAAACGAGGAGAGTGACATAAATTATTGTATCTTCCGGACAGAAGAAGAGAGGAGAGGACGGGTAGACCTGACTGACGTTCCCTTATCTGACCCTCAAGGGGAACTATATGTCGATGGCTCTTGCTTTACGTTACCGGATGGCACAACAACTGCTGCATATGCAATTACAACACTGCACACAGTAGTTGAGACATCACGAGTTCCCTGTCAGTGGGCCCAAGCTGCATAGCTAGTCGCCCTTATTCGAGCCTGTGAGTTAAACGAGGGACTGGTTGTCAATATTCACACTGACAGCCAGTATGCCTTCCGGGTCGCCCATAATTTTAGGCGGCTCTGGGCAGAGAGAGGGATTCCCATAACTTCTGTGGCGCTCCGCCAGCCCCATATTGTAACCATGATGCAGTCAGGGATAGTGCCGTCTTATCTACTGGGCACACTGAGCAGTTGCCCGGGGGTTCTGCGTGCATAGGGGACTTATGCTAAATCTATGCACAGACCAGAATTTATTCCAGTGAGTGGTTGCGTAGGCAGGGCCCAGTGTTCTGCTTTGCCCTGGGGCCTATAGTACTGTTAAGATGGCCCTGGTCAAGGATGCTGAAGATTGCAAACAGGCTGAACTGCTGGATGGAGTTTGCAGTAGGATAGATCTGCTGCCTGACACTTCTGTTCCCTTCAGGCTAGCTATAGCCTGCAACATTTACTCTCCTCTCTTCTATGATCACCGCAGTATAAACAGGAGCCGGTGGAGCCGCACTCTTGTTTCTCTAAACGGTTTTCAGTGGGGGCAGCACACATATCATACGACCCAAAGCTCCCCCTTACCTGATTCATGGTGGGCTCCAGTGCTCAAGCATCTGAAAATCCATTGCTGGCCTTATCATGTTTGGAAGATTTCAGGCCATGTTTTACCTCAGGAAGCCTCTGGCCGCAGTGTTCCTTTTTAGGTCTCACCTAGCGATGCAGCGCACATGCGCTGTCACTCTGCGATGCTTATTGTAATCGAGGAGATTTCAGAAAGGGAGTTGAAGCCCCGCCTATGTGCGCTGCTCGCTTTGCGAGGCTTATTGCAATCGAGGAGATTTCAGAAGGGGAGTTGAAGCCCCACCCATCATTCTCATTGTCTGGCATCAGTGTTTATGCTAAACGCTGGCTTCCCATTGAAAAGGAGGCTTTTTGGTTACCGGCCTGTCTCCTTGTCGAACGGCCCATCCGGCTTCGATCGTGTACTGGTGGCGTTACACGGTGTCCTTTAGAACTCTGTACGCACTATGTTTTTCCTGTCAGTCCCGTGTTATCTCCCGACCACCAGTTTCCGTCCCTTGCTGCTCGATTGCTTGCTTCATGGCCGTTGTACTCTGGGGGCTGGGCTGCGGCATGCCCCTTCTCCCCCACCAGGGATCCGGCCGCAAGGGGATTTCATCTTCAAACCCTTGCGCTGGCGGGGAGGTGAGAGTGCGTGGTGTGTGCCGTCCCCTCAAACGGACTCCTCCTTCGGGCCACAAACTGAGGTACAGTAGAGAAAACCTATTTACTGTTTTGTAAACAAATGCATAAGGGGTACCTAATAGGGTAGGTGACCTCACCCTGCACCAGAAGTTTCCTGAATAATTGGGTAGGTGAGCTGGAATGATATCGCTTTAACAGATTACATTATTGAATCCAAATATTGGCCGAGAGACTCTCCTCCCACATTGTGAAAAGTTGTCATGCTATAAATGTAAAGGTACTAAAGTGAGTGATGCGTGGATTAGAGGGTGCCGGCAGTTGGTCGTCCTGGGAAATGAAGAGCGAAGTGGCTCCTGCTTGTTGCCGTTAGTCTGGGAAGTGCAGATTTTGCATGGAAGTCTAGGATGTGTGGATTTTGCATGCACACTTTGGGTCAGGCGGGGTTCTAACCTGGACTTGAAGGAATTTGTCCGTCTGTGACATCAAGGGAGAGGCTGTGCGGTTCCTTGGAGTGAAGTGTACACCCCGACGTGTTCAGCGGCGTTGGTGTTTGATCGCTGATGCTTGAACTATGTAGGCTGCCAAATCCAGGGTGCATTATACTGTATAAAGCTCACCCTCATGTTTAAAGCATTCTTGGGGCTGTGACTTTACTCTAAGTATACTGAGAGATCTCTCGGGACAAAGACCTCTGGAGCGGTGCCGGAGGCAGCTGCCCTTTCACCACATTAAGCTCAACTTATGAAGAGGATTTTATTGAATTTGAGAATAGTTGTAAATACATACTGGCAATACGATAAGTGGTTAATTTTCACTACTGATGAGATGGTGAGTTAGTGTGCCTGCTGCAAAGACACGTGTGACTTGGTTCAAGGGGGCACCGTAGCATTTTATTTTGTTGCTGTTGATTAAATATGGTTAAATTATCGCTGTGCTTGCGTTTAAGCTCTTACCCAAAACATTAACTCCTATTAGCTATGTGCCACTTCAAAACATGGGTATGTGCCCAGTGGGCCTGGGCAGAGCTAGGCCTTCTCGCTCCTTCTATCACCCCTGGCACACCTCTTTACAGTGCTTGACATTAGTAGCAGGCAGCTCTGAGCCTACGTTGGCATCACATCCGCCTTGCCATATGTGTTAACCGGAATGGGCATCCAAAGTTGTGCTGGCGGCATAAAATCAAAGGACATACACTGTCTGCTTTATATTAAGTAGCTTCTGGCAGCTCTATCAGCAGCTAATCTTTTAAAATGGTGGTGGGGCCTGCCCCTAGAACAACAAGCATTTACAATGCAATAGGTCTTGCATTTACTCAAGTTTAAGCTATTGGCATTGTAAATGACAATGTGTTTTATTTATGTTTCAAAAACCAAAACATAAATAAAAGTCATTGTCATTTACAATGCCAATAGCTCAAACTTGTGTAAATGCAAGATCTGTTGCATTGCAAATGCTTGTTTAACTCTCCATCTTAGATGGCTCTAAATTACCTTCCAGGTCATAGGTCACACTCATCCATAAAAGGAGACTGAGAATTAATGCATTTCCTTGCCCTGCAGCGTTGATTTCTGTTAATTACTCTTTCTGAAGGTTTCCAGGCTTCCGGTCTTTGCTTCCTTCATATTTCCCAGCAACATTTTGGATCTTTTAATTCTATTTTCCTGTCTTTACTTTAGAGATTTTTATGGTGTTCCATCTACTTTCTTGTGCGGTGGGTCTTCCTATTCTCCTAATTTTCATTTCTACTGTCTCCGATTTTAACCACTTTGAAGCTAGGTTAAAAAGGGAGTTGATAGCAGACCTTATCCGCATTTAAAGAAGCAAATACTTCCTGCACCAGCCAGAGAACTTGCTGACTCCAAAGCAGCTTTGTGATCTCAATCCAAACCCACACCCCACTTATCATTATAAACCTCTCCAGACAAGGATATGGTGAAGAACCCCTCAAAAGATCATGTCTTAAAGAGACACTTGACACTTTTCGCGTTCACTATTAGGAGCAGCTAATGGGAGGAGTTGCTCTTTCCTTGGGCAAACAAGATTCAAGCGGTAGACCTCACAGCAGATAGTGCTGGACATGAGCATGCATAGGTTTGCCACTTTCCAAGACTAATGCCCTTATCACCTCCCAAATCACACTGCTCTAAAACCCAATTACATTTGCATGTGACAGATAAAGGAAGATTTTCAGAGTATACAACCGTAACTGTTTAACCAACCATCTTAACAGCTTGAACTCACTCCATTCTTCCAAGGATGTCAAGTACACTTGATTGTTCAACATAAAGCAAGATTGTTGGAATACCGTCATCTCACTCCATGACCAATCTCAGAATGATATTTAAAACCAGTCCATTTCAAATCTCCTCTCCTCCTCCCAGTCGTCTATTCTAGACAGGTTGGGATCTGGTCCAACATGCATTGAATCAATTCTCAAAGAGAAAGCAGTGAAACCCCGATTTTTTTAATCAGGGTTAAACTTTTTCACAATATTCCCTTACTGAATGCTACCTTTTTCCTTTTGGTCAATTTTTCTCTATTCTCTATTTATACACATCCCTTGAGTTCATCTCCTGACATCTTGTAGTCAGATTAATGCAGGGTCACAATTTTGTGAGAGTTAGCTGGGTGGCAGTGCTAAGGATAAAGGGGCATATCAGCAAGGCGGCGCTATGAAATTATTGCCGCTTTTGCATCCATTTTCGAGCGAAAAGCGGCGATAATTTAATCGCCTTATTAGCAAAGACAATCTATTTGCTGATTTAGCGCCCCTTACAACAAAGCCCAGCTTTGCATCTCTAATGAGATGCCAAGTGGGCGTTCCGTACCAAAATAACTGGAGAAATGTCGCTAACCGACATTTCTCCAAATATCAAGCTGCACGTCAACAAGCAGAGCGATAAGAAAAGTAGCGCTAACCACAGTTATCGCTACTTTCCTTACGCCTGCTTGTAATCTGATTTAGCCGTGTAATCCAATGGGAGGTAGATTACATGGCTAAGACCACCCTGCCCTATCAGCAAGGTATCGCTGGTCGCAGTGCGATTATCGCTGGATTTCCAGCGATAATCACATTGTTTTCCAGGGAACGCATGGATTCCTATCGCTTGGGAGATAAGCGTTGCTGATAGCTGAAAGCGCTGAACGATAATTATCGCAGAACCTTGCTGAGTGATCCTGCAGTCAATCAGAAATATGGATGGACTGTTATAATATGCATACAATAGCTCTGTGTGATATCCGCGGCATGGCCAAATATGGTGTACTTTTGGGTTGCACTCCCCAGAGTATTGTATGCCAGAGCACTGAGTTCACAAATATCAAACCATAAATATATCAACTATTGCTAGATCCTCAAGGTAAGCACAGAGTTACTATTCTTACCTCCACAAATCTTGACGATATTTGCCTCAAAGCACATACATGTGGAATTTAGAACTGTAAATATATACTTACGTATGCATGCTTACCGTGAAAATATATTGCTACTTGATGTTCCGAGTCAATATTTTTGTAGGTCAAAGTGAAAAATTCAATAGTCCGCTAGTACTCCTTTCCAGGGCTGTCATGAATACTAGTTCCTTAAGAATAGGCTCGGAGCTCCATTAGTCAATAGTGGTAAAACTTGAAAATCTATTTTCCAAAGCAAGTTTTGCATTCACAATTGCTGTGTTAACTCTGGTAGGTCTGTGAAAGCCTGCAGGTGAGCTTTCTCCAATCAGGGTCCAATTTTGTCATAAAAGCGGCCTCCTTCTCTTCCTCTTGTAGGAGATATGTGCACATTTAAGAAGAAATTTAAACATTTTTATTATAATCTAATTGTTTTGGCAGTGAGTTCAGGTCAGCTTTTCCTTGCAAGATGCCACACCCCCATGGAATCAGTAAACTTCATAAATAGAATATAAAATACTTATCCACCAAATGACTTCTACATTTTGCAGCTTTACCAACCAGCACTCAGCCTGTCTCCATTTTCCATTTCTGATACCCACTTAGGGTGTTTTTAATGGCATGTTAGCTTCCCTTGCCAACACAGTGACCTTGCCCCTCTTATCTGCATTCTAAATTGGCCAACCCCTAGATCCAAACTGACCAGATGGTACTTCCCGGAGGTGTTATGTAGAGATAGGCTGCACAGGGATGACCTCCCCAAAGCAATCAGAGACTTTTTCCTTCTAACTGATCCAGCGAATACATCCCAAACAAATAACCGGGATGCGTTCAAAGCGCACATACAGGGCCACTGTATATCCCTAGCCACCTACCTTAGAAGACTGCAGGCTAAAGAGTGGCTAGAGTTGGAGCACAAGTTAAACGAGGCGGAAAGAACTCACATGGACGTGCCTTCGGCCCTTGCACTCAGAAAGGTCACAGCCCTTAGAGGGAAACGTAATACTATATACACCAATAGAGCCGAGAAGACAATCCTGAGACTTCAGACCCATGGATATGCGGGGAAAGACTAAATAGGCACACTCTTAGCAAAACAATTGCGGGTCAAACAGGAGAAAGCCTTTGTAAAACAAATTGTTGATGAGAGTAGGGCAAACACACTAGAGAGGAGGGGAAAGCACGGGCCTTCCATGAGTTTTACTGCGCACTATACCAAGCCGATTTACTCAGTGAGGCCTATCAATTACAATACTTAGACACTCTCGATCGCCTGCAGGTCCCAGCCTTAGTCAATGACACTATGGGAGGTGCTATCTCCGCTGAGGAAGTGCAGGCAGCCATTGATTCCCTAAATAGACATAAGGCACCAGACCCCAAAGGGTTCATGGCGCAATTCTACCGCACTTTCTCCACCGAACTGTCTCCTCAACTCACTGAGTTATTTAACGATATTGCGACTCACCAAGGGGTATCGACGACTATGGGGGAAGCCCTGATCTCTATCATCCTGAAATTGGTAGAAGACCCACAAAAATGCTCGTCCTACAGATCCATCGGCCTCCTTAACTTATATGCAAAACTCTACTCCAAAATACTGGCCACTCGACTAGAAAAAATCCTCCCCGACTTCATACATCCTGATCAATCAGGGTTTATTAAGGGACGCCAAACTCACGATAACCTCCGAAGAATATTCCATCTCATAGATAAGGCACAAAAGAAACGGATCCCAGCAGGCTTACTATCACTGGTTGCAGAGAAGGCTTTGGATCGGGTGGATTGGGCCTACTTGCGGCTTGCTCTGTGTCGATTTGGGTTCTTTGAGGCCTTCATAGGGATGGTGCAAGCCAATTTCAGTGCCCCTTAGTCGAGGGTCCTGGTCAATGGAGTGGCCTCAGACTTTTTTAACTTAACCTTGGTCAATGGAGTGGCCTCAGACTTTTTTAACTTAACCAGAGGGACTAGACAGGGCTGCCTCCTCTCCCCGATGCTCTTTGCTCTCAGCATCGAACCCTTCGCAGCAAGAGTGTGGGCAAACCAGAGGATTAGCGGGATCAGATTTGGCACAGATGATCACAAGATAGCCCTGTTTGCGAACGACCTCCTGCTACCGCTCACTAACCCAATTAGTTCCCTCTCGGCAATTAGAAAAGAATTAGAACAATTCGAGATTGTATCCGGCTTCAAGGTCAATCCTTCAAAATATTTCATACTAAACCTCACCCTGCCCCCGAGACCTAAAGCCTGGTGGAAGGGTTGTCATCATTTCAGTGGGCTCGTAAAGCCATCACATACTTAGGGGTCCAAATCACCCTCAACCTAGCGACTTATATAGGGCCAACTTCCCTTCTCAAGCAGCTTACCGCTGTTTTTAAAAAATGGAGCGCAGCCTACATTTCATGGATTGGTAGAAACAACAAGACCAAGATGAATGTGTTGCCTCAGCTTCTTTACCTCTTCCAGGGGCTCCCTGTCCCTCCGGAAAAGGGGCTTTTTAATGAGTTAAAAACTATGCTCCTTAAGTTCATCTGGCAGGGACAGCGAGCATGGCTATCATATCACCTGTTGGCGAGGCCACGGGCTAAAGGGGGCCTCGCCTTCCCAGATTTTTTTATTTACTACAGGGTGGCCCAGTTGCGGGTCCTGAGTGAATGGTCCCTCCGGGAATCAGAGAAACTGTGGCTCCATATCGATAGGCAGGTAACAGGGAGGACTATATGGGACTTGCCTTGGAGACACAAATCAGACAGGCCCGCCAATTCTTACTTGAGTATTCCTACCTCCACGTATGGGACACGGTGACCAAAGCAATGCCTTTAACCGCGTTCCTGTCCCCTTATACCCCCACACATTTTAGCATAGCCCTTCCCCCAGCTCTTCAAGAGAGACACTTCGATCTCTGGAGGGAGGGCGGCTGTATCATGATCTCAAACCTTTTCCACAGGGATAAAATACGTTTCTTCCCAGATTGCATGTCCCGCTTCAACCTCCCACAGTCAGACCTATATCATTATATGCAACTGGTACACTGCGTCCAACAACCACAGCTCCGACAGATGGCCACAAGGGTGTTTCTCGGGTTAGAAAAATGTGTTTGCTCCTGCACCACGGGAAGAGGGTGTATCTCTTTTCTTTAAACACTCGTACTTACTCTAACCACACACAGCACGCAATGCCACAGAACGTTTTGGGAGAGCATGCTGCAGTTGCCACCCTCGGAGTAGCAATGGGACACTCTATACAAAGATATAGCAAAGTTTAATCGCTCAATGAATCTGAGCGAAGCCCACTACAAACCATTATACAATTGGTACCTACACCCTCACAAACTGCACTCCATATTCCCCAATACCGGTGACCTGTGCTGGCGGTGGTGCGGCCGTCTAGGGGACTTCAAGCATATATGGTGAGATTGCCCGATCATACAGACATTTTGGAAAGAGATCCTCTCCCAAATTAAGCTTATCCTGGGTTACCCGATTGGGGAATCAATGGAACAAATCCTGCTAGGTGTCCGTGACCCCTTGCTCAAATACCAGACTCATGGGGACAGATCCATTATGTGGGCATGCTTAGGGGCAGCAAAGATGGCTTTGGCCGCTGCCTGGAAGAAGCAGAGGAACCCTCACTCACGCAATGGCATGCCCGCTTGTGGCGCGCATTGGCGTTGGAACGCCTCTCAGATATAGCTGAAGACCCCCGGAAGGGCTTCGAGTATCTTTGGAGCCCCCTTGTTAGTTACCTATCTGAGGGACTCCCCTTGTCTGCGTGAGGCCAAGATTGAGAGCTTTGCACCTCTTCCTGATCTAGCCGGGTTCCCCTTCCTCCCGAACTTGGGACCATGGGAGGGCTGCCCCATTTGTGTTTTTCCTCTGTGCTGGTTATGGGGTGACTCCTGCACCAACAGGGCCCCCCCACATCCCTCCCACCATGTTGAAATGAGAGCTTATGAACCACCCTGGGTACAGTTACTAAGGGTTTGATGTTTATCTAGTTGTTTCCCTTTTTTTTTTTCTTTTTTTTTTTCTCTTTTGGTTTCATTTTCTTCCTTCAATTGATGCTAACAGTCAACCCCATTTACCCTCTTGAGGGGTTTTACTGTTCAATCAATGAAAGCGTTCAACCTAGACATCTAAAAGGAAGGGGTTTAGGCTGGTACTACGTCATGGACAATGAGGCTAATTAACTAATTGGTGCCAAAGCAGTCCCTATTGTGATGTGAAACTGTGTTTTTTTTCTAGCTATCTATAGATTGGGACGTGCACCTGTGAAGACAGATTGAACGTATTGTGGTTCTTTGTTTTTCTGCACTGTTTGTAATCCGTTCAATAACTATCCATAAACAGATTTTGACACAAAACAAACAACCTTCTAGACAAAATACACCTACACAGACATAACTGAATGTACAAGTCATCAATCAAAAATGCAGGATCCACAACGCAAACTAACTCAATAAAGAATTTCTTAAAATATAGAATTTCGCAATTCAAATTTCACAGAAGGAAACCCATCACATTTGTTAGGAATTTTGTCATGAATTGATAGCTAATTACAGAACCAAAGCAGACATGTTGGATCCCTACTTAAAACACAAAATTACCATCAGCAGTAACCCACTTCCAACAACCTCACCCCCCCCCCCCGAGAAAGTTAACACAGTCTACAGTCCTTCAAAGAAATATCACCAACTGAATTTCAGTTCCTGTAAAAGCTAGCAGGCATGCCGGTTGGCCCCCTGACTCTTGTCCCCTACAAATATTCAAAAACATTCTTCTAAAAACGTCAGTGTTAATCCAAGTCTGAACACTGCTCAACAAGTCCTTAACAACAAGAGTTTTACCATAAGACTTGAAAAAAGCATATATACCCTCATTATTAAAGAAAGAAAACCTGGACCCTCAAGACCCCAACAATTACAGACCAATACCAAATGGTTCACTCCTGGGCAAACTGATAGAAAGAGCATTCTGTCTAAATATAATATAAAAAATATAGTAGACCAGAATGTGGATGCTACCTGAAATCTTTTGTATCTTTCAGCAGACTTTGACATAGTCAATCTTGACACATTACTCTGAAGACTCAAGGAAGCAGGCATAAAGGCTACAGCACTTATTTGGATCTCATCTTACCTCTACAATATATGTGTAATTCATACTCCTCATTTCTCATCAAAACCCTACATCATAAAAGCATGAGTCCCTCAAGGCTCTATCAACTCCCCCCTACTATTCAAGGTCTAGAAGAAATCCTTACCAGAACTGACCAATGTTTTGAGTTCACCTACTATAAATATGCAGATGATATACAGATATGTTTTAAATTAGAAAGCCATCAAGGACACTGGACACTCTAAAATCTTGAGTTCCTACCAGGCCATTGACTAATGGATGGCATGGAGCGTCCTACAATAGGACACCTCCAAAACTGAACAAATCATCTGTGGTAAATCGAAAACTTAAGTCCCTGATGATCTAGGACCACTACCAAAATTATCCAAGGAGGTAAGAAACATTTGAATTACCATGGACTCCAAGCTGTCCCTGAATGGCCAAGTGAATAAACTATCAAGGTAGGTCTGCTTTCTTTCCATGAAAACGCTGTGAACCATCTTCTCACACCTAGGATTCACCCACAAGGTCCAAGCAACAATCTCTGTTGAGAAGATTAAAGAGAATTCCGAACTCGGCTGCCCGACTATACCTTCATGTAAAGCCACAAGTCCTCCACTGATTACCAGTTACCAGACAGCCCTCCTTCAAGTTGTTCTGTATTACCCATAAGGCACAAAAATGGTAAACTGACACTTTTTATCAGGAAGAAAATCACAAAACACATTCAGCACTGAAACGTATGTTGTAGACCCAGTCTACAAATCCCAGCATACAAGAAAAAAACCTCGGGTGAAACATCTTTTTCCGTGCAGGCAGCTAAACTGTCGAATTTAGAATTCATTACCCAGTGACAGTCACTAGGTAGTTATAGTTAGGACGGGTTTTCAATAGGAAATATATTTTTTGGTATGCTAATAACTTTGGCATTGTTTGCCGAATCATCATCAAACTTTACAAAAAGAAGGTCTCATCCACCTCAGCTTCTCCCTGGAGAGTTTTGGGGTGATCTCTGTGAATGAGGGCTGATAAAAAATGAGTGGTCCCATAACAAGTTTTCCCCATGCAATTTTTCATATTAAAATTGATCAATGATGCCTTGAAAATGACTGAAAGGAATTACACCAAATTTGACAGAAAGCTAAGTCTCAGACAGTGTGCTTTTTGTGATTTTGTTTAAATCCGTTCAGTAGTTTTTGCGAAAATAAGGCTCAAAATGTATGCATAGTTCATGACACAGTTCCACAGCGGATCCATCACAGTAGATCCGCAGACCTGCAAGTTGAAGCACACGTTGCAATTGGCTGGCCACAGCCTGAAGGGAAAGTTGCAGCAGCCATCTCAGGACTCGGGGACTCAGTCACCAAGTCCTACAAAATAATATTACATATAAGGATCAGGGTATGGGTACCCTGACCCCCAGAGCCATGTGGCCGGCGGGGGTCCCCCAAAGCCAAATTATAAATAAACATTATTTTGAGGGGAGGTTTCTGTGGAGCTGCGGATCAACAGTGAGCCCTAACAATCGCAGTAAATTTGTGGTGCAACAAAATAGAAAATTAGGGAGTTGGGTGTCTACAGGGGGCCAAGCAGACCCTGCGCCCAACTCAACACAATGCATGGGTAAATGATGTGCACAACAGGGTGTTGTGCGCCTGTGGAGGAGAGTGATTCAGCAAAGTCTGCCACACACAGCATTGGACATCTTACTTTACAAAATAAATTCAACATTTACTGATAAAACCGAAAGGTTCAAGTGACATTATACTTAGGAATTGGAATAATATCTCACTTTACAGTAAACCACAGGCACAAGTTATAGTTACTTTAGGGCATGAGTTATAGCTACTTGAGATGACTATGACTAATGAATTTCAGTGGTTTTGTTAGTTGAAAACATTATGTTTTAACTGACATTTTCACCCAGATATAACTTCTATTTAACTTTTGTTTTTTAATAGAAATATATATATACAGTACGTCTGCTATGAATATAACAGTGCTTATATATCCAGACCTTACACATTTATATATGTCTATGTATCAAAACTATGTAATGGATATGGACAAATGTGTATGTACATGAGTGTATAGGTTGTATACTTTGTATAGGGCTGGCACCGTAATGTGTATGTATATGAATGCATATGTTTATATATGTCTGTATGTATTTACATCTATATCTATTTTTTAATTCAATGTATATGTAATGTATGTATATTTATGCATTACATGAATATGTGTATCTGGATGTGAAACTGCTGTTGTGCATGTGTGCATCAGTATGGGTTTAGGCTTCGTGCAGGGAAGGATGAATATGTGTGTATCACAGTTTTTGTGTGTGTTTACAGATGTGTACTGGTGTAGTAAGCGCTATATAAGTTCAAGTAACAATTACAATACCTAACCCTTTCCTGGCCTACTCCTAATCGTGGCCTTACCTCAATGCCTAGATCTATATGACAAACACTCCCTGGTAGGATTTTGGAAAATTATCAAGTACCATTTATAGTAAAGCACACTGAATACCCACGCCACTAATACCACATACATACATGTCTAATGTGTATATATTTACCTAACCCTATTTCTTATGTAGAAGGTGTAAAGTAAATATTCTATATACTGCACTATTAGAAGCATTTTTTTTAATTTAACACAAACTGCTGATGTTGTGTTATTCATTGTTATTTATGTAGCTTTATGTTGTAGACTAAGGGCCAGATTCCGATCTCGCTGGGAAAGCCCATAGAGCTTTCCGAGTGATTCGGGCTCCTGGGCTCCGAGCGACAGTGTACGACGCGCTGCAGCGCTGATGGTCGCTCGGAGCCCCATTAAAATCTATGGGATGCACTGCTCATGGCGCTATGAGGCTCTCCCCAAAACCTTACACCTAAAACAAAACATTCAAACATTTACAATTGTAACATTCAAGTAGCAGTTGGGTGACACTCAAAATGTCATATGCACAGAGATTCTTTAAAGGACGATTTGCCACAATATTAGCAGTCTAAAGACCCTGGTTAACGTCGTAAGATTACCTGGTCTCAACATCATATCCTATGCCAACAATGCCGGGCTCACCCTCTCCTTGTCAGAAGACCCCTCACTACGCTGACAAAGTTCTGCAGATGCATGACGAACATCGTCTTATTGATAAAGAACAACTGCCTACAATTAAACACAGACAAGATGGAAGTGCTGTTCTTTGGAAGCACCTCCCCATGGAATGACGCCCGAATCCAAAATAGGACCCACACCAACACCAACCGGCCACGCCAGCAACCTCAGCATCATTCTCAACAACAAGCTCACCATGAAATAACCAATCAGCACAGTCTCACTTGCCTGCTTTCTCGTCCTCTGCATGCTCTACAAGATTTTGAGATGGCTCCCCATCAGCACCAGACACACCTTCACACAGGCCCTTGTCACCAGCCGACAGGACTATGGCAATGCACTTTATGCAGGGATCACCTTGCACTTCCTCAAGAGATTACAGACGATACAGAATGCAGCAGCCAGACTTGTGCTAGACCTCCCCAAGTAGCCCCACATCAGCCTCCACCTCAGGAAGCTCCACTGGCTTCCCATTCAGAAGAGATGCCAGTTCAAGATGCTTACCCACGCTTTCACAGCCGTCCACAACTAGGGACCAGCGTCCATCAACCAACAGCTGAACTTCCACCATCCCTCCAGACACCTGCGCTCTGTCTCCCTCTGCCTTGCTCACATCCCTAACATTCGCCGCAGCAACAGTGGAGGACACTCCTTATATCTCACGGCGAAGACCTGGAACGGCCTCCCTCTTCACCGACAGACCTCATTCTCTCTACTGGAATTCAGCGACGGACTCAAGACCTGGATGTTCAACTAGGCCTCGGCAGCAGCACTCTCAGCGCCTGGATACCCTCACAGGTGATTAGCCGCTCTTTAAAAATCCAGACTGATTGATTGAAAAGCCTGCCTGCAGCATCCAAGCGAAAGTTTGCTCTAAGCAGGGTTCACCATTCTGTCTGTCTTTGCTCTCTGTCTGGTTGAGCATAGTTCAGCAGTCCTTGGAAGCAAACACTAACATGCCTGTAGAGTCATGAAAGTTTAATGTATGAATAAGTGCAAGGTTGCCAGGTGATTTTACATGTTTGGTAATAATGTAATGTATTATAGTCCTTGATGCATGACAACACAGACTATTTCTATGGTATGGATATCAATGATTAGTTTATGTAACATAATTGTGCGAGGCATAGATTTTAGAACTATCTAATGTGAGTTCTTCTGCTTCATTTTTGCAAGGAAACACACCGATTATAATATATTTTTCAGTTCATGTTGCATTTGCTGGGAGAAGATGTTTCAGTTCTCTGCGGTGCTCGCAGCAGCTGTGGTCTGACTGCAGAATGACCTCGTGCTGACAGGATTTTGAAGAAACCAGCACTTTCGATTCCGGGATTACTGATAGTTCTAATGGGAGCTTTGCTTTCAGTTCCTGGTTGCAAAATGCAAGTACATCAGACGCTCTTTCACCATCAGCTCCTAGGAGACAATTGTTAGGAAAGACCATAGCGGTTGAGCAAGGGCCCTGCAGCTGACCAGTGGCTGGGAAGAGATCCTGTCAAATGGGGATTCTTTTGAGGCCTCCTTGCTTGCAGGTATGTGGGAGGTTTAAAATGACTTGATCAATTTTATGAACTAGTAAATGATGTGCCACAAAGCAACTAATAGTTTAATTATGTATGTTAAGCAATATTTGTTGTGTGTCTACTTTTGGTCACTGAGGTATTTCTCATTCCTACCACTAATATGATTTACAGAAGATAAGCACATAATACATTCGAATCTTTCAAAAATACCAACATCAATATCATCTGCAAAAGCAAGAAATCTTTAACTCAAATGAGAACTAAACATCAAGAGAGGAAAGAGAAACATTTGCAGCTTTTCTGCAAATATCACAGTTTCTTTTTGGGGTGTAAGATATCTAATGGGTGTGATCCCCACTATGCGCGTCAGTAGTGTGAATTTCAGAGTTAGTTTTCCACCATTCTCAGTGCCCCCAAAAGACCGCTGAAGAGCAAACCACCATTAAGCACTTTAAAGCCCACCACTGGAGGACTTCTAAAGCAGGCATGAAGACGATCCTTACCACAGCTGTCAGAATGGAGCCTCAACTAACCCACCATGACCTGCAGTTGTTCGGGTGGTCTTCAGCACATGTTCCTGTCTGAGTCCCCCCGTTTGTACTTACACACTTTCTTCACGATATGGATCACTGCATAAGATGACATGGCATCATGCCTCTGTATTGCTTCATCCCTTCATTCTTATTGGCTTGACTGGTCGATGGAGTCCTTCTATCCTTTTTTATGTTTTAGCTGTACATGGCGATCTGTTATGGTGATGTTCCAGGGGTAGCGAAAAGGGAGTAGGAAACGACAAACCAAATGGTTGCAGTTGCTACTTTCAGTAAAAGTTTGCTTCCAGGACTGTGTCTGTGTGTCTTGCTCTGAGATGCAAATGTTGCGGCCACCATTTCTTTGCAGTGCTGATGTTCACACTGTACCTGTGTGCTAGTGAGCTTGGTAACATCTTTTATTGTTCAAACGTGAGAACAACTGACTTTGTCAGTACATGTCGAATAAAAGCACAAGGCCTTGTTCGGAGTGCAGAAGTAATCGTCCAAACTTAAGTTTGTGCTCGAATCTGAACTATAACTGGTGTCAAAATACTTCACAAAACAGGTTGTAGTAACAATCCGATAACCCACTATCTAATTAATTCATGGACACCTGTTGACACGATGAACAGATGTGCTGTTTTATGAAGGCCAACCATTTTTGTCTCAGGTGTCCTCTCATGTTATTGTATTTTTATTTTATGTATGTATGTGCTTTAGTTAGAAATGTGTTACTTGATAAGAAATTTTAACTTGAAATCTATACTAATATAATAAAGAGAGAGCCCAAACCTTTGAGGCGGGTAATCTCAGGAACCACAGCACCAATCACAACACCCAATACAGCGTTGGAAAGGGCAGTTGCAGCAGAGGGACATAGGCTATGCAGACGCCCACCATATACATTTAAAAGGTAAAAGAACCGTGGCAGCAAAGTAGTCCCTTGTGGGCGTGTCTGCGTTGTGATGTGGGCATGTACTGGGGGCGTGACGACCGTTGGGGGCATGTGGTACATTCCGCCCTTCATGCCATGTCTCATATCGTGTGCTGTGGGCGTGTGCTGGGGGCATGGGCGTGTGCGGGGCACGGGATCACGGAAAATAAAGCGAGCATTGTGCCCAATATTTCATTGTTTTTTCTTCCCAGGTTCTGTACATTCCAGCTCCGGGTGTCCACTCTGCTCCCTTTAAATACCCCTGCACCCCAAAATCATAACTCACCCTTACTCCTTAAAATACCCCAACACCCTTACACACTAACCCATCTTAACCCTATCAATATACCTTGTACCCCAAAACCCAAACCTATCCCTAAACCCTAACAATACCCCTGCACCCCAAAACCCAAACCTAGCCCTGAACCCTAAAAATACCCCTGTACCCCAAAACCCAAACCTACCCCTGAACCCTAAAATACCCCTGTACCCCAAAACCCAAACCTAGCCCTAAACCCTAAAAATACCCCTGTACCCCAAAAACCAAACCTAGCCCTGAACCATAAAAATAACCCTGTACCCCAAAACCCAAACCTACCCCTGAACCCTAAAGTACCCCTGTACCCCAAAACCCAAACCTAGCCCTGAACCCTAAAAATACCCCTGTACGCCAAAACCCAAACCTAGCCCTGAACCCTTAAAATACCCCTGTACCCCAAAATCCAAACCTACCCCTGAACCCTAAAAATACCCCTATACCCCAAAACCCAAACCTAGCCCTGAACCCTAAAAATACCCCTGTACCCCAAAACCCATACCTATCCCTTAAACCCTAAAACTACCCCTGTACCCTATAACCCAAAACTATATCTGAACCCTTAAAATACCCAAACACCCCAAAACATATACCTCAGTACCCGAAAACATATACCCCTATATCCATATTTACCTTATCCAAACATTAAAAAAAACCATGCTTTTTCCATTCATGCATTTACAACGAATTTCGTTGTAAATGTATGCGTGGTAAAAGCATATAAAATGTAATGCCATGCGTTATAATGGCATTGCGGAGTCATGGTACTTTCGTAATGAAAGTATGCGGAGTGATGGTATGCGGAAAGAAATTGGAGAAAGTGGAGAAGTGTGGCTCAATGGTTTGAGCGGCAGACCCTGATGCAGAAGTCTGGCCCGGGTCCAGGGTTCAATTCCCGCCTCGGCAGCTCTTGGGCTCAATTTCCCCGGACCTGATAATTCTCGCCTGGGTGCCTATTCTAATAATGGGTCCCACTCTGCAACTCTGGGCAATAGCTTGCTTAATCTCCACAATGGCCCCAACAATGCTAGGATGCCTGGCTTCACCTTGGGGGTGCCCAGGAGTGTGCACTTCACAGGGAAAGGCCAGGAAGGGTTCCTCAGCGGTATTCGTACAAGCGCCCAGATGCCTCATGTAGATTCGTGCGCTATACAAGTACCACTACATTACTACAAAGTTGCGGAATAATGGGTGTTTACCCTCCCCCGGTATGTACATTGGCGGCACGGCAGCCCACATCTCCAGCAACATACTCATATTTTTTCACCACCGATTTGAAAAATGCACAGGTCTCTCTCATTGATGGCCAGCACTGACATACACTTTTAGACACACCTCCCACCCCAAGTTCTAGAATTGCGAACTTTAGAGCTGGAGAGCTACGTTCGAATCTCAGCATCAGCTCAACATCCTGTGATTCCAGTCAAATCTCTTTGTCTCCCCGTGCCTACCACAAATGAATGTGTTCTTCTGTAATGTAAATTGTGCTCATGCCATGTTGTTGAGTTTGCGCTATATAATATATTGCAAGGAAAAATAAGTAGGGAAACTCGAGTTCACACACTACTGAACGCGCAAAAGTGCATCAGCAGTGCACTGTGAATCGGAGCGTTTCACAGGCCTGTCACAGATAAGAAATGCTATCAAAACGAAATCCTACAAAACAATATACTACTGGCCAGCAGCATTTCATACCCGGACAACTTCGGCACGGGCTGCTAGTTATTTTATGAAAGACGATTAAAGTCATATATTTTTCTAAACTTCTGTGGTGTTTGGGTGTATTGCACTTTCTAATATCTTGGCTGTGTGCAATGTGAAGTTTTAGTGTTTGATGAGATGTTATTTTTACCTAGGGGAGTCTTTTAGATTCTTTTGTATGGGAAGGCTACAAGACAGAGAGAAAGAGAGAGAGGGAGAGGAAAAGTATAAGGAAAGCAATGAGAGAGGGAAGAGAGAGGGGGGGAAGAAAGGGTGGGTCGAAAGAGAGCATGCACATGGAGACAAAGGCAGCGGACTGGTTTGAGCATTCTTTGCCGGGGCTGGTTTTGTTTCCCCAGTCCGCCCTGCTGACCTTGACCTTGATACAGCCCTGTAACAGAAGTAGCCAGTTCCTCAATCCATATTTAAATAGAGCAGTGCTGTCCATGTGTGAGGCTTCTCTGCAAACTAGCAGGAACCTACAAAAATAGCAGAGACAGGCAAAGTCTTATTTACAACCACAATGGAAGTAGGAAGCAGCTCAAGACCTGGCTGTTCAAGCAGTAACTTTCCCCTCCCCCAGCGCCTTGAGACCCTTCTGGGTGAATAGTGCGCTATACAAAGGACATGATTGATTGATTGATTGATTGAATGGGTGACTAGCGCAACGAAAAAGGCCTTCCATATTGCTCTCTCTCGCACAACACGTGGGCCAGGGTCTCCACAGATAGCACTGGTGACCGGTTCATCCTGGACCTGGACAGATCAAAAACTGGTAAGTAGGGTGCCGCGCAGTGATCCGGCCTCGGTCCCTCCTTGCATTATATAAGACTTGAGGGATGAGGGACAGACTTTGAGGAATACGAAAGGCAGGTCAACCCTAACTGATGGGACTCCAGGGTAACTCAAAAGCCTGTTGAGGGCCACCCTACCCAGATGCCTCATGAGCGGCCACGTGATGTGGCGCCGCCCACTGCGGCCTCTGAACAGCTGGTGAGACCTGGCTCCCTGGTTGGACCCACGGAGGAGTACACTAAGATGCACAACACGCCACTCCTTCATGGATTGAATTGCAGCCGACAGGTACATGTTATCCTGTTGGGGTAAAAGCACGGGAGGAACAGGTTTGTGTGGCCACGACACGTGTGAAGCCAGCACCATAGGTAAGTGCAGCAGCGGAACCAACGAGAATAGATGCAAAGCCAAGATGATACTTATGAGGAACTGTGAACCTCCAGACTTGTTCCAAGCGAACGCTCAGACCCTGCAGAGGTGCCTCATCTAATCAGCTGGAGGGATGTTTATGAAGATGCTTCTCTGCTGCAAGGGACCCACACTAGTATTTGGCCTGGAAATTTGCTTCATGCTTGTTCTCCTTTATGAGAATTGAGGTTTAAGAGGTCACCAAGAGGCAACAGCCTACTAGCCTCCTTCTTAAGTGTTTAGGTTGTATTGATGTGTTTGGCCATGCTACACTTTACAAGTGGCCTTTAGAAACCAGAGCACCTCTTTACCCCGGATTGGCTGTGCCTTCACAGCTGAGCTTCAGACAGGTCAGGAAGAAGACACTTTGGGATTTCTAGGCCCTTTGTTTGAAATTAGCTTCCCTACTAGAGCTTATTTCAGAAGCTCACTGTAGAAGATAATGAAGCAGCACAGGTACTTCAAGTGAATTACATATTTCTGTCAGTTCCTTTTATCAAGGCCTTGTGGAGAGATTTCAAATTGAGTGGTTTTATATAGCAGGCGCGGTTACAAAATATAGCTCGTCCTGAAACAAAAACTGCACTGATCCTGCTATCACATCTTTCCTGGAGGAGGATGTGACTGTCTAAAAGCACAGGCTTCCATGGGATCCTTCACCCTGCTGCATGAAAAGTAAAGATTCTTACTGGGACCACCTACTGTACAGCGCAATACAGTGCAATGCGTCAATGCCTTGCATTTATGGAGTCAACGTTGCTTTCTTTTGTGGCAAGCCTCTCCCAAACAAGGTGTTTTACCAAATGGTGCTAGACGTACATTAAGATGCATTAAGATAAACTAAAACAAGCACACTGCAAACCCAGTAGCATGCAAGTATGAAAGGCATGAGACGAATGTAGGATACAATGCCTGCCTTTGTACATAAAATGTCCTGTTCCCTGCGAGCTGTGATCACAGGCCGTTTGGAACATGATTTTATCTGAGGGCAAGAAAAATAGCTCAGGTGAGTGAAAAATCTAAATAGGAAACTGTTGTAATGAAACGAAGATCCAACTCTGGTATAGCTTAGGTAGTATTTATTATGATAGTAAGTTCAGGATAAAAGGTACAGAGAGCTCCACCCGGCGCAGCCTTCCTGCTGCTCAGCCCATCCACCAACGGCCAGCCTCACTCATCCAACATTCCACACCATCACCACACACCAACATTCCACACCACACTAACACTGTCTGAGCAGCAGGTATGACCCTTCTCCCTTTCTCACAGTGAACAAGAACAGAATGCAATGGTCAGAGGAAAAAGCAAACATTGGCAAAAATAACATGCACAGAAATAAGAAGAGGATCCATTGCAAAGACCTGAAGATGGTTATGGGCAAACCAATTAAGAACAAAGGCAAGGAAAATAGAGTACAATGGGCTTGAAAGTTAACATCAAAATGCAACACAGCACAGGAGAAAGTGACAATTTGCTTGAATGTTAACATAAAGAAATACAACAATGAAAAATGACAATGCCCACCTGTGTACTCACAAAAATGAAAACAACAAACTGGACAAGGAAAATCAGTCTTTAAGAAAAAGGCAACACCTACCCACATCCACTCCTTTTCAACACAAATCAAACAAATACATTCCACCTTTCCACACAACACCTAACAAACCAGCAAACTACTACACCACACACAACCAACAAACCCCTTATGCCGCAAACAAACCAGCTGAAAATGAACGTGAACACACAGGGAACCAAACCCCAACGGTGCAGAAGCTATCTCGCCACAGAAAAACAAATACACAACAAGGGACCATCCCCCAAGCTATAAAGGAGAAATGAAAAGGAGGAAAAGCACACAGACAATCCTCAACCACAATGCCAAAGCAAGAGGTGAAACTTAATTCACCTATCAACCACACACAGGTGGTAGACACCATACCAACAGGGTGACTTACACACACCAAATACAAGGGCTGAAACCTAAATCAACCACCAACCACACAAAGGTGGAAGACATGAGTGACTAAAGACTAGTCAACTCAAAGACCACAGCAACAGGGTGACTTACACACACCCAATACCAGGGCTGAAAGCAAATTCGACTACCAACCACACAAAGGGGATGGACACGAGAGCCTCCTAACTAGTCAACTCTAACACAGCGCCCGCCAGGGTGACAAACCTAAGTCAACCCACAACCACAAAAGAATGGTAGGCCAGGGAGGCTCTGCACCTAATAGCCTTCTCGTACACACACGCCCAACAGTGAGAGATACACAATTTATGTATTTATTTATTTAAACAGTTTTATATAGCACTGGCTAGACCCGAAGGTATCAGAGCACAAACTTCCACAACAACGGCAAGGGTATATCCGAGAGAGACGTCACATGTTAAAGCCAACTCTGGCACACATACTCAGGAGACTCAAGTAAGTCTCCGACAACCGCCACAAGGTGGTAACGCAGAGTGACCCTAAAGTTAAAGAGTCAACCCAAATACCACAATTTTTCAAAAAAACAACATTTTGCAAGTGGAATTCCAAATGACGAAAAACAGTGATTTAAGGAAAGACATACACAGTGAAGCACCCCTTCCCAGACATTAACATTTTTAAAACCTAATCCTTCAGCTTGAAATACCGAGCAAGAACTTAGGCTAGAGCAGTCAGGCCCTGGGAATCCTACAATGGACGCACAGAGCCAAGTTCAAGTTGTCGGCTCGTAGACAGAGATTACTGCCAACCTGACGCATAAAGACTGTTTTAGTGGCAAAACAAATAGCAGGATAATTATTTTGAAGCCCTAGAAAACCATCAGTAGTATGGACATTGTGGACGGGATACTGACTCAGTATGAGATACACCTATTGTAACATTACAGACTTTGGTCGCATTACACGTCGAGCAGAATTATTTGCACAGGCGGCTCATTTGCTTGATTACTTGCAACAGGAAATAGATGTACTTCGTTCTTTGATTAATTCCCTGGTCGATACCGTCCACAGTGGAAGACTTCGGGAATCATATTACTGGGTAGCTTCTTGTGCCCTTTAACTTGGGGAAAAAGCCTTGAGGAAGTCACTTGGTGTGACTAAACATGTGTCGGCTGTCGTGTACTCAGGATCAAGATAATGTGGACATAATCACCAACCAAACTCTTTTGAAGAGAAAAAATTGTCCTCATCTGATCCCTTACTATAAACTTTGTTGCCCTACTTTGAATTAAATACTCACTGTGTTTTTTAACTCAAATCTGTTTGTGGTCGGTGATATTATTAGCATAAATGGTGCAATTTGTTATGATTGACCATGAATAGGAGATGACACTTCTGAGTGCCGGGATATTAGTATAACTATAGGGCCTGGGGTGTTACTAGAGTTTCCAAGGTGATCACTGAAGCGGTTACTATACCAAAGAAGACAGTGATGGTCGTCCCAAAAAGGAGGATGGTGATCCACTGCCGCCAAAAATGCAACTAAAAGGAAACAAAATTGAGGCTTGCCATTTTAACAAAGTCACTTCCAACCGTTTAGCCACTAGAACTCCTCCTGTTCAAAAATGTCGCTTTCACACGTATATACACCAGAACTCCTCGCTGAGGCACACAGATGCGCAAGTCTTGATGGATCACCACAATACAGCTGAGGGAAAATATACAAAACTCTTCAGCCCGTAATTAAGATAGTGGTACAAAAGGGGGTGGTGATGGACGGAGCATCTGAATCAATCAAACACTCACACCCAGTCAAAAGATCTGGGTTTAATCCATCACCTTTCTTTAGCCCACTCTGCCACCCCAGTTCAGACATGGCTATATGCAAATCAGTCTGACCCTGTGCCTCATGGGAACAGTCCAGCCCGAACTGCCAAGCCATGTCTTCCCTGGACCGGAAACAAGCTTCCGAGGACCGGTTTCTGGCATTCCAGCCGTCTTCAGCCCGGCTTGCTTGAATCCAGTGGCAAAGTGAGCAAGGGACTCACGTCTGAGCATACCCTGCCACACTTGTGGCAGCCAAAAGCGGTACAAAAGGGGGTGGTGATGGACAGAGCATCTGAATCAAACACTCACACCCAGTCAAAAGATCTGGGTTTAATCCATCACCGTTCTTTAGCCCACTCTGCCACCCCAGTTCAGACATGGCTATATGCAAATCAGTCTGACCCTGTGCCTCATGGGAACAGTCCAGCCCGAACTGCCAAGCCATGTCTTCCCTGGACCGGAAACAGCCTTCCGAGGACAGGTTTCTGGCATTCCAGCCGTCTTCAGCCCAGCTTGCTTGAATCCAGTGGCAAAGTGAGCAAGGGACTCACGTCTGAGCATACCCTGCCACACTAATGGCGGCCAAAAGCAGTACAAAAGGGGGTGGTGATGGACGGAGCATCTGAATCAATCAAACACTCACACCCAGTCAAAAGATCTGGGTTTAATCCATCACCGTTCTTTAGCCCACTCTGCCACCCCAGTTCAGACATGGCTATATGCAAATCAATCTGACCCTGTGCCTCATGGGAACAGTCCAGCCCGAACTGCCAAGCCATGTCTTCCCTGGACCGCAAACAAGCTTCCGAGGACCGGTTTCTGGCCTTCCAGCCATCTTCAGCCCGGCTTGCTTGATTGCGTAATTAAGATAGCAGCACGCTGACGACATGTAAGCCAAGAGCGTGCTGGGTGGCTCCAGGCATGCATGTGCAACACAGCGTGGGACCTGCAGAACACACTGCAAGCTGCCAAAGCCATGGCTCGAGCTGGAGGCGAGATGATGGCAGTTGAAGACAGGTGAGCCAACAGATTCCAACAGTTTAAAAGAACAGGCACAGCTGATAAAAGTTTAGAAAAGATTACCTAAAAAGTACCAAACACCGCACCAATCCACGTAAGATAGCGGATTGAAGGAAACCCATAGGCGGGTGGAAACTCCTCTTCCCAAAGCCGCTCGTGAAATGAACTCCGGGGACTCCTCACAACCGTTGGTCCACTTGACACAGATACTAGACGCACCTCCATAACCTGGACTCCGAGCCCCTCAGCCGAAGCTCCTCCCATAGATACGAACAAAGGGGGCTCCTCTGTCCACAAAATAGGGACTGCAGGGACTCCTCTCACTAGTTGCTCTGTGGGCTTGCCATTGGTACTTCCACATGGGGGGCTGGGGGCTAGTCGCTCTTCACGACAGGGACAGCTCTTCAAGTAGCAGTTCCCCAGACGCTCTTCCCTACACAGACAGAGGGGAAGTCAGCAGGCAGCACGCCGGACACAGTGCAGTGGCCCAAATTAAAACAAAGTGCACACAAGTGGCAACAGTGACACAGCTGGAGAAACCACAGCAGTATGTCCAAAATAGAGGCTGGGGCAGACCGGTAAATGGTCAAATGAGGGACAGTTTGAATCACCACAGCTCCACTCCACACCACAACTCCACTCCAAACAAGAGCAGGAAGACACAGCAGGAACTGGAACACCCAGGTGGGGGCCGACTGGATTAAAGGTCACTGGTGGGGCTCAGGGCTGCCAGCTTGCTGTACATGCAAAATTTTGTTTCAAGAGGAGCTTCTTCAAGATCATCTTTTTCTTGAGTTTCAAGTTACTTTAGGCTTCAAATACACATAGATCATATTTCCATATTAGAGCTTTTACACGCATGTCCTGCTTTGTAAATAATCGCCAAAATGTTGTAATGGAATGAAGATCCAACTCCGGTATAGCTTAGGTAGTATTTATTATGATAGTAAGTTCAGGATAAAAGGTACAGAGAGCCCCACCAGGATCAGCCTTCCTGCTGCTCAGCCCATACACCAACGGTCAGCCTTACTCATCCAACATTCCACAGCATCACCACACACCAACATTCCACCCACACTCACACTGGCTGAGCAGCAGGTATAACAGAAACTTGCAAATAGGGACACATAAGACAATGGAATGTTGTTTTATAACATACAACTTGAAAACTGCAAATCCCCTCAAGAATAACCAGTTGTGATGATCATGGGAGGGAGGTAGGCTACAGAGATTCTCTAATTAATAATATGCTATTTCGGCTCCAAGTCATCAAAGGGTTAACAGCTATAAAATAAGATTTTATTTCCATTCAGTAGAGAGGGGATGTCCAATTTGCAGCGGGTGGAGAATTGACTGTATTCCCCGAACAGTAGAGATGGCATTAATAGCCATACACCTTCTTTGCAGTAACCTTGGAAGTTGTTGAGACACTTTTGCACTATGAAAACAAGCCCTGGAATTACTGGCAGGTTATTATAGTATAAAAACATCATAACCTTGTTGTCCTCACTTTGAATATATTTTACTGTTAACTCCATCTGCTTGGAGGGATAGTATGTTACGTTTGCTATATCAGAAGACTATAGTATGGCCTCACTGTACTGTGGTTTCATGTACCTTAACACCTGGTCCTCAGGATTCCAAACATAACCCACTTATCTCTTGATTGATTAAAATTCCATTAAGACTATCCTTTTCTCCACCTCCTTTGAGGCTTATCTGTGAAAACTATGCTAAACATACATACACTTTATATTTGTTTAAATGCAATACAGTTCCTTGTGCAGACATCCAGTAAACATTTTATCTCTGAACTTTTGAAAGTTAATGTATAAATCTTATGCCACTCTTTGAGGTCTTATGTGCTTGTTTCTGTAATTAGTGTTTTCACGGTATGCTTCAGGGAGTATGTCCCATAATCTGGTGTCCTACGCTTTTGGTCCCTTTTTGGATATTATTCATTGTCCCTAGTGAGTAAGTCTTGATGGATAAAAAAAATAGAAATACCAACAAACTCTTCAACTACATGCATAGAACCCTTCTTCTCTAACCAGAATTGTTTATGGCAGGTAGGCCCACCTAGTCCTCCCTTTCCATTGCATAGCATTGATTACCAACATTTACTGATAGAGAATTTGCCTAATTTTTGTACTTTTTCCAAATGCTTTGGCTATCAAAGTCCAGGTATTTGTAATTCAAGAACAATTTCATTAGCATTAATGACATAACGGAGTGTCCATCTCCTGCCGGAATGCTTGTATAACGCCTGGGATTTCCCATCATAAAAACATGAGGAGTGGCACCCCAGTTATGAAAAGGAGTTCTATCACCCTTATTTTAGTTTTCAGGGCTTCAAAATAAAACATAATTAATTAAGCCAAACTCCAAATTTAAAACACGTCCAATCAATGAATGAGCATTTTGTCCTGTTAAACTATTTCTGTCACTGAAATGGGTGCTGAGGTATTTCTAATTTTAGAGATATGAAATGGATCAACAGTGTAGCGACCATTGTCAGAGAGTTGCCTCCCATGCAAAAATTCAGATTGTGGCGATATGTAATTTGGAGCAAGACATATCACAGCCTAAAAGGCAAAGCTTTTGAATTGTAAACAACCGTTACAACACAGTCTTTACAACACACTACCTTTACAACGCAGCTGTTACAACGCAACTGCCTTTACATCGCATGCCATTACAACGCATGCCATTACAAAGCATGTCACTACAACGCATGCCATTACAATGCATACCATTACAACGCATGCCATTACAACGCCTTATAAGGTAAGAAACGTAGATTTTTTAGTTTTGAGGTGTGTATGGGTTTTGGGGTACAGGGGAAGAGGTATTTTAACCCCTACACTTTCCAACACTTTCCCTACTGTTGCACTCAATGGAGTAGGAATAGTAATTTTGACCCCTAAACTATCCAACACTTACCCCACTGTTACCCTAAAAGTATTATGCATTGTAATGGTACGCTGTGTCATGGTATGCGTTGTAATGGTAGTTGCGATGTAAAAACATGTTGTAAAGACATGCATTGTAATTGTTTGCATTGTAAAGTCAGATATTCCTTTTGAATAGATCGTCAGTTCAACATTTTACTGTGATGGGTCTGTATGCATCTGATTGGGAAGGGTCATTGCCAAGTTTGTATTTGAAAGTTAAACTGTGCCTGATAATACTGATATAGGGATTAAGAATTTAACATGAAATACTCTGTGAAAGGGCATTTTAAACCTTTCCTGGAAAACAAAGAACAGCTGGCCAGGCTGGCTCCGTTCACCTCTGTTATGTTTCATACACGTACCCCGATATAGGCTCAGGTAATAACTAACCTTTCACCTATATTTCCCTTGCCATTACACTACATAATGGTTCTTGGTACTGACCTGTTACCTAGTTGAGGTAATCAGCCGCGGGCCGTGGAGGGAGTTACGGTGGGGCAGGGAGGCGGGGTGGAGAGGGCTATAAACCGGCATATGGATAATTACAGGTAAGTAAACAATTTAAATAATAAAACGAATTTCGTAGCGCGCACTGCATCGCAAAATGCAGTGCAGTGCTCGCTACGAAATTCGTTTTATTATTTAAATTGTTTACTTACCTGTAATTATCCATATGCCGGTTTTTAGCCCTCTCCACCCCGCCCCTCCCCCTCCCCGCCTCCCTGCCCCACCGTAACTCCCTCCACGGCCCGCGGCTGGAGGTAATGCCTAAATGACGTAGGCTTTTCTCTGAAAACTAGCCTCATTCATTATGCATGAGGATTCTTGGAATCTCAGCAGGACTACATCTCCTGCATAATAACTATGTATAAGAGTTATTCCTTCCATCTTCCTAGTCCGACACGATACAGCAAGGTAGATCCCCTGAGGGGGTACCACTTTGGGTATATACACACCATAACTTTGCTGAGGTAGGGAGAGGCAAAAGGGCCTTCCATGCTGACACACTGACTCAAGACGCTGAGGTTCCTGCACAAAGTCACTCCAGATCACAGTGGTTGGATATCCCTTGCGGGGTGTCCATCTCGAGACCAAGACAGGGTCCCAAAGTCTTTCAATTCAGGCAATGGGGTTGGCTTTATCCTAGGGGGATTCTTGCCTCCACACCTACATACATGTTAAGTACACATAGGTACATCTACATAGGCTTGCATCGTAGGAGTACGCATTATTACTGTCATGTATTTTCATACTTGCCTGTATTCATTGTTTTAGCGCTATAGTAGGAATCTACCATCCTTTTACTCTATTGGTGCTTACAGTCATTTACATTTGTTTCTGTCTTAAGGTTGTTTCAGCACACCCATTTTACATTAGAATGATGCTGATTCAATAAATGCTTATTGAAAATGTCCCCACAGTTTATTCTGTGTATCTCTCTGAGTCGAATCGAGCACAAGTGACCGAGCAAAAAATACTGCACTGTTTAGACAATTCTGAGATGTATGTCGTTACTACGCATGCTTTTACAACGCATGCCTTTACCACGCAGGTTTTACAACGCAAGTCGTTACAACGACTTGCATTGGGGGGCGCTGGATAGTGAATAGTTTAATTTACTATTCCAACTCCAGTCCCCGTAGATAGTAGGGAAGGTTTTGGATAGTAAATTAAACTATTCCCTATCCTATTGCGCCCTCCAGCGCAAGTTGTTGTAACGACTTGCGCTGTAAAAGTTGCGTGGTAAATGTACTGCGTGGTAAAAGTTGTGTTGTAAACGCTGTTCCCCCAATTCTAAGGGATCAGGGTTGTCATGTTCGATAGTTGCCAGAAACTATTCACTCCATGGTAGGAGGGTTGTATAGGGCACTGTGAGCTAGCATGATCACAGACTAACCTATGATGGGGGGGTATCTGGAATCAGTCTGGATACCACTCCTATAGTTTACATTGTCTAAACTCGATCCTGTAGAGATTTATAGGAACTACACAACACCTCGGCCACCAATCCTTTACTTTGTGGGGTACCTCAAAGATCCTTCTTAAGCCTTGCTTTGTTCAATGTCTATATGTCCCCACTGGCTTCTTTGGCTGAATTATACATTTTAGAGTGGTTTCCTACACAGATTACACTCAGTTGTTCTTCTCTTTTGAGTGTGACTCGTCTTCCATGCAGCAACCCTTATATACCTGTCTTTCTGGGGTTTTGGATTAGATGACAGACAGACACTTGAAGTGCAATTCTGAGAAGACTGAAATCATGTTGTTTGGTAAGTCCCATTCCAGTCGGTTCCTAACGGCACCCTTCCAGCCCACTTCTGTTAGGAATCTGGGTGTCAGGTTTGACTCCCAGCTCTTTCCATCCTCAGGTTTCCTCAGTAGTAGGATCCCATTTCTCGTTGTTGCATGACCTAAATAAATGTATATACCTCCTTTCTAAACACATGTGAAAAATTGATACACACACTCATTACTTCTAGATTGGATTATGAGAACGTTTTGATTAAGGCCTTCTGGAGCAAGTTATCACATGGCTGCAAGTGGTCTAGAACTCTTCTGCTCATCTGATTATGAAGTTACTCCACGAGCATCAGTTTCTTTCCATCTCAAAGATCTGCATTGCCTCCCAGAGGGTTCTCTTTAACACCCTGCTTCTGACTCACAGGACCTTGCATTTCTCAGGTCCTCGCTATCTGAGGAAAGACCTCAAGACCTGGTATTCGACTGAATCGCAGACCCCCACTCAGTGCCTTGAGACCCTCATGGGTGAGTAGTTGTGCTTTACAAATTATTGATTGATTGATCTGGTAGATAGGATTCAGTTTTACCATCCTCCTAGAGTTCTCTGTTCTTCTCTTTCTGTATTAGCTGTGGTTCACAGAATTCAACGTCTCAAAACGTTGGTTGCTCCTTGTTTCTGGCTCCTAGAGCATGGAACAGTCTTCCAGATGAACTCTGCCCATTGAATACGGAGTCACTGTTCCAAAACAATAAAAAAAAGCTGGCTATTTGGACAAGTCTAACATATTATCCTGTTTGGTACTATTTCTACCTAGCGCTGGAAATATCTTTGGAGCAACCACATGCTCTACAAACTGCTAATTCATGATAAACAAATGTGCAGTCATTGCAAAAGCATTATTTTTATACACATTGAAAGAAAGATGAAATGCTGTGTTTAGTGGCTGGCTGCGAGTGGAGGGGAGGGTCCAGGGCCTGGCCACAAGACCATGTACCCCATGGGTTGGTCACCCGCGAAGGGGTCCAAGCTCTGCAGCCATCCCATGAAGAGTTTGGGAGCATGGTCTGGCCAAAAGTCATGCCCTGTCATCAAACCCTGCTCCACATGGCTAAAGGCCAGGTGCTGAAGCGGTTGTCTGCTCACAGCAGTTTCGGCAAAGTCCATATGGCTAGTCCCTACAGCAGACAGCCGAAGTATGGGTGCAGTCACAATTAGCCATAGGCAGAAGCTGACGTACCAAAAACAGTTCAATGCAGAATATATTTTGAAAAACACATTTTAAAGTGAAGGGTAGCTTGGCTAGTAGGTCCATAATATAGGATTTAAAAAACCTAGGTAAACTAACGATAAATTCCTCCCCCATCATGCACTGCTTATGGCCTCATATGTTGCATCACTCATGAAACATTAAATGACATAATTGGTGACATCACTGATGACAGCTCAAATGACATCATTGATTACTCACAATGTAATGCTGTCAAAGTAAAGGTGCAAAAAGAACAATTGATGGACAGAATGCAGAACAATATCATACATTCACTCCAGTACAGAGATCTGAGCCTAAATCCATAGTTTTTTTGCTTCCCATGCCATTGCAGTTAGAACCCAGCCATATGCAAAGCAATCTTGACCCTGTGCCCAATGGGAACAGTCAAGCCCGAACTGCCAGGCTAGGTCCTCCCTGGACTAGAAACAAGCATCCTAGGACTAGTTTCGGGCTTTCAGCCCTCATCAGCCAGGGTGGCTTGACTCCAGTGGCATGGGGAGCAGGGGACCCACGTCTGGGCATACCTGTCCCACTCGGGGTGATAAATGAAAAAAGAACAATTGATTGACAGAATGCATAACAATGTCACACATTCACCCCATTACAGATATCTGGGCCTAAATCCATTGTTTGTTTTGCTCCCCATGCCATTCCAGTTTGAACTGTGCCATATGCTTGTTTCATAAGTCTTTATTTCGATTAACAAATCATAAAAGACAGAAAGTATCAAAGACAGGATAAGAAAATTGGTAAAAACCATCATAACAATCATCATTTAAAAAGTATTAAACAGTATAGTAAAGACTTTATAAATATAATACCCCATAAAACATTTTCCATATTAAAATACGTTTGGGTTCCTGGTTCGGATAACCCATGCCCACCCAAGGTATTTTGCAACACCAACCGCTACCAGCTCAGAAGTGTTGGTACGAAATATCCTCATGGCTTCGGTGCTCCCTTTAATTTCTAGCCTACAGCAAATAGGTCTGATCCATTTCATTCTTGGGGCATGATATGCAGGGCAGGCAAAAGAAAAAGGCCCACACTCTCCGGATGGTCTAAACAGAAAGGGCAGGTATCATTTAAATTGGCAGACCACTTTTTGGTAAAAGAGTTAATAGGTAGTGACCCAACTCGGAACTGGTGATATAATTTCCGGTCGAGAGTCTCAGTAATCACATCCCAGTAGATCTCTAGGGAGGGGGTCACTTTATGACCAGGAAAAGACCTGTTAGGCTAGTGGCATCAGACTGAACAACAGCTGAATGCTTGACAGAGGCCCAATACAGATCTTTGAAATCCTGTTTGGAGGGCAACGTAGAACTCCCCGGGGAGGCCCAAAGCTGGTTTAGACCCATCACTTCCAGCACCAGTTTCACTTCCCTTAACCATGTAATTTTTGAAGCGCCCCATAATGATTTTACCTCGGCTAGTTCATTGGCAAAGAGGCTGAGTTCTGAAGAAGTCCAGAGCCGTCGCCACAATGCCACCAAACGATAACGAGCCAGCTCATTAATGGGTTTGCAGCCCAAATCTAACAACAGAGGTTTGATAGGTGTAGATTGAGGAAGACTTACCAAATTCCGCAAGAATTTGTTTTGGGCTCTAACCAGGGAGGTTAGATCTTTGAAACCCCAAAGGTCGGCACCATACAGAGTGGCTGCATTTATTTTTGCTTCATAGATCTTAAGAACTGGAGCAATACGTTTGGTCAAGGACTTCTTATGCTCCTGGATTAAACAACCCGTGAGGCGTGCAAATTTAAGATATAATGTCTCAACCTGGGGTTTCCAGCAAAGGCGATAGTCTAAAGTCACGCCCAAATAAGTCATTACCTCCACTTGTTCGATACAGGCACAATTTAAACTAACCGAGCTTTTAATGGGGCGGTTTTTACTAAAGACCATAAATTTAGTCTTACCAACATTAATTTGCAGATCGTTTACCCTGCAAAACTCATCAAACCTGTTGAGTGCTGTTTGCAGCCCCCCTCGAGTTTTTGAGAGAAGCAGAGTATCGTCCGCGAAAATTAACATTGGGTACTTTGTCCCACCCAGAGATGGGGCATCAGTCGGGGTGTTAGCAAAAAACTTAACTACCTGATTGATAAACAAAAGGAAGAGGGTGGGGGCCAGCACACACCCCTGACGGACGCCGCGTGTTACTGGAAAGCTATCCGTCACCTGCCCTTGTTTTCCCCATCTCACCCTGGCAAAGTTATCCTCGTGTAGCCTAACCACCATATCCAGGAGTTCTGGCGGCAGTCCCATGGATCTAAGAACATCCCACATTTTCTCCCTTGGCACAAGGTCAAAAGCCGATTTGAGGTCCACAAAGACGGCATAGATTGCTCCTCCTCCCAACAGAACAACCTTCCAGTACAACATGGTTAGTCTAAAAACCTGGTCTATTGTACTGTGGCCTGATCTAAATCCGGCTTGCATTGGGGAGAGAATGTTATCCTGCTCCATCCATCCCTGGATTCTTGCGAGGACCATCCTAGCAGCTATTTTTTGGATTGAATCAATTAAACTTATCGGGCGGTAATTTCCCGGGCCCGCTCGGTCCCCTTTTTTAAAAATTGGTAAAATTTCCGCCCCTTTCCAAGAGTCCGGGATCCTTGCCCCTTTAGCGATGGCATTAACGAGCATGGTTATATAGGGAACCCAAATATGTAAATTAATTTTAAAAAGGTCTGCCGGTATTGCATCCATCCCTGGGGCTTTCCAATTGTACTACACTGAGGGCCTGCTTTGTATCGGAGATGGTAAAAACAAGCGTGAGGTTAGAGCTGAAAGGCGAGAATACTCCCTTCACCTGCTCTGAATGGTGATCTATATTTAAAGCCCTAAACTGGGATGAGTAGAAAGCCACCCATTCATCAGGAGAGACATAATTGACTGGAATTCGGGAGTCTGGATTCATACCCCACTTTACAATTTCCCAAAACTTGATTTGGTTGGATGATTGACACGCCAGGAGGAGCTCGGACCAGTGATGCTCATCCCACTCTTTCTTCGCAGCCCATTGAGCTCTTTTATATGTTTGCCGCGCCATTTTAATGTCACCAGTGACTCGAGATTTTATCGCTCTGATCAGACTGCAATGCGCTACCCTGCAACTCTTATTATACCATTTATTTTGGGTGCCTAGTACCTTTTCTTTCCTTAGATTTGGCGGTTGCGTAAGAAGGGTTTTAAGTTTTGAGAAGCACTGGTCATGCAGGTCACTAATTTGAGGGATAGCCCCCGAGGGGGATGGGAGAGCTTTCATGGCATTCAATGTTACCGAGACTTCCTTCTCTATGTCATTTATTAAGGTAGGATCTTCGACTACCCTGGACCGTCTAACCCTTCTTCTGTCATTGGTCAAAATAGCCTCTGACGTTAGACAAGAGGTTCTAGGGGGCCCGCCCCGATCGCCTGGGAGCTTCAAGCCTAACGAAAGGGGGTTGTGATCGCTCTCTGGGCGAACTAAAACCTCCATGTCAATCACCAGAGACCAAAATTCTATTTTGACTAAAATGTAATCTATTCGACTCTTGCTGACCCCGTTATTGAAGGTGGGATGCCCTGCCTTGTCAGAGGTCGTGCGCCCATTAACTGCTCGCAGACCCCACTCCAAACACAGCCCTAGCCAGAGGAGTGCCGCTTCAGTAGCCTTTACACCCTTGTTTAAAAATAAAGGCGGGATATCCCAAACAGCGTCTTCCTCTGCCCCCAGATCTTTACCCACACTAAACAAGGGTTCAAACGAGCAAATTAAATCCCCGGCTACGAGGATAAGTTTATCTCTACCTATTGCCTCGAGAAGCAAATCTAGGTCGTCCATGATGGCCGGCCTACGTCCTCCTGGACGTCCTCGGGCATAAATATTTATGACTACAATATCCTGTTCGTTTGCCCTACTAAGCATTATTCCTAGTAGGTCAGGGTTGGCCACTGAAATTTCTGAAGGTCTATACCCAGTGGACTGCCTCACCCAAACCCCTAAACCTCCTGAGGCTCTGCCCTTAGGGCCCTGGATAGCTGGCTTGAAAAAGTTAAGATACCCTGCCCCATATATGGGGTCAGGGGCCCAGCTCTCCTGAAGGATGACAATATCAAAGATGTCGTTAAAAACTGCCCAATCCTCTGAATCGATTCGACCCTTTAATCCCGCTATATTCCAGGAAACGACCTTGAGCGACCCAACCTGACTAAAAGATGTGTTCAGCTCTAATACACACAAATCCTCCTCTATTGTTACATCCATTCTGGAAAGGGAGCTAGGTGTCTGATTAAGAGCTATAGAACTTGCAATACCACTCTCTTTCCCTTTGAAACCCTCATTAAAACACTGTTCTAAGTTGTATACCACCAAGTTGGTACCTTCGGCTTCTCTACAAATGCTTTCTAACCCTTTGTCTGATTCCAGTCATTCAATACCCTCTAGGCCAGACATAGATTCGAACCGGTTTGACAGACAGGGATAGAAAGGGGAGTGGGGTATCCTCTCTACCAAATTCCTCTTTACCAAGTTCCTCCCTACAAATCTATGCATTGGGAAACTATTGAAGCGAGGTGCACTATATCTTTTGGGATAAAAGTAATTCAAGCCCAAGGATTGCTCATCCCCCATCCTCCCAAACCTGGCCTCCCTACGAATATATTCTACCACCCAGGGGTCCCGAAAGTTTGTAAGAATGCAGTCGCCTTCTAAATCCTTCGTACAATAACCCACCCAATCAACTCTACGAACAGTCAAAATCTTAGTTGAAGAGGAGGGTGGGAGGGGGCGATTTTTATTTAACCAAAAGGCGACCTTATTCATAAGATCGCCATGGGATTCAGAATGACCATCCCTTAGGAGTGCAACACCTGTAAGAACAATAGTATAGGGTGTAGCATCAATTGGTAAGTCCGCTGGCGGGGGTCCCCTTTTAATAACTTGACTTGGAAGTTGTGTAGTATTAGGCTTAACACGCCCAGCAGCAGCGCTAGAGCTCCCTGAAGGCTGGGAGGGAGGTTTAGGCTCGCCCTTCCTGGAGGTCTGGGCCTGCATATTGGTTGCTGGTTTAGAGGAGCTTGGCTGTGGCAGGCCATTGGATTTGGAGCTAGCCTTCTTATGTAATGGAGCATGGGATACGGTGGCCGAGGATGAATTGGGGGCACAATTTGATTTTAAATTACTGCCAGTGGTCCCAACCCGTTAGAATTGGTATGAGACTGCCTGACGGATAAGGGAGCCTGAGCGATTATAGGATTCTTTCACTGGGACTTGGTGTTACCAGAGATGGCAGGAGCCAGCGGTACTACGTGGTCGTTCACCAATTTGTTAAGTAAACAGGAATTGGCAGTTACAAGATTCTCAAGGCCATCTAATTTTAGATTCATCAGTCTAGTTCTTTCTAGCACCGGCAACAGGAGTGTCTTAAATAAGACTTCCATTTTTGCCAGTATGTCAGTATCACTACTGCTCGGGCTTATTGGGCAAAGATACGGAACCCCAGATGGAGCTATGGGGGAAGTAACCTGACCACTAGGAAGCGGGGGTTACTGTGAGCCACAGGTTGAATCGTGGTTATTAGCGAGCTGAGATGGGCAAGTATTTTTGGTATTTTTGAAACACCCCCTCTCTGCCGTCCCTTGTTTCGCTTCCTCTTACCGGGGAGATTACTCTTTGGGGAGTCCCCTTCAGAGGACGAGACTAGCAATGAAGGGCTTCCTGACAGCACACTACCTTCCACCCTACTCCCAATTGTATCGACGTTATTAGAGTCGTTACTACAATGCAACAAAGAAGGACCTTCAGCTTCGCTGTGAACATCCACTAAGACAGGAACCATGTTAGAACTTGGAGGAAGTGATGATGGGGGTAACGGGCTAATTACAGAAGCAATAGGCCCCAGAGAAGAACTTTTCCCACTAATGAGGTCTAGTGATAGCCTTTTCTCTACAAAGGCTATCTCCTTCTCCAAAATTCCCGTAGCCTTAATAATAAAAGCATCCAATGGACCAGAAACCGCCCCCTTAGAAGTCTGCAGGGTAACAGAGCGGTCCTTACCCAAGCGTAAGGGCATACTTAGGGCAGGTCAGGCTATACAAACAGTGAATAACACAGCACATATAGCAGAGGTAATAAATAGTTGAGTGAACCGACCACCCACTGTACATAGTGAAAAGGAAGGAAAGTCCAATGTCCGAGGTCCTTAGGGAGTGGCCCAACCCAACCACGACCGACCACGGACGGCCACAGGAGGTCCAGCCCTTGTCCCGGGCTTCTCCCGGGACGCTCCCGTGCCGCTGGGAGCTGAACCTGTTAAATAAGAAATGGAGACATGCGGGTTGGCGGGGCAAGCAGGGAGAGCGGCCCAGGTGGAACAGGTTTGGGCACACAGGGACTCCTGGGAGATGGAGACCCTGTTAGAACACTCGCAGCCCTGCCTCCATACCGCACTCCCCGGGACCTCCTTTGCTGCACAGTCCCACTCCTTCCGTCAGCTCCCGCCGATGACAGGCGCTGCGGGACCCGCGCAGTGGGTCCGGCGAGCTGGACTTCTCAGGGGCAGAAAGGCAGCAAGTTCAGCAGCAACACTCCCGTGGCACAGCAATAAGGAAAGCACAGAGTCCCGCAAAGAGCAGCCAGAAGCCCGTTTTTACTCCGTGGGCGGGGGGGGGGGCGGGGCAAGCAGGGAGAGCGGCCCAGGTGGAACAGGTTTGGGCACACAGGAACTCCTGGGAGATGGAGTCCCTGTTAGAACGCTCGCAGCCCTGCCTCCACACCGCACTCCCCGGGACCTCCTTTGCTGCACAGTCCCACTCCTTCCGTCAGCTCCCGCCGATGACAGGTGCTGCGGGACCCGTGCAGCGGGTCCGGCGAGCTGGACTTCTCAGGGGCAGAAAGGCAGCAAGTTCAGCAGAAACACTCCTGTGGCACAGCAGTAAGTAAAGCACAGAGTCCCGCAAAGATCAGCCAGAAGCCTGTTTTTACTCCTTGGGCGGGGGGGCGGGGCAAGCAGGGAGAGCGGCCCAGGTGGAACAGGCTTGGGCACACAGGGACTCCTGGGAGATGGAGTCCCTGTTAGAACGCTCGCAGCCCTGCCTCCACACCGCACTCCCCGGGACCTCCTTTGCTGCACAGTCCCACTCCTTCCGTCAGCTCCTGCCGATGACAGGCGCTGCGGGACCCGCGCAGCGAGTCCGGCGAGTTGGACTTCTCAGGGGCAGAAAGGCAGCAAGTTCAGCAGCAACACTCCCGTGGCACAGCAATAAAGAGAGCACAGAGTCCCGCAAAGAGCAGCCAGAAGCCCGTTTTTACTCCGTGGGCGGGGGGGCGGGGCAAGCAGGCAGAGCGGCCCAGGTGGAAAAGGTTTTGGCACACAGGGACTCCTGGGAGATGGAGTCCCTGTTAGAACGCTCGCAGCCCTGCCTCCACACCGCACTCCCCGGGACCTCCTTTGCTGCACAGTCCCACTCCTTCCGTCAGCTCCTGCCGATGACAGGCGCTGGGCTTCTCAGGGGCAGAAAGGCAGCAAGTTCAGCAGCAACACTCTTGTGGCACAGCAATAAGGAAAGCACAGATGCAAATCAGTCTTGACCCTATGCCAAATGGGAACAGTCCAGCCCCAACAGCCATATGCAAATCAGTCTTAAACCTGCGCCCAATGTGAACAGTCCAGCCCGAACTGCCAGTTGTGAGTGGGGGTGAATGCTTGCATTGTCCAGCATTCCGTCCATCAATTGTTTCTTTTGCATTTTTCACCCTGAGTGGGAAGGGTGTGCCCAGACATGGGTCCAGTGCTCACTGCACCACTGGATTCATGCTAGCCTGACTGATGAGAGGTGAGTCCACAAAACTTGTCCCAACATGCTTGTTTCCGGCCCAGGGAGGACCTGGCTTGGCAGTTCAGGCTGGACTGTTCACATAAGGAACAGGATCAAGACTGTTTAGCATATGGCTGGGTCCAAATGGGGGTGGTGTGGTCAGCAAAAGAATGATGGATTAAACCCAGATCCTTGTGACTGAGGGTGAATGCTTGCATTGTCAAGCATTCCGTCCATCAATTGTTTCTTTTGCCAGGTAGCATACCAAATAAGCACATTTGGTCTTGGTCTTATATTTTGGAAATTATCCTATTTTTTTCTATTACTTCTGAAGCTATGTTCTCAGCCTCTCTGTAACTCAGAGGTATTAGTTTAACAGCCTTAAGGAGCACTGCTTGGGATTTCAGAAGCATGTAATACCGTACAATGATCCTCAAATATTTATTTTTTTCTTTTCCTGCACTACATATCCCAATTGTCTGTCTTAGGGATAAATATTTTCTGCAGTCTGACATCCAATTTATAGGCCTTCAGGTGGTCTGCTTAATTTCCCTTGTCAAATTATATTTATGTTATCCAGACAAGAAAGCTCTTTGTTCTTTCGATTAAAACGGCTTCTAAGCTCCTCGCAAGGTCTAGTGCATTTTTAAGGTTCTTGGAGTACTCTTTTGCCTACATTCTTTTTCACTATGCATAAACTAATCTTACTGACTTTCTCGCTTTCTTGTTTACTGCCCTTTAATTTCTACCTTGTAACTCAAGTCCATCTTGCAGTTTGAGAATCTATTCCTCAATGTCTTCCGCTTTGGAGTTAGATTCAGCCTGGTCATCGGCCTACCTTCTAAAACCTCTACAACTCTGTCTCTCAAGGACGTAACATTTTTGCCAATTTTGGAAATGTAATTTTTATTATCTGTGTTGACTGCATCTATTTGAGCAGTTATATTTTCAAGGAGAATTTTCAGCTTTTAATTTTTTTGTAGGTGCGTTCTTTATCCCTAACCGCCTAGTTATTCCTACTTGGCCCATCACTGAGTTCAACATTTTAGTCATTGCTTTACGCCATTTGTTAGTCGGATTGTATTTATTCTGTAATTTCGGTCAGCCTAGTTTCTCTCAGGCTTTTGAGTTGATCCATTTTGGTTAAGAAAAACTGGACAATGTTCCACTTTACTGTTGCCGTTCAAAGTTATATTGTAAAGGTCTTGCTAATGATTATCCAGATTTTGAGCTAGGCAGTATTGTGATTCAAGAGGGTGAACCTTCTTTTTACATCTTACCTATGGAGTCTCCCCCCCTCAAAAAAAGTGTTTCAGTTTTATGGTTGTTTTATTTAGTCCTTCCCATCTAGGGTACGCCACAGCTGTTTGAATGGAGCAGTTCATTAAACTCTCTCCTGTATGTCCTGCCCTTGTATGTCTAAAAGGATCTAGAAAGATGTCTTTCTTTTCCATTGGTGATCTCTTGTTCTTCGGGAAGAGATTCCCTCGGCTTATGTCCGTCAAGACTCTGGTTCTGCATGGTGAGCCAATGATTGGCCGGCTTCCACTCCTAAGCAACCCTACACTCTTTGATATGCTTCTTGTGCCACATAATTTCCACGTCATCAAGGGTCCTGGATTTGGCTACTGTCACAGAGATGAACTTGGCATCCATGGAGCGATGAGTGCCCCTGGCTGACTCTCTGGTCCTTTCAAAAACCTATTAGTATGTCTTTCACCTGGACAATGACCTCAACAGCCACAGGCCAGTAGGAAGGGTCTCACTTTCATTCATCTAGCTTGCTAGTGGGTCATGAATAGTACGCCGAATTGCTCCTTGCCACTGTCATCACCAGCCTGCCAGCCCACAGTTGATGAGCCTGGAACATAAAACGTGATGAAAGGACTGCTAGTCTTGGACATATGCCCCTTGGACTTGGGACACAGCAACTGCATGGAAAGAAACAGGTATGCAGCATCAGGGCCATCAGAAGGGCATTGAAACTGGGCATTATGGCCCAGGCCCACCTTATTGCATGGTCCTGGACACCTGCTTTGAAATCTACTAATGGATTGATAAAGCTAGGCTGTCACTTTTTATTATTAGTGATGAGGCAGCTCTCATGGAAATGCCACTAAATGGTGCCAAATGCCACATGAAAAATGCCAAAAGTATCTGATAATGAACTGCTCCCCTGTTATGGCACCTTACTAGATACCCTTTTTCTAAAACTAGCATAAAATTCCCTTGCATATGAGTAGATTCTGGACTGTTTATAATCCCTAGTAATTTAGATCTCTTTCTCTCCTTAATTTCATCCTTGTTTTTGTCTAATACCTCCTGCAAAATAGCATAGTTTTTCTTGGTGCCCATCATCTAACCTTAAGTCAGCAATTTCCTTACATGTTGCCTCAATGTCTTTACCCGAGTAGTTCCATCTTACTCTCTGTCTGCTCTATGAACATTAATATTAAAGTCCTGTACGTTTCTGTTTTCTTCCCCATTTCTCTGCCTGAATCTCATACAAAATTTCCACCACAGGGAATATATTAATCCTTAGACCCCTTGGTATCCTTCCTACTTCCAAATATTGTTTTCATGTGAACACATCCCCAAATTTCTGAGATACTTTTTTAGGTAATTATTCAAGATTAACAACAAGAGTTGTTTTTACAGTTCAGCGAAGTGCTTGCCCATGCTGATCGAACCATTACTTAAAACATGAATAACTCTGTGGGGTTGGTAGCTCTTCTGCCTTCTTTTGCACATCTCATCCTTGTCACCAGTTTGAGACCATACAGCGATGTATTTTAAAAGGTTAATTTCAGAAGTCAGAATTATACAACTGACCCCAAGCGGACCGACATCAACTGTCCCACCTGGAATCATACAATGTCCAGGATAGCAGCTTGACATACATTAGAATGGCACCTGTTCCTAAGCACTAAATTAACCCAACAACTATGATAAGTGTTTTGAAATGTTGTTATATAATTGAAGCTATTAATTTGTTATTTGACAGCCCTGAAGAAGCTGTGTTTTACCCCAAAACATTTGTTGGCTGTACATGCTCTGTTTTCTTCCGAACTATGAATAACAAGAATTTATGCCGTTTAAAGTCAACATACAGCCTGAGATTTTGTGAACCATTGTGACAAATTGTATATTATGATTTTTTTGCAATATGATCTAATGGAATATGAGTCAAAAGATTCTCTTTTACCAAAGAAGAAGAAGAACTGTTCATTCAGGTTAAGAAAACACTGCACATAGGCAACACATCATAATATTCTGCCAGTAGTGTAACAAAACATGAGGCCTCTCCCCCTGCAAAGTATTTGGAGGGGACCTCCCAACCTCCAGACCCAGACAGGAGCTCTTAGCCCCCACCCATGCACAGTACTGGAGTGGGGCCCCTGGTGCTCGGGGCCCACCCACACTGCAGGGGTTTTTGTTACATCACTGTATTCTGCAAAATAAAAAAACTGTAATATATGGAAGATTGATACTGAGAATGTTAAATGTACCAATAATAGAAGGTAATATTAGACTGATGAAAAAGAAGACTATGTTCTTTTTCAGAATTGACATCATCAACATTCAAAGTTGTGAAAGAAACATAAGAGAGTTATACTACAAGAACAGTACAAACCTACATTTATTTTGCAATGTTCTCTGCAAGTCCTGAAAAAGTACAGGGTGACATGGAATCTAATAAACAACACATTCAATTTTGAAATTTACGATACAAATTATAAGTAAATGAGGCTTGATATATAGTTTGGTCTCAACAGTAATTTGAACTATCTGCTCTTAAACCATTTGAAAAACCCACTATCATGTGGCTTTAACAATGAGTGAATTTCTCTGCCAATAAATTATTTGCAGTTTGAGGACTCTCCAATAGGAAGACAAATGTGGTGTTACAATAGATTGAGGCATGCTTTTGTATACTTTCACTAGCATATTCTATATTATTTACATTGATTATTAGAAAACTAACCAATGTTCCTAAATATAGATGAAGACATCAGCCTTAAAACACTTCTTTGATATGAAAATTATGAAACATAACCCTAGTGAACATTTTTTATATTTGATTTGATTGGCAAAATCAGACTGTTCTTTGAAGGCAGTTTCAGCCATATAGTGAGTGGCAGGACTGAATGTTGAGAATATGAGTTATTCCCCAAAACAAGCTCTCATAGGCAAATGCAAACCCTTACAAGCTAGACAGTATATATTTATTGCCATTAAAGCAGGATATAGCATTGAAGTCAGCAACAGACTGAGTCTGACGCATCTCAAGTATTACATAGCTTAAAACAAGTGACACAGATATTACAGGTGGCTGATCCTCCTGCATTTTTAAGATGTTAGACATTAAGAGCTTCCAATGCACCAGAATTAGTCACATTTTTAAAATAAGCTGTGAGGGTTATGAAATGTAATTCAATACACCTTAGGATCACTTCACAAAGTTTAGGATATTTTATATCTAGTCTTTTTTTCGGATTGGGTCCGATAATTCTTGGTGAGCAGAGGAATATTGAATGTGATATTGTTAACGAAAAAGTGAAAGCAAAATATCTAAGGCTGTAGTCGTATGATTTTAAAAAAATGAAGAAGAAGCGGTTTGGATACTCACCTAAGATTACTGGTAATGAAAATGAAATGGATAAAACTACTAACATGTACTCGAGTATTTCTTTTTGAGCAATTTTGTTATAAAGAATTGAGAAGTATGCAAAGTCTGTGTCCAGAACAAAATATTGTGCTCATACTGATACTGTAACTGTCCACCAACAAGAATCAATTTGTTTACGGTACTTGTGATTTGCATACTTCATTTAGAAAAGACCAATGAATGGAGCCAAGTCCTCAGAAGTTAGAACATGCTTATCATTTATACTTCACACCTCTCTTAGGTTAGTGAGTATTACTCCTATGTTAATAAAGATTAAGTTTGTATAGAAGATAAAGGAAAATGGTGAAATGTGACACTTTTGCACAAGGAGGGGCAATAGATGTGCATCATGACTTTTTATTACATGTTTAAGTGATATTACATATATCTCAGTCCTTGATGTATGGTAAAATGGCTATTCCTTGAGCGTTGCTCCACTGCCTTTTAACTAGTTTCACTGTATCTAAATACCACATACATACATACATTGAATGCACTGAAGTGATTAATGTAGTTTAGGACAGTTCAATACTAATGCAGACCTTTCAGCTGTATGAAAACGTACATATTACGTGACCTGAATTGTAACATATTTTCTGTTGGTTTTGTTAACAAGCTAGAGAAGGTATTTGCCCACTCTCTGGTGCAGTTTGCATTCTGCAGTAGACGAGAATCAGCTCTGCGAGTATAAACAACCTTACATAGTACCATATCTGTGTAAATGGAGAGACACAATAGGTGAAGCTTCTGAATTCCACCTGAAATTTGAACAAAAGCATTGTGTACCATCCTTTGTAACAAATACAGGAGTTGAGCAAAAGCAAACCTTTCCTCACTCCATAGACTACCATTTGTGAAAAGAGTATAAGAGATACTGGTATTTCGATGGGACAAGGCAGGTGGACCAGCGGCTAGAGGGATGCTGCGAGATGAATCTCTGACTTTAGGCCTGATGACATAAAGATAAACAGGGCTTTACATGTCTTAACATAGATATTCGAACATTTTCCATGCTGTAAATCGGCTTACTGCAATATAGATAAGGATTAGACTAATTGGTTAGGGATGTGCGATGAAACATTATTGGGGAGTATGTAGTGTTCATTCTTTTATTCATTTTGCTCACCACACTGTTCTAGTTCATGTATTTTGTTGGAAAATAGAAGATAAAATAAATGCGTTTGTTATAAAATACCAGTGCCTATGTTTAACTTGTTTCCATGCTCAGGAAATGTCTTTCACTTTCAAGTGCAGATGGAGATTCTCTGACAGGTTTGTCTAACTCCTTCTCCAGTAGAGCAGAACTCATTGGGAGGGGTGGAAGACACATCAGTTTTCCCTTTATCTGAAAAGGTCAAAGTATCCTTTAGGGGATAACAAAATCTTACAGGTGTGATTCCAATAACTTTGAGTTACACAGTGGCACGATTCTCTAAATAGACATACATGGGTGCGTGGCATGTGTACACTGTGAGCTATGTAAATGTCTGGGCATGATAGCTGTATAGGAGTTTACAGCACCAAGAATACATACTCTACAACCATTTTACACAGGCATGGGTTTCTTACAAGCATACCGCTTGAGTTATGTAAATGTATTTGCATGCATGCGATATTACAGTTGTAGACCATGTACACATAGCATGTATCCACGGGTTTGTGCACTCTCTTTTCAAATTTAAGCAATCACCTATCATCAAAAGGGCTGCTGAAAACGGCGTACGTGCTCTATGTAAAATCAACAACAAATAATCAGGCCAAGGATGGCGTGGCTGGATGTCTCCAGGGCAAGGACAACCTACAATTATCAAGACTGCCCGAGGAAGAGGGATGAAGTGGTCATGTAAAATAACAGTACGTGATAAGATATTGTGAAAGCTAATGGAAAGTCTGGTTTTATGCATTTCAATAAATATGTTTTAAAGAAAAGAACAGTGTAATATTTACTTGTTACATATGTAAATGTGTAAACAAGCTACAAAGAAACTTGGTGATCCTGCTTTTTGTCTTGTATTTCCTGCCAAGTGAGGGTGAGGCCTCTCTGTCTTTCCTTCTGCGGTATAAGACAAGTCTATGTGTCTGCACTTCTCTGTTATGGTATGGGAGTGTTTGATTACTATGAGTCACATCATTGGGCATGGGCCTCCCGGCCATTTGTATGGGAAATAGATGCAGACTTTGATAACCATGAGTTATGATTTCTTAGCTGCCATAAGAGAAGTTTAAATAAGTAGAAATTTAGCCCAGGGCCTGGGCTTTAGAGGATTTAGGTGGCACCAGTGATAATTCTGACTCTTGTGTGGGCAGTGTATATACATTCAGGGCCTTCTCTAGAAAACATTTGCACCAAATACCTATGCAAACTGTTGATATGAAGTTAGAATTTCTGAACCCTGAGTCACAGAATCTGGATTTGCACATTTTTCCAGTAACAAATTCTGCTTACTTGTATGGAAACATTCAGGTTCCAAGAGAAGAGCAGAAGGATTTGTGGAGGGAGACCCGATACGTAAATACCTTGGAACACCTTCACAGCTGAATCTTTATGGGTATTCACAAACATCAAAACTATTTTGCATGGCATTCTTACCCATGAATCATTTCCGTAGTTTGTGTTTATTTTAGGAATGATTATGCTAAAAAGTATATATTTATCACATTTTAGGCAAAGGTATTCTTGTTCTGGAAATGTGTTTTTGTTGAGAAAATACTTTAGAACGCAAAGCTAAAATCAAGATAATTATGCAATAGGCGAGGTGTACTCTTAAGATATAAGGACAAATGTAGTGTATGAGCAAATTGTATATTTGATATTGGCAATATGTAAATGTAAATGTATTTGAGCTTATATAGCGCACAGCTACCCACAAAGGGTTTCCCGGCGCTTGCTTAGGGAACCCGTCCTGGTATTCCCCTGTGAGATAACTCCGGCAGGGTATCCACAAGGTGAAAGCCAGGCATCCCACCGCGAGGGGCCGTTGTGGAGATTAAGCAAGCTATTGCCCAGAGTCGCAGAGTGTGAACCCGTGAGTCGAGAAGGCACCGGAGCGAGAATTATCGAGTCCGTGGAATTTTTGAGCCCAAGACCCGACGAGGCAGGGAATTGAACCCTGGTCCAGGGCCGATCTCAGCTTCCGGGTCTGCCGCCTCTAACCCCTGAGCCACACTTCTCCACACTTATAAAGGAATAAGAATAATGCACAATGTTGGGGCATATAACATCTCAAAAACAAGTGAAGTTTAGAATGGACCGCACACCTGTTGGAGGTGCACAGCATACTACACCACTTCATCTTTCAAAGATTGGTGATCTTGCAGACAATCTTCAGTGTGGTACAAGAGGAACATGCATAGAAATATACCATGTTTATAGATTTTCTCCTGAAAATCAGATATGTAAGATAATCATAAAACTGCAAGAATCATCTGAATCATCATATCTCCCTGAACTGAACCCAAAAAATTGGTGAAATGCGTATGTGATTTTCAGGCCCTCTCAAGGAGACAGATTTAAGAAGACAAATGTGGACAATGTGGACATTACATCATTGTACATGCCGAGACATAAAGGTAATCATTCAATTCTGGGCTTCCCTATCATGGAGTAAGCGTGAGTAGACTATGAACACTAACAGGCTAACTTACAGTTCAGCGGGTGAACTCCATTCCTCTGGGTCGCTGAAGAAATGTACTCCACTATCATGGCGCAGTACCACCCAGGATATTCTCTATCTCTGTGCCTTTATCTTGAGGTGCCACCAGGTTAATCCCTCTGCATGCACAGATTCTTTGTTGTACAGGCGCCATGTTGAATGCATCCACACAGCAAAGCTTTTTCATTTTCAAAAACAAATTCCCAAAGCAGGAGATTGCTGACGAGAAACATATATAGGACAACAAGACTTTCTCTGGCTTTCCCGAACATGGCTGAATGTCAGTTGAGCAGTCAGTCAACGTTTTCCGCTAGCAGAACCAATAGAGGTTCTGCTGGTGGAAGCATAGTGATTCCGCCGACTCTAAACAGAGCGAGGGATCCGTACATTTTGCTACCTCTGTGGCAGAGTACCCTCTCTGTCAAACTCTAAATAAGCCACTATGTCCGCATCTTCTGATGCTGAGGGGCTACTTTGAACCCCAATGACAACATTGACAAAAGGTACCAGGCATAACAAAACTTAGAAATGCTTTTCCAAAACAATTTTAAAAGAACCATTGAATCTGAAATTAAATCTCAAGAAGACAAAAACTCTTGACAATTCAGATTGAAAACAAACCTGTAAGGACATAACGGAAATTGCATTTAGATTCAAATCCAGGGTTTGATCCACAAAGGAAGTTTACACTTTTGAATAAGTTTATAACTTATTGATTATTCACAAAATCTGAGTGCAAGTGACTGGTTTAAAAAAAAAAGTAGCAAATCCAGCACCACACATGACCAACCACTGGTACTGAAGCACCATGCCATAGAAAAACATGGAAGTTCAGGAAATTAAAATAAAACCCCATAGAAAATAATGTGAAAGCAATTTCATTATTTAAAAAAGTTAAAAATAAAAATAAATGCTAAGAACTATAAAATAATGATATATTTATTATTTAATTGGAAAATATTTTAAAAACCTATTTTGAATTTAAAATTTACAACAAACAATACTTTTTTTAAATTTCGTTATCATCATCAAATTACTTTCTTTCCGTCAGTTGACAATAAAAGTACATAAAAACATTACACAATCATAAAACCTTTTCGTGAAAAGTGTATAAAATATTGTACAAGAAGGTGTGTAATAAAATCGAGAGTAAAGGGAACAGGAAACATAGGTTCAGTTCATTCATCAACCCCCAAGAGAACAGTGAATCTAGCATGCACAAATCTTTTTTTTTCTTTTTTAAATAGAACCATACATTTCAAGGTATTGGGAGCAAAAATACAGTAGTACAGCATGAATAGAACACAAAGAACATTATTTTCGAAAACTAAGACAAAACCTATGCTAGAGAGGTTACAGAACTTTGTAATAAAGTGCATGGGCGAAATTCTAGACAGAATAGCAATTCTTGCTTCCAATTTAACATTTCTGATTTATAATGTAATATCAAACCTTTTTAGGCCAGTATGTTTCTATTAAACCAAGCCGAGAGAATAGATTTGCTAAGGGCGAAAACGACTGACCTAGAGGTATCAGAATTAAGGAACCTAAGAGCAGCTAAATAATTTGTGATGCAATATTGCACAGTGAGGAGCATCGAGCAGCAGTTGACCATTTGTCAGTGATGGCATTTAATGTTAATATTGCTAATCTTAATTTAACAAAAAGGGATTTTGCCAAAGGTAGAAAAACCTTGTCTAAAAAGACCTAAAATTTTGGTAATGGGTTTGTGAGATAAAAACATATCAGTCAAAGACCCCGTGGTAGTAGAGTGGTGCCATTGGGTAACAACGTAGCCCAGTATGTGGTGATTGAAAGACCTCTGGTGTGTTTTGAAATAGAAGACAGATTGGTGTAAAAAGATTCAAATACAAGTTTTGTAAACCACTCATTTACAAGGGAAACCACTTGATTTTAGTAGTTCAGAACTATAGGACTCCAATTCATGATAAGACAAGAGCCTCACCCAGTACAGAAGGGGCTTGAGTATCTCAAGATGTTAAATGCCTTTAAGACTAGTATCAAAAAGTATGAGTATGAGCAGATTGGGCCAACCAGAAGGAAGATTGAGTAGAGGTTTAAGAAATGTAAACTATTTTCCTACAGAATTCCTACATTGGTATTATCCCATAATTCTCCGTATATGGCAGCTGATGCGTTAGCCCTAAATACTTGCAAGGCTGGAGAAACAGGTTCAGACTGTGAAGATCTATGCATTTTTAGAATGACTGTAGCCTCATGTTGGGTAGTATAGGAACTATTTAAATCTGTACCATGTAAGAGAAGTGGCAGCCTTTATGTAGAGGTAAGCAAAGGATTTAACTGCTTCAAGATTGTCATCTTGCAGGCAAGAATTACTCAATCTATTTGTATGTGGTCTATAGATCATAAACTCAGTCTTTTGAATTTGATCTCCAATCCTCTGTCATTACAGAATTCTTCAAACTTGTGAAAGAGGTATTGTAGACCAGAAGGTGCCCTCGCAATGAGTAACATATTGTTCACAAAGAGAAGTGCGAGGATCTTTTAATTTCGGGGCAACAATTTTGCTACTATTAAAATATTCATTTGCCCCAATAATGAACAATGAAACTAAAGTAAGGACCTAGACGCACCCTTGAGGTAATCCTCTTTCAACCTTGATTGGATAAGTCATTTGTCCTAGTCTACCCCATCTGACTTGGGCATAGGTGGGTTGATGGATCCTAATAATGGTGCTCAAAATGTTTGCAGGAACTCCCAATGCTCCAAGGACTTCCCAAAAAGTGTTTCTGGGAACCAGGTCGAAAGCTGCTCCTAGATCTACAAAGGCCACATAAAGATGGTCCTATTGTATGGTGATATATTTCCAGGTAATTAGAGAGAACCGAAAGATCTGATCAATAGTGCTGACCTTCAGACGGAAGCCAGCCCACTGATTTACCAAGCAACTGAAAAGAAAAAATGACTGATAGGTCTATAATTCCTTGGATCATTCCTGTCACCTTTTATAAAAATTGAAATGATGCCACACCAGGTGGCGGGAAGATTAGCTCCACTTAGGATATTGTTGGATAAGCGATTAATGTAAGGAGCCCAAATATCAGTTTCAGATTTATAGAGATCTCCAGGGATCATATCAGGACCAGGAGCCTTCCCTGGGTGAAAAGATTCTATGGCATTTCTGGTATCAACCAGAGAAAAGAATAGCCAGTCCTTATTGTACGTAATATGATCCATACAACTTAAACTACTGTTCACTGGATGTTTAGGGGCAAAATAGTATATGGCTTCATCCAAGTGACGGGTGAAATAAAATTACCAGTGTGGGGACTGCCGCCTAGATGGCCGTTGGCTAGAATGTGCCAGAACAACTTACTTTTTTTGTTCAAGGGAGCCTCTGAAAGGTCCCACCTTCTTTGCTTTTTATGCGAACGCTTCTTGTAGGAAAGTCTGGTGTCCCTTACAGCTGCCAGATTATGAGACTTTACAGCCGAAATAAGATAAGATTTGGTTTGGCAGGAGTCAGAATCATACCAAGGAGTGCTTTTATGTGTTTTAATAGTGAATTACTTGATGGGCTTGGTGAAAACGTTTTTAATAGGTAAAATAATTCAGACTGTGTATCTAACATTGACAGATGCTTCGAAGGTGAACAAAATACCTTATCGATTTTGGTCAGTTGGACAGGATCACCTGCAAGAGAGGGCCATTTTATGGCTCGCCTATTATTAGTTGGAATCGGTGGAGTTGGGAATTCCCTACCAAGTCATCAAACATTTCCGCAGAGAGTGGGAGTTCCAGGGCATTATAGTCACTATCCCATCTAGGGATCACCCTGAAGTCGCAGAATTCCCCCCATAGCCTGGTATCCAGAATGCAATAGTCAATATGACTTCTCTGTTAGCCCCTTTCAAAAGGAAAGACCCTAACCCTATCAGATTTGGACCTCCCATTAAAGGTTCGGAGACTGACAAAGTTAGTGAGAGAAGTTGGAGAGATGCAGAAATCCTCGTTTTGATAGGCTCAGCCTCCAACATGGGAATGCCTAAAGACTTGTCTTCCCTCTGGGTAATAGTGGTCATACAATCCAAGGGTTTGTAGAAAGTATTTTTTTTTAAAACGTTTTATTAACAAAACAACAAAGAAAGACATCAGGTGACTTTAACAGATCTCACATTTGTCACATATACATTTCCATACTTCAAAATAATACATGCAAAATATTGATAAGGGATCACAGGGACTCATGCGCCACTGCTTCTTCCAGACATATTGGGGGCTTACAAATGTCTCCACGGTATCGATTCCAATCCTCCCAGACCTTACCCCACTTATGGGGAGAGCCTCTAGCATTGTAGACCGACCTCTCTCTGAACATGCACCAATTCAAGACTTCCACCCACTTTTCAACCCGGGGGGGCCTATCTAGCTCCCCACAACTGAGCAATATTACGCTTGGCTACCATACATGCTAATGTTACCCATTGTCTCTTACACAAACACAGATCCTTGGGTTCCCAAACTTTTAAAATACATCTGCAGGCCTCTGGCCGTAACTCCACCCCCACGATATCCCGCAGCATATCATGGATCTTTACCCAATAATCCTGCACCTCCGTACGGTGCCACAATATATGCATGAAAGTTACAAGTTCTCTGCACCCTCTACGACACTCTCCATTCTCCGCTCTACCCATTCAAACCAGACGAGGCCCTGTGACATACGACCTGTGAAGAATCTTTAGCTGCACTAATTTCAGCCTCATCTTTTTAGCCACCACCCGTGGAGAGGAGACCGCCTCCTGACAGTCCTCGTCGTCTAGCTCCACCCCATCTGCACTCCATTGTGTCCTAAGAAGTACCAGTGGGTCCTCCATAATAGTGATGAGTTTTTTATATATTAATGAGATGGTCTTCTCTGGGAGGTGACCGTCTAACACTCGGTCTTCAAGGGGGGAAGCGCCAGGGAGCGTCGTGCCTCTGGGGATGTGTGTAAGCAGAGCATGCCTGATCTGAAGGTAACTGTAGTGCTCCCTGTCATGAAGGTGGTAGTGTTGCTTGAGGGAATTAAATGTGTGAACTGTGTCATTCCCCCAAACATCTCTGATCTGCGCAATCCCGATGAGTTCCCACTTGTCAAATCCATTGGACTTCTATAAACTTCCCAACCTCTCCGAGCTCCATAATGCGGTGGCGAGTGTGAGTTTCCCCTCCCACTTGAGATGCCTATTGGCCGCGTGTCACATCTGTACTGCATGAGCAGTAGGTTCCGTGAGGGTAAAACGACCAGGTCTGGCATATAATGCCCTAGTGAAGTCACCCCCTGGCACCTGCCAGCGGTCCATAGCATACCCCGGGTCCACGGGGGCCCGTATATGACATGATTCACCGCCGCCAACTGGGAGGCGCAATAATACTTCCGGAGGTCCGGCAATCCTATCCCCCGATCATACCAGGGGAGAATGAGCTTTGAAAAAGCTATACGGGGCTTACCATCACATAGAAGCTGCCTCTGAAGGGCCTCTATTTCCCTGAAGTAGGACGCTGGTACAGGGTCCATTGCATTCTAGAGTGCGTATAAGAATCGGGGAAGGGCCATCATCTTGAAGAGCACTTCTCTACCCAGAATGGAGAGTGGAAGTGCCCGCCATTGCGCCAGGTCCCTCTTAAATCGAGCTATAGGGGGGCCCAAGTTGTTAGCATATCTTAACTTCAGGTCAAGCGTGACATAGATACCGAGGTAGCTAAACCCTATTGGTTCAATTTGTATCGGCAGGTCTCCAGGATCGCTGGCGGACCTCCTCTAAGGACAAAGAGCACTGATTTCGACCAGTTGATTGCAAACCCGGAGTACCTCCCGAATATAGCAAGCACATCTAGAAAACATATCAGGAATCCCCTTGGATTGGTAAGGTAAAGCAGGATATCATCAGCGTATAGTGAGATTTTGTCCTCCCAGTCCATCGTCCACCTCAATCCTCGGATCGACCAGTCCCACTGAACACACGCCGCCAAGGGCTCTAAAGCCAGAGCAAACAGGAGCGGGGACAATTGACACCCTTGTCTCGTGCCCCTGCCAAGGAGAAAGTCGGTGGACTTTCAGTTATTTACCACCACTCTGGCTAGGGGATTAGCATACAATAGATGCACCCACTTAATGAATTTTGGTCCAAAACCCATCTTCCCCAATACTGCAAACAGGTAGGGCCACTCAACCCTATCAAATGCCATAGTGGCATCCAGAGACACCAGTATCGCCGGTTCCCTGGATCATTGGGGTCCTGCCCAATACTCTCACGTAGCAGCTGTACTGCAATAGTATAGCTGTCACCCTGAGCACAAGTTTGTGCTGGTCCTCCAGCAAGTTTTATAAAAATAAGTGTTCAAAAATTTTACATTGATTCGTAAGTGTCTTTATTAGCACTTCTCCATAATTAATGTCCAAATAATAACAATTCCCAATTTATGACATCCAATGCATTTCGGCAGGGTCTCCCGCCTTCATCAGGGAAATGATTCTGAAAATCCCAAAAACTTTCAATCAGTTTCAAAGCCCACTTAAATCAGATAAGTAAATCAAACTAGTTAAACACATGATTAAATAAACATAACCACCAATTTAAACACGGTGCAAGCTTATTCCAGCTAATGTTTTTAACAATTTGTCGATGACCATTACTTAAATTCGAGATGAATCAGTAATTGTATAATACATGTAACTCACATTTTCAACCTGAACTGGTTACTAAATCACTGTCGCTAGTTGCGTTTTTTATATCGTGTCTCTAAACACACGGAAATACAATACTATGCTGCCCCCCCTCATGAAGGTAGCTGGTTGCACTGCCATTAAAACCTGTAAGTTCAATGCCTCTAACATTGCCTATTAATTTAAACTCCTACCTCGGTTAGTTTCTGACAAGTCACACTCGGTAGTGTACAACGTGTGTAGACCATACGGGCTTCTACTTCCGTGTTTGTATGGACGCGCTGTACCTCGCATGCGCTGATATGCCCTTTCAACGCGGGTTTATTTAAAGGCACACTTACCATTTGAACAACTTCATGTCGACTATGTGAGAACGTTGTCGGTTCGATCCCCAGCGGGGGTGAATGCTTAACTATGCAACTGCGCTCTGCGCATAATTAATAAATCTAAATGACCAGCTGAAAAATAAACATTTAGACATGTGCATATGCATATCATCGTCACGGACGATAAAGCAGTCAACATTACTTATAAGTAACACAAGAATTCTGTGCGTTCATTTAACCCTTTTGGCTTAAGGCTGTTCAGATAGTATATCCAATGGTTCTTCTGTTTTAACAAATTGTTTTTGTTGATGGTTCCTTCTTTTTTCTCCAACATTTCCAACACGCAAACTCTCAGTTGACTTATGTGATGTTGCTTAGCATTAAAATGTTCTGCTACTGAAGATTTCAAGGATTACGTGCGTTTGTTGCTTTTATGTTCATTAACATGAATTTTCAATTTTCTCTCGGTGATTCCCACATATACATCTCCACACGGACATTTGAGCATGTAGATCAAGTTCATTGAATCGCAAGTTGCGTTTACTTTAAGATGGATCGGGAATCCCTTCCTTGGGTGTGTTATAGTTGTTCCCTTCATGATATTATGACAAGTGTTGCAGTTAAGGCAAGGCACTGTGCCCCGATACGTTGGTTTTGTTTGTGGTTCTTTAGTGGGTTTCAAAAGATCTGCCAAATTTTTTGCTCGTCTATGAGCAAATACTGGTTCTTGTGCGAAGGCTCCTTGAAAATCCGATTCCATGGATAAGATTGACCAGTGGCGTCTTATGATTTGTTTAAATTGCGTGCTAAGTGTGGAGTATTTATTAACGCAGGTAATGCGTTTTCTTGTATCTTTTGGTTGCTCTTCAGGAGATCATGTCTGGATTTAGACGTAGCTCTGGTTTTGGCCTCTTGTATTATCTCTTCTGGATATCCTCTATCCCGAAATCTTTGTGTCATGTTATCCATTTGTTGTGCACATAGTGGGACCACTGAGACTACTCTTTTGACCCTCAAAAACTGTGAATATGGCAAGTGTCTTTTCAAAGCTTGCGGATGGTGGCTTCCAAATTGCAATACATTATTCTTGTCTGTGGCTTTTCGAAACAGGTTTGTAGTAAGGTTATTGCCTGTTTTCCTGATTTCTACATCCAAGTATTGGATTTGCGTTTCATTGATGCTCCATGTAAATCCTATTCTGTCCACTTTAGTATTCAGAATTTCGATTTGTTCCTGTAGTGATTGTTTTGTGCCCTTCCAAATCACGAAGATGTCATCTATAAAACATACGTACATTGAGATGTTTTGATTCCAAATCGGATTGTGATAGATACTAGTTCTCTTCAAATGCTGCCATATACAGATTGGCATACGCCGGAGCGGCGCAATTGCCTATTGATGTACCACTGCATTGAATAAACCACTACTTTTCATACTCAAAATAGCTGTGCCTGAGCGTAAATTGCATCAGTTCTAGTAAAAATATCTGTAGTTCCCTTTGATATTCACTGTCCAATAAGGCTCGTTCTATGGCTTCGAGTCCTTGTTGGTGCGGGATAGATGTATATAGAGCCTTCACATCAATTGTGGCCATCACCCATTCTTATTCAATTTGTACTGTGGATAGTCTTGACAAAAAGTCGGTGGTGTGTTTTAGGTATGATTTGGTCTTCAATACTAAGGGCTGTAAGTATTTGTCGAGAAATTTCCCAACCGGTTCGTGCAGACTTTGTTTGGTGGACACAATGGGCCTACAAGGGGGCCTCTGCAAGTTTTTATGGACTTTGGGTACCATATACATTGTGGGGCACCTAGGATTATCTTGGATGAGGTATTTTCTGGTTCTTTCTGTTATGGTTCCTAGTTCATGCGCTTTCATAATGATTGTTTGTAACATTTTTCTGATAGTTTCAGTGGGGTTGCTTTCCACTTCCATATAGGTTTGTGTGTCATTGAGATGTTCCATGACTGCTTCCTGGTAAAATGATTGATTCATTATTACCAATGCTCCTCCTTTATCTGCCTTTTGGCAGATTATCCCTTCATTGGTTGCTATGTTTTTGAGAGTCCCGAATTCCTTCTTAGACATGTTCATTCTTTTAGTCTTTTTCTGTGTATTCAATTGATGCAGGTCCTTCCTGCACAGTTGTTCATATAGATCGATAGTTTTGTGGCTCATCGGAGGCATGTATGTACTGTGTACTTTAAGTCCTTTCAATTCATCAGTTTCTTCCATTCTTTTTTCTACCACATTATCAAAGAAATGCCGAAGTCGTAGTTTCCTCGTGAGTTTAAATAAACTCACTTCTACTTCCAATAAATTAGCATGGGCAGTGGGTACGAAAGATAAGCCCTTTTGTAAGGTTGAGACTTGGGTTGAATTCAGTTCTACATCAGATATATTAAGTACCAAGTTTCTTTCTTCCCTTAATGTTTTTTCGTTTTGTCTTTTTTACTGGTTGCTGTTCGTGTCTGTGGCTGACTCTTTACTTTTGTTTTTCCTGAGTCCCCTCCTGAGTCTTCTGTTTCTTGGTGGCCTCCCTCTAAAAAAGGGACTGCAGTAGATGTACCAGCTTGTTTCCGTTGTTGTTGTGGTGTTTTATTTTTTGGAGGTCCTGTTCTCTCGCTATCTGTAGACGAGGTATATGTGTGGGATGTGTATCCCTTAGTTTGTCTTTTCTTGGCGTACACTTCTGCCCAGGTATAAAACTCTTGTAGCTTGTAATCAAGAGTGTCGCGTGTGTATTTTCGCAATTTGCGTTCGTTTATTTCCTGAGTGTGTTTTATTAACTGGTTGTTGATGTCTTCTATGGTAGATGTCAGTTCTTCTGCTGTGATCATTTTTCCTAGTTCATCCTTGGTTTTATCTATGTCTTCTTTTAATTCTTCAAGAATTCGCGATAGTTCCTCTATAATTAGCAATATGAGGTCCAAGCTGCATTTATTTAAAATGGCGAACCACTTTTCCGTGAAGGGTTTTGAATTTTTACAAAGAGAGGGTCTCAGAGATATGCGTAGGCCCCTAGGTATACGTTGCGCTTTGTGGCGCCACTGGCCAATCTTATCCATGGAATCGGATTTTCAAGGAGCCTTCGCACAAGAACCAGTATTTGCTCATACACAAGCAAAAAATTTGGCAGATTTTTTGAAACCCACTAAAGAACCACAAACAAAACCAACATATCGGGGCACAGTGCCTTGCCTTAACTGCAACACTTGTCATAATATCATGAAGGGAACAACTATAACACACCCAAGGAAGGGATTCCCAATCAATCTTAAAGTAAACGCAACTTGCGATTCAATGAACTTGATCTACATGCTCAAATGTCCGGGTGGAGATGTATATGTGGGACACACCGAGAGAAAATTGAAAATTCGTGTTAATGAACATAAAAGCAACATACGCAAGAAATCCTTGAAATCTTCAGTAGCAGAACATTTTAATGCTAAGCAACATCACATAAGTCAACTGAGAGTTTGCGTGTTGGAAATGTTGGAGAAAAAAGAAGGAACCATCAACAAAAACAATTTGTTAAAACAGGAGAACCATTGGATATACAATCTGAACAGCCTTAAGCCAAAATTGGCTAAATGAACGCACAGAATTCTTGTGTTACTTGTAAGTAATGTTGACTGCTTTATCGTTCGTGACGATAATATGCATATGCACATGTCTAAATGTTTATTTTTCAGCTGGTCATTTAGATTTATTAATTATGCGCAGAGCGCAGTTGCATAGTTAAGCATTCACCCCCGCTGGGGATCGATCCGACAACGTTCTCACATAGTCGACATGAAGTTGGTCAAATGGTAAGTGTGCCTTTAAATAAACCCGCGTTGAAAGGGCATATCAGCGCATGCGCGGTACAGCGCGTCCATACAAACACGGAAGTAGAAGCCCGTATGGTCTACACACGTTGTACACTACCGAGTGTGACTCGTCAGAAACTAACCGAGGTAGGAGTTTAAATTAATAGGCAACGTTAGAGGCATTGAACTTACAGGTTTTAACGGCAGTGCAACCAGCTACCTTCATGAGGGGGGGCAGCATAGTATTGTATTTCCGTGTGTTTAGAGACACGATATAAAAAATGCAACTAGCGACAGTGATTTAGTAAACAGTTCAGGTTGAAAATGTGAGTTACATGTATTATACAATTACTGATTCGTCTCGAATTTAAGTAATGGTCATCGACAAATTGTTAAAAACATTAGCTGGAATAAGCTTGCACCGTGTTTAAATTGGTGGTTATGTTTATTTAATCATGTGTTTAACTAGTTTGATTTACTTATCTGATTTAAGTGGGCTTTGAAACTGATTGAAAGTTTTTGGGATTTTCAGAATCATTTCCCTGATGAAGGCGGGAGACCCTGCCGAAATGCATTGGATGTCATAAATTGGGAATTGTTATTATTTGGACATTAATTATGGAGAAGTGCTAATAAAGACACTTACGAATCAATTTAAAATTTTTGAACACTTATTTTTATAAAACCTGCTGGAGGACCAGCACAAACTTGTGCTCAGGGTGACAGCTATACTATTGCAGTACAGCTGCTACGTGAGAGTATTCAGTAGGTTCCGGGCAGGGAATGATACCCTGGTTGCACGGAAAAATACAAAATTTTGGACTAAGCGGTGCACAATCCCACACCTTCAAGTCCTGCCCAATACCCCATGTATCCTGCGCAGGTTAAGAGACATATTCCGATGCGGCATGAAGCCGGATTGGGCCGGGTGTATCAAGGTAGTAATGACTTTGACTAGTCTCGTCGCCAGCAGCTTAGACAGGACTGTAGGTTCAGCATTTAGCAACGAGATAGGTCTATATGATGAGCAGAGTGTCTTGGGCTTACCCGCTTTGTGGATGACCACAATATTCGCCACTCGCTGGTCATACAGGAGCTGACCCCTCTCTCTACTTTCTACAAACATGGAGCGAACAAATGGAGCAAGTTTGTTAGCACTCAGTTTATAGAGTTCTATAGGTATTCCATTTGGGCCCGTGGCCTTCCCCGAGTGTATTCCTCTGATGGCCTGCGCCACCTCATCATTTGTAAGTGGGGAATCTAAAATTCCCGGTTGTCTGGATATTCTTGATCATTGCGATGTTATCTGCTTCCGTGTATATTCCGGCCGGGGTGTGTACCCCCCGCAATATTCAGAGAATTCATCCGCTACGGCTTGCCGGTCCTTTATCGTACTGGAGTTTCCTCCCTGTAACTTTGGTACCAGCGGCAACGCCCACTCTCCCTTCTCAAGCCACGCTATTAGTTTGCCGGCTTTATCTCCATGCTCGTAAATCCTGCTTTGAGTCTCATCGTTCTGCACTCTAGCCCTATCCCTAGCGAGGCCCCTATATTCATCCTGGCACAGTTTTAATCGATGTACAACTTCTGAAGTTGCTGCCCTAGATACCTCTTCTACCAGCCTCGTCACCTCTGCCTCTGCCCTCTCCATTTCCACCTGCCGTTTCTTCTTTTTCGCCACAACCAGAGACAAAACTTCCCCCCGAATACCAGGGTCTGTGCCGAATACACCGTATCCCTATTTTCTTGGAGGTATCTTTCCGTGATCTTAATGACTTCCTTCTTGGTGGCGGGGTCTCTCAAGTGCCATGCGTTAATTGAGGCTACCCTACCTACATCAGATTGGCCAGTTTCTAACTGGAGCCAGATCGGAGAGTGGTCGGAAACTACCCTTCCCAGATGTTGCACCTCCCGAACCTCAGTAGATAATCTATTCTAGACAGGCTGTGATATGCGGCGGACACATGCGTATTGTGTATCCCACTCGGGTTACTTATCCTCCAACCATCGACAAGCCCTGTTGTTTCTAAGAATTCAGGAAGCCACCTCTGCGCCGGCCTCAGTGTTCGGGCCGGGTGTCTCCATCCACCACCGCATTAAAGCCCCCCCCATCACAAGGAGGCCCAACGGCAAAGTCAGGAAGATAATGCCCAGGTCTCGAAAAGTGTCGGATTGAAGGCCGGGCGGGACATAAATGGACACTAAAGTAACTGTCTTCCCCTCCCACTGCCCTGATAGACCGATGTAGTGGCCTCGCTGGTCTGACCATGTGGCCTGAATGCTTAGGGGAAAGGAATTTTTCACCAAGATACTGACTCCCACGGTAAATCCAGCGTGTGCTACCAACTTATAACTCCCTTTGTGTAGGGCCATGCAACGATTACCAATAAGATGAGTCTCCTGTAGTAGCACTACATCTGGGGAGTGTTGTCTAATTAACTGGTTCACCAATCCCCCCCTTAATTTTGTCCCCAAGGCTGGTCACATTCCAGCTAATCACAGTTATCCCGGATCCCCTTCTAAAACATGACATTTAAACGGTATGGAAGCGATACAATCATAGCTTTGTCTCCTGATGCGAAAAAAGAAAAGAATAAGAAGTAACACATTTCAAACAATTCTGCACACAATATGTTTCCAGAACCAAAAATCCCAACCCGCCCAAACCCCGTCCCCCCTCCCTGCAGCCCTGCATATGGCTGTCGCCCATCCCCAACTAGCAGAGTGCCTGTCGCCCAATACCTAACCTACAAACTAACTAAAGGTAGTGATGAGGAAGAAGACCAACACCCCGCCTGCCCTACAGCCCCCTAAGCACAACCCCGGAATCCGGAGCATTCCACAGCAATCTTACAGGCAGCTGAATCTAGTCGAGCAACTAGCTGCGGAACCGCCCCACCACCTGACACTTCAAAACTGCATGAAAGTTCTTACGGCAGTCATCATTCCTGCTCCTGCAATTGATCTCTTCCACCTCTGTCTCGCCCCTCCGGCCCGTTCGAATGTCTGCTGTCTAACCAGTCTGATGTCACCTCAGAGTTGTCAAAAAACCAAGCCTTCCCTTCGATTTCCACACGCAGGCCAGCCGGGAACATCTAGACATAGTTTAGTCCCTTGTCCCTGAGTTTCTTCTTCATCGGAAGAAAGCTTTGTTGCTGCTTCTGCACCATCTGGGTGAAATCTGGGAAAAAGGAGAACATTGCATTTTTGTATCGCAGAGGGGGTCCTTGCATGTGCCGCCTGTAAAATCATATCTCTATCTCAAAAGTTCAAAAATCTCACAATCGACGGGGCGTGGCTTGCAGCCGAGCATGGCGGCAGCATAAAGGAAGAGCTCCAGTGACATTGCGGCCTCTTCAACGATCCGAACATAAATCCGTACTCCACATGACCTCTGTGGAGAGGACCTGAAACCTGGGACCGGGCGGGACGGACGGCCGTGACTCCGGTGAAGATTGAACACCGGGAACACAAGATAGAGGCGACGGACCTGGCGGCCTAGCAAAGCTGTAGGAATCAGGGGCTGGCGTGCAGCAGAGACTGACAGGAAGTGCCAGGGACCCGGGCGAGAGATGCCGGAAGCACCCGTCCAAGAGGAAGCGCGGAGGAGGTACGGGAGAGGTGCCCCGACGGCAGCAACAGACATCACCGCAACGGTGGGGGCGCCCAATAAGTAACGAGAGTCGCACCGAGACATTCACTTGGCAAAAAGCCGGACTGCGGGCTGAGAGGAGAAACGCGAGGGGAGCTGAATCCGGCGGGCCGCCATATTGATAAAGTAAGTCGGGCCCCGATGATAGAAATCCTCCCGCGGCTTAGGATAGCGGGAGGTGCCGGAGAGCTGCATCCTGAAGCACATTAGGCCAAAGTGTCTGGAGCCTTGGGAATCACAGCCCTACATGAGGAAGGAGCCAGGCGAAGTTAGAGACGCGAAAATACCGGCGGGCCGCCATCTTGGTGCAGTGCGGAGGACGCCCGACAAGGACATAATTCTGATGCATGCATACCAGCCTGACTGCCGGTTTACACAAGAACCCTGACACCTGGAAACGCACTCGGCAACATAATAAAGACAGGATTTTAAAGCAGGGGTATATAAAGGCACAATGAACAAATAAACAGCCTGTTGACTGGTGATCTATACTGAGGGGCACAAAGGGACTGGCGCTGCATCGACACTGTCTCTGGGAGGCTTGTAGGGAAGAGGGAACCTCACAGAACTGACACTGAAAAAGCCTTCAGCCGGAAAATACAACGTGAAGGAGGGGTTGCCCACCCCCCCCCCCCTGCACAAACCGGGACTCGGTCGCAGCTACACCATAGGCGCGACACCGATAACTCAGAGGGCGTAGCCAGTGACTACTAACTCAGAGGGCGCAGCCAGTGGCACAACACTGCTGGACCCGGTGATAAACAGTGGAGAGCCGCGGAAGACCTCGGAGACATCGACCATTCATCGATCCACTGGCGGCGGCAGAAATGTCGGGCAGGGGGAGTAAAAGCAACACTACCCAAACCAGAATTGACAGATTTGCACGTGACAAGAATGCCTCTCTTCCGCGGACGGGAAATCTCCAGCAGGCAAGTCAGCAGAGGAAGCAGGCAGCAAGCAGGCCACACTAGACGACGTGATGAAAGCCCTGACGCAAGTCCAAGCGACGGTAGGGTCAATATCAACCGCGATCACACTTATCAGGGCGGACTTCCATAAAATGTCTGAGAAAGTAAGCTCTATGGAGGTTGTGACGAAATCCCTGGTCGAGGAAGTCTCTGAACTCCAGGCAGAGGTGGAGAAGATAGCTGCGGAAAACAAGGTACTGCGAGAACGGCTGGACGACCAAGAAGGGCGCTCCAGACGGAACAACGTAAGGATCCTTGGGGTTCCAGAATCCGAAGGTACGAGAGCAATGGACCTCTATGTGGAGGAGTTGATACAGAAAGAACCTAAACCCAAGGGCCTGTCCACCTTCTTCTCCGTCGAAAGGGCCCATCGGGTCCCGGGAGGCAGACCGAAACCGGGTGCAGCGCCCCGACCGATCCTGGCTCGATTGTTCAACTCTAGAGATCGAGACGCCATCCTGCAGGCGGCGCGAGTGGCGCCACCAATTAAAATCCAAAATTCCACACTGGCCTTCTTTCCGGATTACACGGCCGAAGTTGCTCATCGTAGGAGAACGTTTCTGGACATTAAGAAAGAACTCAGATCGAGAGAACTTCTGTACTCCATGCTGTTCCCGGCAAGACTGCGTGTAGTGGCAAACAACAAAACCTGGTTCTTTGATACCCCTGAGATCGCTCGAGATTGGCTGGATGGCTGGAGACCAGTAGAGCCACCGCGTCGGACACACAGAACACACAGGAACCGCGAACCGAACCGCTGCACAAGCTCCCAAGCGTCAGGACGCGGACCAGAAGACAGATCCCCGGCAAGAGACAATAATGTCCAGGCCTCAGAAGAAGAACAATAGACACCTGGTGCGTAATAACATTTATACCAAAGGCCTGACTGAACGCCCTGGATACTAGGTGGATGGCGTCCACGGAGAGGAAGAGAGGCAGTTGTCTCCGGGGAAGTCCTTTCCCCAGCGAGCAAGTATTTTTGACTATGGGAAGCTCTCTGCAAAGTTGGGGAAGCGGGCGGGGGTAAGTCCGTGGAGCAGGGAGGGGGGAGGGAGGGGAAGTTTTGAAGTTAATGTTAGTATTGATAGTCATCACTCACGCCACATGGTACACAAACACACCGAGTAACGAGCTATTCCTCTGCCTCAACATAGAACGCTACGTACGCACTGAGGCCTGTAACATGGCAGCTAGAACACTACCCAACCAATCCAATGGCCCAACGGTTACACACTGCACCCACTGAGGGCACGCCTACGACAGTTGAGGTGCCTCCCCTGCGCATGCTTACTTGGAACGTCAGAGGATTGGGAGATAAAATAAAGAGGGGATTGGTTCTGTAAGCAATTAAACGCCAGGGCCCCGACCTAGTACTACTCCAGGAGACGCACCTCACGGGAACAGCATGTAAGGCGCTTGATAGACGCGGATATGTGATGGCAGTACATGCCGAATTCACGACAGGCTCCCGAGGGGCGGGGATACTCATGAAAAAGGCATCACCCTTTATGGTAGAACACCGCAAGACGGATGATCAGGGTCGTTTCGCAGCACTACATGGACAATGGGAAGGGAAACCCCTAAACGTGGTTTCCGTTTACATCCCCCCGGCACTCCAATCTGTTGCTTTGCCTGCCCTGGGTAAATTCCTTCTGGACCTCCCGGAGGGCAATACAATCATAGGAGGGGACCTCAATGCAATAGTAGACCCAACACTGGACACATATCCCATTAGAGAACGTCCTCGGGGAACTGCAACGCTCCCTGGATTTCTAGAGGCACTGGGCATTGCAGACGTATGGCGACAGTTAAACCCCACAGCGACACAATACACATACTATTCCGCTGCACACAATAGCCTGTCACGTATTGACTATTTCTTGTTCTTGGGGGTTGGACTGGGGAAAGTAGATAAAATAGAAATCCTGCCAAGAGGCATATCTGACCATTCACCAATATCCCTGTCACTCACCACCAAAGAGAAGAAGCGTGCTAGAATTTATCCACTATACCCGAACTACTTAAAAATCCCCAAGATCAGGAAAGAACTTAAATTAGTGACCACACACTATTTCAAGGAAAGCGCGGGATCAGTGTCCTCTCTTCGGTCTTGTGGGAAGCGTACAAAATGGTCCTGCGGGGAGAAGCGATAGCAGCAATTACAGGGCATAAAAGAGAGTCACGGCGAGAGCTCACAGAGCTCGAGCTGACACTCCAAAACCCGAACAATACCCACATGGCGGATCCCACACCGGAAGCAGCACACCTATTACACCTACGGCAGCAACAATACCAAGCCCACCTTAAAACGAAAGTCCAAGGATATCTCACAAGCACAGCACATAGAATATATGATGTAGGCGACAAAGCAGGGAAAATGCTGGCGTGGTTAGATAAGAGAGGGGGTAGTAATAGAGGTATACAGCGGCTGCACTCACATGACGGACAGTTGCAGACACATCCGGAAGAAATAGTGTGCACCTTGGCACTCCACTTCCAAGAGATATATACCCCAGAGCAGGAAGTCACTGCTCAGGCGGCGTTAAGCTCGCTTGAGAATATTGACATCCCCAGGCTCCCACAGGAGGCAGGGCAAGAGCTAGAGGCCGACCCGACAGAAGATGAAATTCAACTGGCAATTCAGGCACTGCAATCAGGAAAGGCGTTAGGACCCAATGGAATACCCATAGAATGGTATAAATCGATGGCCGAAACTCTCAGTAAACCATTACTGGAAATGTACATGGAGAGCCTGGAAAAGGCGGAACTACCGCTGGACCAGCGCACCGCAACGATTGTAGCCATACTAAAGCCGGGTAAACCTCCGTCTGAATGCTCCTCGTATCGCCCCATTTCCCTACTTAACGTGGAGGCCAAGGTTTTGGCAAAACTACTGGCCAACCGTCTGGTACAACACCTGCAGACACTGATCCACCCTGATCAGTCAGGCTTTATGCCTCACAGGAGTACAGCACTGAATCTCAGGCGGGTTCATGGGGTGATGGCATGAGCGCACCTTCTCTCGGAAAAAGCAGTGATTCTCTCCCTTGATGCCAAAATGGCTTTTGATCTAGTAGAATGGGAATATCTATTTGCGGTATTGGCACGTATGGGCTTTGGACCGAAATACGTAGCATGGATACGACTACTTTATACGAAGCCGGTGGCACAAGTGGTAGCTAATGGTCACGTCTCGCAGACGTTCCCGCTGGGAAGGGGGACGAGGCAGGGATGCCCTTTGTCACCCTTGCTTTTTGCCCTAGTGCTAGAACCCTCAGCAATCCTAATCAGAACAACACCGTTATTCAAAGGAATCGAATGGGAGGGTGGGTGGGAAGATAAAATATCCCTATATGCGGATGATATGCTGATTTATATGGTTGAGCCTGAAAATGGGATCCCAGCATTATTGAATCTCTGTAACACACATGGGAAGTCGTCGGGCTATACTCTGAACTGGTCCAAGTCGGTGATATACACACTAAAGGGTCCGGATCCGGTGCTACAAACGGACTGTCCCCTTGCATTGGCCCCGAACTCCTTTAAATATTTAGGCATTGTTATTACGAACAGTACCGCGGACTTCTTTGACAAAAACTTGAAGCCGCCTATGGAACGTCTTCGTGCCGATGTTAAACACTGGGCGACCTTACCACTGACCCTCCTCGGGGGTGCAGCCCTTTATAAAATGATGGCAATACCCAGATTCCTATATGTACTGGGAAACACCCCATATCCTATTGCACCGCGATACTTCAAGCAGATCGCAGCACTGGTCTCAAACCTACTCTGGAATAATGGCCCGGCACGTATAGCATATGATAAGATGACAAAGAGTTGGTATGAAGGAGGTATAGCATTACCGAATATACAGCTGTACAGCCCATCTTAAAATAATAAACCAATGGATACATACTCCAAGAAGTGACCCAGCATATAGAGCGGATTGGTTGCAGCTAGGGACAGACTGCATGCTCTCAGTACTATATAACAAATTGCAAGTCAAGACACTGCTGGGACCGACGCAACACACAGCGGCCTTGTGGCACATAGCACAAACACGGCTAGGTTGGAAGGGGAAAATCACCAAACTAACACCACTATGGGACACAAAGACATTAGGGAACCTACGATCTAGTAAGGGATTTACGCAATGGGACTGCATCGGAATCTCCACAGTTGGGGACGTATGGGACAAAGGCACGGTGGTCGCATTTCCGCAGCTCCAATAGCAATATGGCCTGGGCCCGACAGAGACGTTTAGATATGTGCAAATAAGACACGCACTGCTCCAGGCAATCCCAGTAGGCACTGATATACCAGAGTCCTCACCACTGGAGGATAGGCTGTTGACTGACTATATGCAACAAAGCGCGACCTCCCTCACATATAAAAAACTGATCAACAACCTAGGGGACCCTACAATAAAACTACGAGAAAAATGGGTGGGAGAAATAGGTGAGGTCACTGAGTCAGAATGGAACGAAAGACTAGCATCACCGAGAGGAGTAGGTATTTCAGCAAAATTCAAATTAGTGCAACTTAAAATTTTACATCGCATTTACTACACTAGGACTTTGCTTCACAAAATACATAGGGCACCACATCCCTTTTGTCTTCGGGGATGCGGGGAGGAGGGAACACTGTACCATACACTCTGGGATTGCCCGCGCATACAGGAATTCTGGAGACAGGTTATGCGCACTGTCTCGCAAACGCTTAAGATCTCCGTTCTGCCAGAACCTCGCAAATGCTTATTGAACATTTGGGACCCCAATGATCTGGATAGATATGGCCTGATATGGGCTACTCTGGCCATGATGGTAGCTAAACGAGATATTGCGCAAAAATGGGGGGCACCGGAACTGCCTACAGCTAATAGGTGGAGTAAAAACATGGACATGCTGATGGTTACAGAAAGGGCGGTGTATGTGCTCAGAGCATGCCCCAAAAATGGAACAAGGTATGGACAGCATGGAATATTTATAGAGGAGAAATTTGTGAACCCTTACCGTAAGAAGACGACTTAGACTCTGAAGGGGAGGATGAATAGGTTGCTCAGTGATGGTTTGCTAACATTACTGAACCAGACAAGGCGTCGTTCAAGTACGGATTTGCAGAGCTGCATAACATGGAACAGGTGGAGTGGCTGAAAAGTCGGTGTGAACGTGAAATGAATACCTAATTATGATGACTCTTTTTAGTTTTAAGAATTAATGTTCTGATGGTTAATATAATATACTGTACAACTCGAAAGGCCTTTAAACTGTGCTACAAGAAGTGATTTATGCATACACGGTTAAGTTACTACTTATTATTGTTTGAAACCGGCTAGCTGTATATAAGACTGAGCAGTAGATACTATGATTATAAGCTACATGGATATATGATTCTGAGATGAAAGTTAAAATGTAACCTTGTGAATACAACTTATGCCTTAAATTTCAATAAAGATTTAAAAATAAAAAAATAAAAATCTCACAATCATCGGGTGAGGGGGAGCCCCAGGCCTGGGCCTCCCCCTGGCACCCTGTGGGTGTGCTCGATTGTGAAAAGGTTGCTCAGTCCCTTGGGCTTGAGATGATTAAGGACTATGTCCTCCACAAATATGTCCGGTGCCGGGCCCTCAGATTTTTCGGGTACACCGAGGATGCATATGTTGTTACGCCTAGCCCTTCCCTCATATTCGTCGAGCTTCCGGTCCATCAGTTCACGTGAGGTCTTCAGATCACGCACCTCCTGCTGCAGCAACGCCATATCATTGATCAGGCTAGCAGTCTTAATATTTAGCGATTTAACTTTTTAAATCTGCCACAATCTCAAGAATACATCAGTGTTGTCTTTAGTCTGCAATGTGGGGGGTTGTAATAACAAACAACACAGTGCCACTCACTCTGGAGGCTCCACAGTATTTGCCACGCTTTCAAGTATTCCGCGCAACCTCCACAACTGAGGCTCGATATTTGAGGGCCCAAGAGCAGTACCACCAGCGCCGTGGTGCCGATTGTACATGCATGCTCCTCCGCTGCCGCCTCTACCAGAAAGTCTCACCACTGAGCCTCATCACCGCTGCAGAGGCCAGGCACACTTGACCAGGATCATCACTGGGTCCAGTCGCCCATGTGCACCGTAGGTCTTCTTCCAGGAGCCAGGCGCCTCAGCTGCTACCAGCTGCTTTTAAGCCAAATTCACCACTGAGGACTCCGGGCCCCCCATGCCCCATGGTCAATGAGTCACAGCCTGCATCAGCACTGGCCCCTTTGCATGTGTGGGGCAGTGCAACCTGATGTCCCCAAGGGCCGCCACGGCCGATCCGCACCTCCTCGAGGCTGCAGCCGGTAGTTCACCCCCACTCGATGCCGCGGCTCCTCATCTCTGCCAGTTAGGGTCCGCCTTCTTCAAAGGGTGTCGCGCCCGCACCTCTCAGGGCACAGAGCAGCGCTCCCCCTTTTACTCCTCCCAAGTTCCGGGCAGATCGGGCTCACCGCGCAGGGCAGGAGGTCCCATTGGAGAGATGCGGTCCACCTCCGATGCTCCACCAAACTCCCCGCAGCCGTCGGCCGTTAGCTAATGGATTTCGGGACCGAACCGGCAACTTCCGGTTTTCAGCCCCGTTGTTGACGACGTAGATGTCGGGCACTGCCTCTACTCCAGCCCCCAGCTCCGGAGGTGCACATGCCGCTCACTACCGGATGGTGTATCTTCGGCCCCAAACCTCACAGGCAGCCTGCGATCACAGCGCAGCTTCCACTCGGCAATCGGGTGGTGGGGTCAGCCCTCAGGATATTTCAGCTGGAAGAAAGGGTTGATGGAGCTGGGCACTCACGCGGCCATCTTGGACCCGCGCTTGGCTCCTCCCCCTGTAAATAGTATTAAAGTCTCCTGCAATAATCATAGGAGGGAGACACTCGACGATAAGAAGTCATTCAGCTCTGGCTAAAACCAAGCGCATCTATAAAGTCAGAACAGGCGGTCGCTCCTTTTCTTACCTGGCAGCAAAAAGGTGGAATGACCTGCCTACCGAACTAAGACATACCACAAACTACCTTCAGTTTCGAAAAAAACTGAAAACACACCTCTTTCCTAAAGCGTAACCTCTCAGCATACGCCATCAGTAGTCCCTCCTGGTACATAGCGCCGTGATATCCCTAGTAAGCATGAGCGGATTTTGCGGATTGGCAATCCGCGAATTTTGCGGATTTGCGGATTCGCAATCCGCAAAATCCGCGAATTCCAGCGAATTTGCGGATTTTTTTTTTTTTGTGTTCGCCCGTGTTTCTGCCAGTTCGCGAGGGTTTTTACAATTTCGCAATTTGCGAACTTACCTGTCGGGTCGCAAGTTTTGCGAACTTGTTGTTTCTACGTGTCCAGCCTGTTTGGGACACTCTTCTTCATCACTGCCACTCTCTGTCACCACTGCCACTCTCTGACTACTCATGCCACCCTCTGGCCCACCCATGCCACCCTCTGTTTCATCACCACACCCTCTGGTTGTCCAGTGTACATTATTTTCGGCAAAGCAAAGCACACCTTCCCTGCCTCAAGTGACCTGAATTAATTTGGGGCTGATTAATGTGTCACAGAATATTTTTTTAGCTGGCACCTGCTTCCTTAGTGCGCCCTGATTAGTGATCTTTTGCACTTGCTAAGTGCTTTCATTGTTGCAAAATTAGTTACAACACCTGCCCTGCCCCAACTGACAATAATGAATTAGGGGCTGATTAATGGATTTTAACTTCCAGCCTGGCTCCTGCTTGTCTCCCTTAGCTGTAATTCAGGACCTTTGTGGCATATGTGTAACTATTCTGAGGTTCAGAGCAGGGTCACATAATAGTTTCAACTGGCAACTGAACTCTGGAGGGGCCCCTCAGGAAGCACTACAGGAAATGGCTACTAATGATGTGCCTGAACTTTTGAACCTGGTAAGTAGTTACTTTCAGTTTTGCTAAGATCGTATTTCGGCAATTTTGCACTTATTCGCGGGGCGCGAACTCACGCGAACAGTGCGAGCAGTGCGAGCAAAATCCGCTGCTCGCGGATTTGCGAATTTTGCGGGAAATTCGCAAATCTCGCGGATTGCGGATTTCCCGAAAATCCGCAAAATCCGCGAGCGTAACGGATTTTCCGCCCATGCTTAATCCCTAGGGATGAGTGTCGCGCTCTACAAATACCGCAAATAAATAAATGGTCGTGGAATCTTTGTTTTTCTCTGCGTAACAGTTATACATATTAAAAATATTGACCACAGTACCTTTTAAGGACCTTATATTGATCCTCAAGATATCTGGGAATGTCTATTTTTTGACAATGCTAAGTAGGGAGATCTTGACCCAGATAATTAGTCCTCTCAAGGCCTACCATTGGTAGAAGGCCTGGTAGCAATGCAATAAGAAACCAACCCTACTCTGTGAATCAGGGATGCAGCCCAGGATTCTTGCATTAAAACAATCTGAAAAGTATCCACAAATGTATTCCACAATGGGACAGTGACCTTATGGAGAACACCAGTGGTGTTCCATGAGAGAATTCAAATATTTAAGTTGTCATGGGGCCAGAAACAGGGGCTACATTGGAATGAATAGGCTGGGTTTGCAAAGGAGGATGTACCGTTACCAATGGATCTTTGGGTAAAGCCTTGCTTATAATATTCAAGGCTCCATGTAGTTGCAGCAGTCGATCGCTTTTAGGTCCTGATTACAAGTCTGGTAGTTCTCGGACCACCAGACTCGTAGAGGCGCGGCAGTGGCGGTCCAGCCACTGCCGAACCGGTGCTCTGGCCATCCCATTACGAATAGGGCGGTTGGACCGCCATTGCAGCGCAGATGCTACCAAGGAACCGCTGTTCCCTTACGGTGGGGAAGCGTTGTAGAGCCAGCAATATGCTTAGCTGGACCGCCATGGTCCTGCCAAGCATATTACGAGTTTCCTCTTTGTAACGGTTTTCAACGCGGTTCCTCCTCCATGAAAACAGTGGCGGAGAGTACACAGAGGAGGCCCTACAGGGCCCCTCTGTGCCTCTGGGCCCTGGGGTGCATAACATGTTCCCCCCTGTGTGCATGCACCACAGTTCCTGCTTGGCATGGACTTTACAGTCCATACCATGCAGGAATTGTTTTGGGCGTTCCTTTTGCTGTGACCATTTTAAGGGGTGCTGCCGTGGGAACGCCAAAAACAGCCCGCCAGACACTAGGAAACTCGTAACCTGGCGGGCGGCCCGAACACAGGTTTGGCGGTGCTGGAGCAGGCCGCCAGCATGGCAGTCTACTCCATGCACTGCCAAACTCGTTATCTGGGCCTAAGTGGAGAAGTAGAAAGGACCTGAGAATCTGAAGGATTAGATAACACACCTGAGACACCCTCTTCATAGCAAGGACTAGAAGATTGTTGACGAACACAATGAGCACTGGCTTGAGAAGAAAAGAACATTTGGGTTGCAAGTGAGTAGCCTAGCACAAGGGTTGAGCTAGCAGCCCGAGGGGGATCAGAAGGAGTAAGTTCTGCGGCATTAAATTAGAACTGGATTGTAGTGCCTAAGGATGGAATAGATCTTGATCCAAATTCCCTAGACCCTGGGCCGGATTCTGATAATCCAGTTCCAGTCTAATAAAGTACATGGAATTGGAAGTTCCCGTTACGTGTTATGCAGGAAGGATGTCAGAATAAATAAGTGAGAGGCATCCCCTCCGGTTCCTAATCCAGTGGATTGCCTTGTTAATCAGAGATTTTGCGTTCTCTTTGGCATTTTCTCTCAAATTAGAGACATTAATATATACAACAAATCCTTTGCTTTTGGTCTTCATTACATTAGGGTTAAAATTAATGTTAAGATGGGAGGCAGTGTACTAACAAACGTCTCCAAGTCTCTCAGCATTATCAGTCCCACAGGTAATGTTGGGTACTGCCCGGCTTTCCAAGTTGCCTACATGAGGACGGTTCAAGGTATCAACAAAGGGGATTTGCAGTCCAGGGTCATTGATTTTCAAGGGATCCAAAGCGTGGGTTGGTATCATCGATCGTTGGGGGCCTTAGTAAAGGCTGGTAAATAAAAGACACAGGGGCAATTGGCACGCTTCTACATTTGGGTGATCGCTAATTCGGGGAGTTGGTAGGCTTTCAGGGATAACAGGCTTTTCAGCTGGTAAGCTCACAGCCTTGAGGCACTACTCTGGCTGGGGGCCTTAGTTAAGAGGTCGTGAACTCTCTGAGTCAGTTGAGTAACAGCAGATTTTAACAATCCAATGTCATCAGTTACTTTGCAGGTAATTGAAAGATTTTTTTTAATTAGAGGTGTATCAAACAGCCCAGTGCTGGTCCTTCTCTGGCAATGTACAGAGGATGTGGAACACACTCACGACCCACTTCAGATGCAACCCCTCCTTCTCTTGCTTCAAAAAGACCCTAAAACTCTTTCTTCTCAACCAATACTTTACCGACCAAGGCAACCGTCGTAGGTATCAATAACCTAGTGGACTCCCCACTCACTTTGACCTTCAAGGATGGTGGTTTTCCGGCTGTGTCAGCCACCTGCGTCCTTCTTCCCTCACTGGATACATAAGTATTATGTCTGCTTTTATCTTTAGGCATCCTCATGTCCTGCAATGTCATATAATCTTTTCTTTTCCTTTGTGTATGTAAAGCGCTCTGATACCCACGGGTCTAGCTAGTGCTATATAAAACTTTATAAATATAATAAATAAAAGTATCAATATGTGTAAAATATGGGGGATGTAATGAGTCCGTTAATGTTTGCATATAAGAAGATTGCGATTCCCCATGAGTCTCACTGATAAAGAACCTATTACTACATTGGAAAGCATGTTCAATTGGCTCATTCTCCACAAGAGCAATGAGATCTTGGCCAGGAGTAGGTATCAGGTTTCCAGCACTAAGGGATACTGGGGAGGTTAATTAATCGTAATTGAGGGCTAACATCTATCAGAGAGCATGAAAACATTTGTTATGTTGGATGCGTCTGTGGGCCCCTTCTGGGCCCTTCCTTCATTAATGAGAGATTCAACATCTTCAATAAGTGTGTCAATTTCTTTAATTGTCAATTTTCACCTGCATGTCTCCCTGGCTTCTTGAGCGTGCTTGCTCCATGAAGCACCACCTCTGCCTTTAACTTCCCTATTAGTACTTATGCAAAAGATTACACTAAACAACAAATAACAGTTATGCGTAAAAAATAACTAAGCTTTAAAACAGAAGTAACATAAAGGTTATCCAACTATAGAACAGAAAGTATATTGGCCTTGGAAGTCCGTCAGAAAGAACGCCAAACTCTTAAAGGTATATATGCCGAAATATGTAGAGTAAATCATCCCTAAGCTAAGATAAGTAGGGTTGGAGATGGACAATTAAGGGGGGTGGCCCAGCCAAGTCTCTTCCAGGTGATGACGGATAAAGACGCGCATCCCGCGCAGCGTGGAGTGCAACTTTATAGAGCTGTGGGGTTTGCTTGCTCCTCTCGATAGCGCAGTGCAGTCTGGTCTGGTTCCAGTAGTCCCCCAAGATGGGGTAGGAATTCATTTTTTTAAGTAAACATTCGAACAATAGCTTTAATTTCATTTCATATATATACATTTATTAAAGTTATATTTCGGAATGAAGTTTTCTTCCACATGTAAAATAAAGATACAAAATACACTTACATAACATAAAAATATCTTTAATATTTATTTTTGCATTAAATGAACGTTCATATCTTTCCCTATACTTTACCATGCCGAGATCTCCCTTTGGTGAAGTCTAAGGAAAAGAACAAACAATACCAAAGGTTTCTTTATTCAAAGCATACATTCAGATACATAGAAACAGAAAGTCCAAATTAAGAGGTCAGTAGCCTCATGATGACAATGAGGCAAGCCTCCCAACCAAGTCCCATTTTCTCTGCAAATTGCAATTTTAAGATTAAGGATACAGTTGGACTTGGTAAACAGGTTCAAAAACGTGAAAGCACCTGTGAATACAGGTAACACATTCTCACTAAAGTCTGCAACAATTCATAACCAATCAGAAAACTGGAATGCTATTTAAGACAGTGGACAATGGCTGGTAAAGAGCTCCTGCTCTAACATTCCAAAGTATATCTCTCGGTTCCTCCCTTTGTAATTTAGAACATTCTATCCCCATTGGGTGCAAGGCTCTAACAACATTATAGCCCTTCTCCCTTTGACTATACCAGCTGTTAAAGGGCCTCCGCCTCATTATAGGTCGCCGCCTGCAGCTTGGACCTAAAATACGGGTTAAGGGCCTTTACCAACCAGCATACCCTCATCAGCAGGCCACAATGCTACATTAAACCTGGAATTTGAACCCACCTGAAAGAATTGACTGACTCATCATGTACAAAGGACCTATTGATAGCCTTTTCTACAGCAGGAGCGCTATAGCGGGCGACCTAGAGATAGATTTAGGTATAATTGTGTATTGTATTTCTCATTATATTTTTGAGAATCGGAACCAGAGTGGGCAAAAAGTTCTCTTAACAAAAAGACATGGTAATACTGTAAATAGCAGCAACGAAGACACCCAGCTACTGCAAGAGGCTCTTAGCAACCATACCCCCAAAGACATAAAGCAACAGGATCAGCAATAATCATGACAAAGTCATTCTTGATTCTTTGTTACCAAAGAGATGGCTCTGAGATCAAAAGGTACATATATGAAGGAGAAGGTATATTTTGAATACAGTCTGCTTTGCACACGTGGTACTGTACGAAAGACTCTTACTTTAGATGGTGTTTATCAGACTCTACTATTTATTCTAATTGGTTTGTGTTAGTAGAGTTAAGGGTCATCCAAACCCCCTACTATGCACAACCATCATCTGAGATAGAGGTCTGAAGGGAGAGCCCAGTCCCTCCCACCACCCTACTACACACATCTATCATTCCAGAGAAAGAGAGAGATCTCTGCAGAGAGGCCAGTCCTTCCACACACCCTACTACGCACATCTGTCATCTGAGACCGAGGTCGAAAAGAAGAGAGCGGTCCCTCCCCACACCCTACTATGCACAACTATCTTACAGAGATAGGTCTCAGCAGAGGGGCCAGTCCCTATATACACCCTACTACCCACACCCCTCATTGTAATGACACAGCACAAAAGATTGCTGGTGACATGTCATGATATCAGAGTTACAAAAACTGAGTAAATAAACAATTTCTATTGAATATTTATTTGTTTAATGCTCACATACATTTTACAAAGATTTTGCAAACTATGAGCTATATCCCGTTTTGTTACAATTAAAAAAAACATTCTTTTAATAAAATAATGTCAGAACACACCATATATATAGTATAAAGTCATTCAACTTTCTTGACACTACTGTCCAGAGTCAAATCAGGATCCCCTATGGATGTCTGCCCCCCCCATATTATGAAAGAAATTGGTCGAGCTATGCCCAACAGCATGATTTCCCTACTCAACGACTCTCTCACGTCAGGGACAGTACCCAGCAGCTTCAAACAGGCCTTATTGATTCCTCTCACCAAGAAGCCTGGCATTGATCCGCTCGACCTCACGAACTATCGGCCCATATCTTTGCTACCTTTTCTATCGAAAATGCTGGAGGCGCACGTCACCAACTGCCTCTCGAATTTCGTGGAGGAAACAGAATATCTTCAACCCAACCAAGCAGGCTTCCGACCTGGTCACTCCACGGAGGCAGTAATATTGGCCGTCCAGAACACCTTGAGGTCCAACGCTGATAACAACCTTCATCAGGCCTTAGTACTTCTTGACTTGTCCGCGGCATTCGACACGGTTGACTATTCCATTCTGGTCAACCGTGTCGAACAGGCGGGTCTCAGAGACTCTGCCCTAGCCTGGTTAAAATCGTTCATCTCCGAACGTACCCAGTCGGTTCGCTTAGGCCCCTTTTCTGCCGCCAAGGTCAAGTCTTTTTGTGGGGTGCCCCAGGGCTCCTCACTATCCCCCCTGTTATTCAACCTGTACATGCGGCCCCTCCTCTTTGCCCTGAGTAAGCACAAAGTCACTGCATACAATTATGCAGATGACTTACAGCTTATCTTTGTTCTCAATTCCCCTAACGCGGTGGTGGACTTCCAAGCCACTATGACCCTAATCCAGAGCTGGATGTCCTCAAATCACCTCAAATTAAACCCAGGGAAAACTGAGTTGATTCTGCCCGGCAAGAGCGAAATCAGTTGGAGCCCTAACTTCTGGCCGTCGGACATGGGCCTTCCCCCTAAGAAATCTTCCACTGTAAAAAGCCTGGGGATTACCATCAACGAGGACTTCTCGTTAAAATCCCAAATTGGAACCGTGGTCTCCTCTGGATTTTTCCAGCTGAGGAAAATCAGGAAAATCGCCCATTTCCTCACTCCCTCCGCCTTAATCCAGGTAGTCATGGCCCTAGTCCTCTCCCACATTGACTTTTCTAATAGCCTATACCTAGGCCTACCCGTAGGACAACTCAAAAGACTACAGTACCTGCAGAATCAGGCCGCTAGGCTGATATGCAAAGTACCCAAATGGGAACCTATCAAACCAGGCTTAGAGAGTTTGCATTGGCTACCCGTGGCTCAAAGAGCCGAATTCAAAGTCGGATGCATCATCTTTAAGGCTCTGCAACACAAGGGACCTCTATTTATCAGACAGCTGATTGGTAGATATGTCCCCTCACGGAATCTAAGATCTGCCCACAAAGACCTTTTAGAAGTTCCTCGTTTTAAGAAAAAACGACAAGGCGGCAGCAGCTTCCACTTCCTAGCAGCCACCCTATGGAACTCTTTGCCACTAGCCCTCAGACAGAGCAAAGACCTCCTTGCCTTCAGAAAGGCTTTTAAGACTCACCTCTTCACAAAGGCTTACCCGAAATAACTCCTCTGGCAGACTCACCTCTTGTTATGTTTTTTATCGTACCAGCGCCAAGAAGCCCTCGGGCGTACGCGCGCTCTATAAATTTTTATTAACATAACATAACATACCATACAAACACTCCCAAAAATAATTAATTTTCTTGTTATAAGAAGAACCCTAGAAATTCAGTGAACAAAACAAAGGTTAACTTAATGTTTAGTTAGGTGAATTTATCAGTGTGAACATTAACGTTTTGTACTACAAAAATACAGAAATTCACCAGTTATAGTTAGCAGCGCTAACAATAAGTTGTGCCGCGCCAAGCACTGATTATGACATCATTCATGACATGTTCTATGACATCATTTATTACATCACTGATTACATCTCAAATGTTTTATCCCTATTCAGGGTGAGATTATTGTTTTTAATCCAGTCTGTCAACTTTTCCGTACACATCGAAAACTATTATTTATCTCAGTTCAGTCTGAGTATAATTTAGGTATCATTTGGGTATGCTTAATCATTTTGCGGTGCCTTTCCCATAAAGAATAGATCAAATACTGTCTGTGGCTTTTCCAAGTACCATTTCAGTGCTCACCCCCTTTCTAAAGCCCTATTGGGCCTGATTGGACCTGATTGGACTTGTTTTCTATATATTTAGTCAGTTAATTGTTAACGATTAGTTCAGTGATTATACCGAACAATGGGTGATAAGATATGAGACAGTAGTTTGTCATTATGAGAGTGTCTAATTATGTTGTTTTTTTTGCAGTGAGTGACTATTATTTCCTTCCATGCTGGTAGAACTTTCCCTACAAGCAAGTGCTATGACACAGTGTCATAGTCAACTTCTGGAATGCAGCATCCTCATTTTAGCCCCCTCCAAGGTGATCCCATGATGGGGAATTTGGGGGAATTGGATGTATCCGGTAGTATGATTACTCTCCCTATCAATGGAAGCGTGACCCTCCCAATTTATGTTAATTGAGATTCCCCAAAAATGTATGAGAATGGGTCACTCCCAAACTACATGGACTATGTCGCAGTGCCAGGCTTGACACCTCCAACAGGCAGAACCTGGCAACATGCAGGCTTGAAAGAGAGGTGCCGGTGAGGTTACATAGTTTTTAAGCTGATGAACAGGAAAACCGTCAAACTGTGACGAAGCTCTCGTTTTGATCCATGCATTTATAATGGTATTATCCGAGACATTTTGTAATACGTCCGATGATGCTTCCTTATTATGTGCATGTAAAGGACTATTAATAGTTTTATGTAATCTTAAATTGTCCATTAATTTGTCCACTTATTCTTGGAAAAAGGTTTATCTATATTTTACTACAAAGTTCTTGTGATGGGGAGTGGCTCATGACACAGGAGGATTGGCTAATGATTTGTAAATCTCAAAACCCTCTTTAGTGAGGTTATGAAAAGAAGTGATTTGGATGTGGTAGAACTCTTCTTTCTTTTTTCTTCATTATTTTCTTATAAATTTTGTATTTGGGATTGATATTGCATATGTTCTCTACTATCATATTTTCTGTCAATGGCCATTCTACTATTTAACAGGCTTATTTAGTAGAGCAGAGTTCTGCAGTATACCAGGTTACTGATGTTTCCACTTGTTTCTCATAAATCTTTCACTGGTCAGATTTAGAAGGTTAGTGGGTATAAGGAATGGAAAAAGTCTGCAATTTAAATGTTGTTACTTTTCAATATGCTTGATGAAACTGCAGATGACCCCAGTTTTTGAGAAAACATTTCTTTAAGTTGGGTGAAAATCATCCAAGAGTTATTATTAGAGACTTTAACTTATAGATCTACTGATTGATTAGATAGAATTTTATTTTGACAACAAAAAACTCATATAGCTCTGCATAATTTAAATTGTTTGCTTGTTATCACTACTTTGTATTTTTCTAATGTTCATAAATCTCTGTCTTGTATTGATGATTTCTCAGTTAATGAACTAGACAGTTACTTGACTTGTTATACTGTTTTACATACAGGTATCGAGATACTCAGTATTTCATATCATTCAAATATTTCCATTACTTGTGCGATACTAATTCAACAAACTCCAGTTGGCAGATGAATTTTGACATTATATAAAGTGGCACAAACAAAAATCATAAATACATTTTCCGTTTTTCCGGAAAACTACCCTATATATGCATCTGTTTGTTTAAATTGTAATGTGTATAACGTAACTATGTCCTTGATGGTAATATTAATTTCAGAGATATAATAATAATAATAAGTAATATTAAATTTCAACAACTGGAAAATTAAACCAAGTCTACAGTATGATTTTACATCCATTAGAAAGATAACTGGAATTATCATTACAAAAATGCAGAATTGCTTACAATTCTTTCTTACACGAGTGCTGAACATCTTACTGCCAAAGAGAAAGAATCACATTTATACATTTACATAAGTCAGGCCAATTACTTGCAAATTGTTTAAGGATTACAATTGAATGAACTAAAACACAATATCTACAAAAAAAATAATGATTAGTTTATATTTTTGAAAATGTTTAATTTACTTTAGCCATCAGTCTAAAATAGTTTTCTCATTGTGCATTAATACATGAGACCAATGGTGTTTTTAACTTTTCCTATTTACTTCAATTGGAAAAAGTATTGAATTGGTTGCAAACTTTGTCAATTGTAAACTTGTACTAACATTTTCAGTACCGTTCGGCAGGGAAGATCTAGACAGTGATTCATCAGTCTTTTTTAATAGGTAATGACATAATATTAGATTTTCCTGCCATATTTTAAAAAATGAACCACAAGTTAAACTTTGTTGTGATGTGTTAGCTTTAGAGGCTAAAAATGTGTTTGACTATGTTTCATGCATACATTTCACATTGAAATAAATATTCATAATATAGTTTTATACTGAAAGTATCTAATTTATTCCAAGCACTATAGCTTTAAAGAGTGGCAATACTCTAAAGATGATAGAAGATGCATTATCCAAATGATTCCCTCTTTATCTATCTTGATGTGGTAACGCTAATAATGTAAAAATAGTCATCTCCTGGTCTACGCAGATAATATTTTGCTTATGCTCACCGACCTTAACAGATCGATTCTAACTTTGCTCTCTCTTACCTCATCCTTCTTCAGAAACTCGGGGTACAAGGTTGACTGCTTTATTAGCAAAGCCCTGCCCATGTCCTGTATCACCACAAAGACATCCATAGCTGGCTTCCCGTTTCACTGGAAGCAACAGTGCCTCAAGTATCTAGGCATTCTGATCGATAAAGGTCTTGAGCATATGGTTTCAGACAATCTGGACCCCCTTATAGCTAAGACTAATATTAACTACATTAAAAGTAACCACCTTAACGTATCCCTATGAGGATGGGCACAGGCAGTTAAAATGGTGGTAGCATCCCATTTTACCTATGCCTCCCCCTTCAGGCCTGAACTATATGCGGACTATAGACAAGGGGATTTGGTCCTTTGTTTTGGGAGCTAAGCAACCTCAGTGCCCTTCTCTAAAATGATAGTCCACAGGAAATGCAGGGGATTAGGGGTACGCTGTATCAAACTTTATTATCATGCCCTACATGTAGCACAGTGTCCCTATCTAGGAAGATGGGTTAGGGAATTCCCCCTTCGGTCAACTTGAAGATTGCCACGACTGATAGTGATCGCGATTTTGATATCCTCTACCGCCGCAATACCCCCCTTTCATCTGATCAACCTCATGGTGCAAATAATGGTGCAGTCTGGAACCACGCCCACTGACAGTTCAGCCTGCGTTCACCAGCAGGCACCCCTGTGGATTAATGCTGCCATTCAAATATGCGGCCACCCTCTCCAGAGGTCAACCTGGATGTAGGGGATAGGGGATATAGTCCACAATGGTGAACTGAAATCTTTTGCCGAATTGAAAGTGGAGTTTCATATCCCCCCCCTTGCAGCTCTGGTGATACTTCCAACTATGAGTGTTTCCACAGTGCCCGTCAGGCCAAACCGTGGACCATCTCAACCTTCCCCATCCAACAATATCAGGATACTTGGGGAACTAACAAGTGAGTCATCTCTGGGTTTTCAACCTACTGATACAACATCTTCACTGGAGCCCCATACTGTCCTGTCTGCGCTTAACTTGACAGACTGCTCTTGGTGTCCAATATCTGGAAGGAACTTACCACAGATCTGACCAGTGGGGTGCATGAGTCCAGGATGACATTTTATCTCTTCAAAACAATTCAGAACTGGTACTGGATTCCTCATACACTCGCAACAGTGGGGCTCTTACCCCACTTGCAATGCTGCAGCTGTTTGCAACCCAACTGCGACATATTACACATATTGTACGACTATCGGACTATCTCCCGCTTTTTAATCCCAAATAGCCAATACCCTCAGCCCTGTGATTTCTCTTCTCTCCCCACTCCCCTGACCCTTGTTTATGTTACATGACACTGTAGACTTCCCTGCTACTATGCATGCCCTGTAGTTCTTGTCCACAGTGCTAATGACAACCAAACTGTGTGTCCTGCATCACGGGTGCTCACAACACTTGCCCACTCATGAGGAATGGTTCTCTGAGATGTTTGAAATGACATGGTATGAACATCTCCTCTGTGGATTACGAGACAAAGTAGACTTGTTTCATGCTATTTGGCCCCCTTTTTCTATATCTCGACTCTGATATTCGAGACCTCCCTTCATCTTAAGCTACATCAATCTGAGACGATGTGTCTTGATGCATATGCTATTCTTCCCCTTCGGACCCAGATTTATATTTCACTAGGCCGGGGTCATCTTTGCCTTATTCTGCCATCTCCCTCCCCCTCTTATGCGGTGTGCACGAGCCTGAGCGCCGAAAGTCATTATACGCCTGCACCTTCCTAACCTGGAGCCTGGATCCTTCCCTTGCCCATGCATACCCCTCCAACTCCCCTGGTCCTACCCCGCCCCGGCGTGGCAACGCTGTATTTTATTATAGTGTCCCTAGTGGGGTCCCCCTGTCTCAATGAGAGTTTCCTTAGGGCCTCCCTCCTTGATATTTTGCTTACTTACTCCCGATGGTGTGTTATCTGGTGGGATGACTCCCCTGTTCTTGCAAACGCTGGTGGGGTATTGCAGATTAACAAATGACTCATTGCGCAACTGTTGTTCTTGATGTGGGTCCTCATAGTATGATGTGGTACCCAATCGTTATACAGCTTTACAATTGGTCTGTGTTTCCTAATGAAAAATTTGAAACCTAACAACAAAAAATACATTGTCATCTCTTCCCAAACCAACTATTTGCTTATTAGAGTACCTGCCGCATTTCTAAATCAATTAAAAAATGATTCTCAGATAGTACACTCCATTTGGTCAAAATACCAACTCTGTATTACTTTCAATAAATATCAAGCTCCTAAATCTGATACTGGTGCTAATTTACTTGTTGTATCAAAATGTTGGTTTAGTAAGACCAGATTCCTTATTGTTCAAGGATGATGTCAAACCTTGACCCAAAGACGTGGCCGCCCTAAGAATCTCAGGGTTCAGTCAGCAATATTACAGGCACCTAAATTGATACCTGTAGCATGTCAGGATGCACTAACTAAGAAATCCGGATCTGATGGGAGCCAGGATATTGTCCGTGTCAAACCCACAGCCAGTTCCACAATGCTGCTGTGGAGTTATACAGTAGGTCTGGTGAAAGCGGAATGGGACAAAAGCCTCACACTCTTTGACAGACAGCTCATCCTAATCTGCACTGTTGGTGCATTCGCATCTAAAAGCAAAGGAGACCTTTAATATAACTCTAGTTTGAACCTTGAGGTCTTAACCTGAAATGTTGCCCATGTCTGCCAGTTGGGAGGCTCTGTATTCCCAATCTACGACAACTTTTAAACTCTGCCTTTCTTCTTAACTGAAATACAATTAAGCTTTGATACAGAAATTGAATACCATCAAGGTAACAAATGGCTTGTTTACTTGATAGAGTAACCGAATAACCATCAAGGCTACAAATAATGCACTTACTAAAGAGAGCTACCTTCAAAATTAGGAAATAACGTTTGTGTTTGATTGGCGTTTCAAGGTGGCAAGTGGATAACTGTAACATGAAAACTTTTGTTAGTTTTGCATGTGTATCTTCTAACCATGGTCATATATGTATTCACTATGCAGCATACTATTACCAATACTTCTGTGCTAATCTTCTTCACTTAGTGTTTGCAATTGTAAATAATCCAAACAAATGATTCCTTGTGGAGTTAACAATGCAATAGAGTTCATAATTACTATGGACCACTCATTCAGAAACAGACAAGTGATATGGAGTTTATAATCCCTATGAAGGACTCTATGAGAAAAAACGTGTGCAAGTCTAGTCTTGCATAATACTTCTCAGGTTCCCCGAAAGGTATGCTCACTACAAGGAAGATAAGATAACATGATTCAACCAGTAAGTTCCGGCTGGCTTCAGCTCTGTATCATGATGGCCCAGCAAGGATGCTGTAGGCACAACAGACTCTATATAGGAGCTTATACTCTTTGCTCCAAGATGACCGCCAACTTCAGCAAGCTTTGTGAGAGTCCTGTGGGTGTACATGGCATGTCGTCCTATCTGTCTTCAAATGTTTCATGAAACGCTTCCTTCTAAAATGTGAGGCTTCTGTTCATATCGTGCTCTCGTCCATGCTGTCCCGCTCCTGAAGACCTACACGCTCATGAGCCTCGCAGAACCAAGTTACGTGGAACAAACTCATAATCCTAAATGCACCATACACTGCATTCCGATCTATCAAGAGTGGAATCTGTTGCTAAAGTTAAACTCCCAGGAGATATGGTTAAGGCCATCATTTGATTAATACGACTTAACAGAAACGCCCTTTGCTGTCTGGAAGTCACAAACTCTGCCTGAATCAGATTAATCACCTGAGCCATCCTGGAGTGGATTCTCAGCTGGATCCATGCCTATATTGTTGTCCAGGCAAACTGTCATGCTTCAGACCAATGATTTACACCAGCTGAGAATTTCGGTCATCCCCCTGGGTGTATCAAGGACTCAAATATTCCACAAGAGAAATAAGGATAAAACGGGGAAGGGAAAAAGGGAAAATTGGAGCGGCTTATCATGGTGGCGCCTCATCTGAAATATTCGCAATGGACTGGTGTCTGCTTGTTACTTAGGCTGGTTCGATGTCTCTCAGGTGATATGAGATTTGAGTTCTAGATAAGTATGGTAAATATGAGGGGGTAAGTGTATGTGAAGTACAAAAATGCAATCTACAGTGTAGGGAGTTCCACAATGAGGAAGATTAGAATTACTCCAATCCAGGGTGGAGACAGTAATGGGACCAGTTATTGGGCAGGATACTAGTGCAGATCGATACGATGCCAAGGAGCAGGAGACTCTCTAAACAGTTGCAGACTGATGGTAGAACAAGCAACATCCAAACATAACAAGTACAAACAGCCAGCAAGAAAACGCAGTGAAAGAGACTAACTGATATGGGAACCACAGAGGGAAAAAACAAAGGTGAGCAACACAAGGCTCAATGGATGAACTAAGTGGGAGCGGGAATCAATACAACTATAACCCTATTGGCCAAGAAGTGTATTCCTGACTTAAGAAGCCCATCCCATGAAGTGGTTAGCATTCTAGTCTTTCCCAAATACCATTTGCAAAGACCATAGATTCCAATTCCTTCCCTGCCTGTGATCCTGTGATTATTATGGGCTAGGATGCAGCAATATTGTACTGCTCATGGAGGAATCGAATGGCCTCAGTTTCAGCACATATGTCCATGTGCACCTTCCTGATTGCTCTTGACAGTTAATGCTGAAAGGTGGTTTCAGATAGACTGCCTAACTGGCCAATGATTATAGGAGATGTATTTTAGCCATTCTTGCTACCTGCATTATTAACTATATCCAACTGTTTCGCAAATAATACAATTATGTTATCTTCATTAAAGTGTCATATGGTTATTACGTTTCCATAGGTTGTGTTAAGTTAGCATGTGCTTGTTAAAAGTTTAAACGCCATCTTTTCTTTCTGCTTCGGTTAGCACACGACACCTAATTGTTATTACAGCTTTTAACCTAGAAGAAAGATGTGATTTACTTCAGAATAATATATTATTGTACTGGTATCAGTCGTGCCTGGAACACTTGGTACAACTGTCTGCACACTGAGAGCTGCACACTCTAACACAAGGTTATTGTAGGCCTGATCCTCGCACTACGTTAGTCATAACACAAATAATGTTTGTGCCAACTTTGGGCTTTACGTGAGTTCAAGATACAGTTACAGGGAATTGAAAAACACACTTGATGCTGGACATGCTGAGAGCTGGTAGCTGTTGATGTGATCTCCTACTACTGAGAATTTGAGGTATGGGTTCGCCCAGCTAAAGCCCAAATGAGACCTTCTTAGATATAATATAATATGCTAATTAGGGTGCGCGAAATATAGGTGATACAGAATTCTATAGATTTTGCATCATAATATGTTATCACAGTTTGCTTACTATGGATTAGTGACTATGCTGCTGACTCTGATTTTTATAATATGTATGTTGATATTATACAAGATACTGCGTTTGAGAATGTTGCATTGAAAAAATAAACATTTCAAACTTGCACGTGTTCTCATTGCCTCCCAGTTTCGGTTTGGAATGATAATATAACGAAAGAGTGTTCATGTGTTCCACGATACCTGAGGTATTCTAAGTTCATGTTCTGGATTGTCTAAGACATCGGGAAGTATTCACTGCCGATGAGATACTGTAGCTAGCCTGGTAAGGGGATTTCTGAAACATAGGTGAGTTTTGGGTCACCCTGACTCACCCAGGTTCTAGGTCTCTGAGCACAGTTCTGTGAGAGAACGGAAACCCTGCGACATGGCGCCCATACGTTGGTTGGCCCTATAACATGGCACTCGAGTAGTATATCATTCAAACCTTAACGCCTACATTCCCGTTTCCGGAAAACGGCAGTGTCGGAAAAACCTACCTATTTTTGAAGTAGGTAATTTTCAAGCTTGAATCAATCTAAAACGGTTTCTTTGAATTACTACCCAGTTGTGCTACAAAGTATAATTTGTTTTTTCTAATTCCTGTGCTGACATGGCTCAAGCCGTGGACATCCCGCAGCATAGTCGCATTGCGGTGCGTGACCATTTGCGGATGTATGATGTTCCATTGGATGGCTTGGCTGTGGTTCTGGTGGTGAGCGCGGAACATGCTTACCCATACGAACTGTTTTATTCGTGGGTGACATTTCCGCTAATTCTGGTGTGTTCCACACATACACTGCTTCAGATGTACCGGCTGCGTACGCTCCGTACAGAGCACTGGAGGTTCCTATTGACGCTTGGCAGCATGGAGTTTGGTTTGGTGGCGCCCTACCGCACGCTATGACCGCTCCGAGGTTAGGTCCTTTGTCCATTGCGGGCACTAGTTGGCCGGCTTTGGGTGGATTTACTCCTCACCCTAGACGTAACGCTTGTAACGTGGGCGATCTGCGGCAGCTTCATGAAGTCGCGGTGGGAGTGATTAAAGCGCTTGTTCATTACATTGGACGTAATGTTCAGGAGGCGGCCCCTAGAGGCGCACAGCTTCGAGCAGAACATGCTGGTCTGAAAATGAACCCGGTCATGGTTAATTCCGTGATGGGTAAAAAGCCCTTAGAAAAGGACGATTTTCTGTTCTGGCTTGCTGAGAAATTCGGCCAGCTGGAGGCTGTGTTTCCTAATACGAGTCCGGGTGATAAGCACCGGATTCTTACACTGAGTTTACCGAAGGATCTGGCTCCTGACCTTGCTGACTGTGAGACCTGGGGAAAAACTTTTGCAGCGGTCTATTCGAGGTGCTATGGCTCCCCGTCTGTGACCAACCTAGGTGGGGTCCTTAAACGTGTTCAGGATGAACATGGACCGGAGGCGGCTGTTGAATTGGGCATGCGCCTGTGTGGCTCCTTTGAAGTGGTTTGCGGTGTGATCCTTGCGAATGTCAAGGGAGATGCAGTGAACTTTCAAGTTGCTAACGCGTTAGCGTTGGTTCCCGAGCCCGATCGACCCCGACAGTTAGCAAAGATTATTGTGCATGCTTACGCGATGGTGGGCCGCAATTCCAAAGGGGTTAAAACTTTTCCTGATAAGGAGAAGAAACAGCCCCAGAGTCAGACATCGGAAACTGGTGGTCAACAAAAGTCCAAGAAACAAAATTGGCCTAAAAAACAGAATCAGGGTAAGCAACAACAACAACAAACACAGGTTTCTACTCCTGCGTCTCCATTGCCTGCGCAGTCGGATCGTGTTTATGATTTGCGCGACCGCGCGATGATTAAATCGCCTGAGAGGTTTCAGGCTTCTGAACAACGCTCTCCTCGTTCCTTTCAGGACTCATCGGCTCCGTCAACCGGTGGTGGAGGGGGCGGCAAGGGCCGGGGTGGCCAGCAAGGACGTGGTCAGCCCCGCCCGCGTTCCAGTGGAGATCAGCAGGAAGGCTCTACGCCCAAGAGACCTCAGTTTGCCACGAAGAAAGTCACTGCCCTGACCGCGCATCGTTATGCCCCAGATAGTGAGAACGCGGCTTCAGAATCTGACGTGGGCTCTGACCTTGCTGGACAGCGCTGCAGAGATTACCATAGGGAGAGAGGCCCTCCGTCCACTGTTGAAGGTGACAGCGACTGAAACTTTTGTTGTGATTGAAACTGCAGATACGCATGTTGCTCCCCCTGAAAGACTTTTTGAAATTGTCCTGTTAATTGAAGGTGACATGCAGCGAACTGTAAAAGGGGTATTTTGGGAAAATCTCTTGTCTACGTATGACATTTTGCTTTCGGAGGCTGACTGGCCCCCACCTTTTGTTCTCGCAGCTCCGCGAGGGGAGGAGGTAATCCTGCCCAGCTTCGCGCACACTGTGCCGAGGGTGGAGGCGCTGCATTTTGCAGAAGAGTGGGCTCTGGCGCTTGCGCCGGCTGTGTACCGCAATCAGTGTGGCTGGGATAAATTGTCACCAAGCCATGAGATTCCTTTACGGTCACAGCCACAGCCTCAACCTCAATATCCCATACGGCGTGAAGCGAAAGCTTCAGTCGCAGCTATCCTTGAACAATTGGAATATCAAGGTGTAATTGAAACGTGTGTGTCACCGATGAATAACCCACTTTTTACTGTGAACAAACCGGACGGATCATATCGTTTGGTTTTGGATTATAGGCATTTGAACTCGCATTGCCGTAACTGTGCAGTACAGAATACGAACGGCTCTGCGTTAGTGAATAGTCTTGAGCGTAAACGGTTCAAAACCACGCTTGACATTTCCAATGGTTTTAATGCACATAGATTAGATGGTCTAAGTTCCCAATGGACCAGTTTTACGTGCGCCGGAGTGCAAAAAAGGTTTAAACGACTCCCAATGGGCTACAAGAACAGTCCGGGAGTTTTTTCCGCGCGCATAGTCTCTCTTTTGGAGAGCTTCGACCCAGTTGCTTGTTCGTATGTGGATGACATTTATCTCACAGACGACGATCTTTGGGAGCATCTGTGTCGAGTAAATAGCGTAATTTGTAACTTTGCTGACGTAGGTTACAAGTTTAACTTTGCAAAATCGCACATTGCAGAGTACACAGTGTTGTTTCTAGGTTACGAGCTTAACCATGAAGGGAAGGGTTTAGCACCCCATTTCCTGGAGAAATGTGCACAGTTGTGCTCTCCGACAACACTGAAAAAATTACAATCTCTTCTGGGTTTTCTGAATTTCGGGAGGACTTACATTCCGGAATATGCCCAGCGTATCAAGCCTTTGTATGCTTTGATACAACCATCTTTTTCCAAATCATGCTGGCTGCCTGAGCATTCAGCCATTCTGCAGTCTTTGCAGGCTGATTTGCTCGCTTCTGAATACTTACAGACTTGTGATAACCAGACCAACCTGGTGATAAGAATTATCCCTGGGGCGGTGGGTTTCACGTACCTGACTTTTAATGAAGGAGATACAGTACCTATTGCTTACAAATCACACTTGTACACTTCGGCTGAATTGCGTTTTTCCACTGTGGAGAAAGTTTTAACGGCTGTGCAGATGGCAATTCTTATGGAACGTGCCCTGTCACAGGGAAAGCGCATGTTGGTTGTTACCCCGTGCCCTGCCTTAGAGGCGGTTACGAAAGCCAGTGTACCAAATTCCAAAGCTTTGCACCCTCGGTGGATTCAATGGGCTGCGTCCTTGACGTCCCAGGATGTCACGTTTATTTTTGACGCCACCTTACGGTCCCAGGAGTATTTACAGTATGAGTTTGTTCATCCTGCTCCATTAGCAATGCGGCCGTTGGAGGATTTCCATTGCATCATTTACACTGATGGTTCGGCGCAGGTTGCGCATGGCTCTAAACATGCCTACGTTTCCGCTTGCGCCATTGTGGTCGGTGCCATGGTGAACGATGAGTTCAAGTCCAGTGTCGTGCACACGCAGACGCTTGGAGACTGCACAGCACAATTGGCAGAGCTTCGTGCTCTGATGCTTGCATTGGAGTACGCAGATCCTAGTGTGACGACTTTAATCGTAAGCGATTCTTACTACTGTGTCCAGTCTTACAATGAAAACTTGTTCTTTTGGATTCAGAATGATTTTCGTGACTCCAAGGGTAGCACTATAAAACATAAAACTATCTGGGTCCGAGTGGCGGAACTTAAAGAGAAGCTGCCACTCGTGTTTGTGATTCATACTCTCGGTCATCAGCGCGTGGGGGTCCACGCTGTTGGCAACTCGCTTGCTGATGAAGCAGCGAAGTCAGCGGTATCAAAATACTTAGTTGCAGCAGTCACGAGGTCCAAAAGCAAAATCGATGATGACATCTTGGCAGCTGTAGCTGCAACGGAGAAGGGAGGTAAATATCCTGCGGGATTCCCTTCTAAATACACATACCACTTAAGTCCCGATAAGGTTCCTTATGTGAAAATCCCTGACGTTGGCGAGCGTTTAGTTCCCAACTCGGATCGCAGAGCTGCTTTGATTACAGCGGCACATGAAGGTGTGGCGTCTGCGCATGCGGGCGTCTCGGCCACTGTAACTCAGCTACAACAGAGATTCTGGTGGCGGGGTCTGTACAAACAGACGCGTGAATATGTTCTTCAATGTAACATTTGCCAGCAGATTAAGCCTTCTACTGCTGCGCGTCCGCCTCAGACACAGTTGTACATCTCTAATAAACCGCTTGGTTGCGTTTATTTGGATCACTGCGGTCCTTTTTCTTCTGGTACTGCGTTTAAATACATCTTAGTAGCAGTTGATTCATGCACACGCTTTGTATGGGTATGGCCGCATCGAAGCGCTGATTCACGGACTGTCATTAAGGATTTGCGTGTCTTTGTGGGAATTTTTGCCTGTGGTACTTTCCATTCGGGCCAGGGTCCGGCTTTCGCCTCTAAGGCATACAAGGCTGCTATGGTTTCGTTGGGAGTCCAAGTCAAATTTTCAAGTCCCTACAGACTCGAGGGTAATAGTGTAGTAGAACGAATGAACCGCGACTTAAAGCAATCTTTGACAGCCCGAGTTATAGGCTCTGGTAGAAACTGGCTAGCCCACCTCATAGGCGTGCAGCGTGCGCTTAATAATCTCCCTAGAAGGTCTCTGGGTGGGCGGACCCCATACGAAATGCTCTTTGGTATCAAGATGTATGTACCTGACCTTGATGGGCCGGACTACAAGGCCCAGGCCGGGGCCTTTGACGTAGATGAACATTGCAATGTTTTACAGAATCTACAAAAGACCAGAGACAGTCTTGCAAAGGAACATTTGCCCTCCACATCGGATGATGCGTTGCAGATCCCGGTAGTTGGCTGGCTACCCCAAGTTGGAGAACTGGTTTGAGAGAAGATCGATAACAAGAAAGAGTTTGGTCCCTCATATCGAGCACCAGTCTGAGTCCTTGGAGTGAAGGGCACAAGAACAGTCATTTTACCACCACTTCCAGGTCGTAAGGAAAACAGATTTATTTCTATTGACAATGTCAAGACACACAGGGTGGCCGATTCTTCATAGCATGACACCGGCTGTATCCTGTTCTTCCATGGTGAGGCACTCTGTGCTGGCTATTACATCTGGTGCAGAACAGGAGGTGTCCCTCGAGATGCCTGCCATATCCAGTCCTTTATTAAATACTATTCCTGATACTAACATTGATGAGCTAAACTACACTTATCCTACTGATTTATCGATGCCTGATTTGCAGACCCGTTTGGCAGGCCAGTCCAGATTCTCTTTTGACTCTGTTTCGGAAACATCAAAGAAACCCACAAACATTGCAAGATATGCCACGTTGTTCAAAAAACATTTTTTAATTCCGCCTTGGACATACATTTGGTTAATCCTATTTTCATTCTATCTTTTTATGTCAATTGGTTTTGTGTTTTATTTTTTCCGCCTGATTGATGGTCACTACGTTAAAGAAAGAACAGGAATTCGGTACCTTAATGGAACATTGAACCCTCTCTCCTCTTCACATTCTGCGCACAGACAGAAACGAAACTTAAAGGCAGTTAACATTACAGCATGGCCTGTCCTTGATGGGATTGTGTGGGATGCGGTTAGGTTTCAGATACATGGGCCTACTGAAGTGATTAATGTTCCAAATGTGCATAGAGTAAACATGGGAGATGTGATTAAACAAAATGTACGTTCTGATTATTGGGATATTCAGGCCGTAGAAGCATTATTCTCGGATTTGAAGTATTATGCTGCCTTCGATGCTGAGGATCTGTATACAGATTCTATTAATTATGGTGATTTGTTTTGCTTTCAACATTATGGTAATCATTTTTTACATAAGACGAATTCCAGGAGGGTTGCTGTAAATTATACACAATGGGAACATTGCCCTGCTCCATTCAGTGGCAGTTCCAATACATTTCTGAAAAAATATACATATTTTACAGACTTTGATCAGTCTAATCCTGAGTCATTTTATTTTAAAATGACGCAAAAGCCCATTTCCAAAGTTAGACTTACCGATACAAAATTGCTGTATTCGAAGTCCTTTTTAGACAGGTTGGCTGTAGATGGCTACGAGTTCTGGAAGGGAACAATTGACCTTAAATCGGTTTGGGGTACCAAAGATTGGCAGGTACAAGGCACTGAGGCTTTGCACCGTGCATGTCTCATCCCGAATCACATGTTGTTTTTAAATTCAACCATTTTCCAGACAACATGCTTTGGATTGGCTACTTCTAAAAAATTAAATACACCGACCATCCCAGATTTAAATGAATATACAGGTTGGGGTAATTTCACTGATTCCTCCATTCAAGGGTTGCAAACTCTTTTACACAATTCATCCTTTAACATTTCCAGTTTGGATTCCAAGGGTTGGCTGGTATGGCAAAAAAGTGCTGATTCTTGCCAGCGCCGTTTTATGGGTTTGGCTGAGGGATTCACAAAACTCAGGCCCGATCCACGTTTTGAGGGTGACTATTCTGTCACGACTTATTCTGTGGGGAAGTTATGTCAAAATTGGTTACAGCATTCTACTTTAGCTGCAGTTAAGCTACATTTGTCTCAATTACATGATAATGTGGATTTAAACGATTTTATAAAAGGCCCTGCTAAAGGTAGATCTAAACGTTTCCTGTATGCAATTTACAATGAAATTTGGAAAGTTAACCAGGTTGAGGCTGCTAAACGCCTAAGGGCTATTGATCAAGCGAACTTGGAAAAAGTGCTTGCAGTGGTTGATAACAGCATTAACACGCTTTCTTCCCGAATTTACACTTTAAATAATATTGTGTCTTCTGTTGTCGACATAGTACATGATGAAGTATCCGTGTTGTATCATGGTCAAAATCAATTGCGTTCTGTGATGCAGTTTGCGTGGACACTACAGACTCTTAAGTCTGGTCGAGTGCCATGGACTTTTTTGAACATATCATCATTATTTGCCCCGTTTAATTTGACTGAAAAACAGCGCATGTTGTCAATGAGAGATGCTACATTTTCTTTGTTACATATTGAAAAATTAGAATCCCTGCCATTTTCTGTGGCTGAAGTAACTGCAGCAACATGGCTTATTCATGGTGTTATAACGTTACCCTTGGCTTTGTATAAATCTACAAATTGTATGAAATATATTGCCATTGGGCGATATGAACCATTAGGCAGCGCTTTCCTCCATGAGACATGGTCTTTACCATACACTTACAGATGTCTTAAGGATGGGAATGAAGTGAATCTGAATGGTGAAGAATGTACACAGTCCCCTGACCGCTCACTTATTTGCAGACACATCCAGTTGCATGGTTCTTGTAATCAGGACAAACCGAATTTGGCCTGTGTTTTGAAAGGGACCCCAGTTCCTGCAATAGTTCCCACGTTCACGTTGTTGTCCAACGGTAGTTATTTACTTTTAAATAACGAGTTTTGTTGTGGGCTAGAGGCTGGAATCGGATATGTGGTTACCGTGTCTGAAAGGGTCGTTTGCTGCAAGAATGTGTTGTATCCACCCACGCATGGGAATTCAGAAGTTTTAATTTGGCCGAGAATACCAACCTTGAGAGCTGAATTCAATGGTTTAGCCGTATAAGAGCCCTTTTGTCTCAAAAACAGGTGGCCCTGAGCTCTGCCCGTGAAACTTATGTCCTTCACATAGCAAACACACGCACAGAAGTACAAGCTCTTTTAAGTACTGATTTGCCGTTTCATTTTTGCGAGCTGGTTCATCAAATCTTTAATGCCTCCTCCACATCCAACCTCGCTCATTTTTTTAAAATGGTTAGCAGTGGTCTTGTGACTACATTTGAAAAAGTATTTGGTATTATCCCTGCGTTCTTTCATTCTATATTCGCTAGTCTGTTTGGCGGATTTCCTGTTTTGCTGGCTTTGGCTGCAGGCGTTCTGGTGATATTTTATTTCATAAAACATGGATGCCCATCCTGCGCAAGGAAACGCACAGCACCTACTGATGCAGTTTCGCAACCGGATGCTTGATTATTATGGATCCCTGCCGCTTGCGACTTTAAGCACGGCTTTTGGATTATCTTTCAGATTTTCCTATTTCACCTGTGTCCAGCCTGTGTTTCATTGCCTGAGCTGTGATTTCGACTGGGCCATTGATTTGTGTCTCTGTTTACCGACTTCTCCTGACGTCGACTTTGATCAGCTGATGTCCCCCGTAGTGGCTCATGAGTTGGTCTGTTCTGGCGAAAGGGTTATGGCTGTGGCAGCGATGCATGGACTAATGGGTCAGTGGGACATATTCGCAGCAGCGCATGACTTTCTGGCACAAAGCGTTCTCGAGAACCCACTGAGTTGTCCTCTGATGATGCTAGAGGATTCAGTACTGGAGGAGCACGTATGTTCTTTCCCATTGCTTAATTGGATGGCTGAACTGTTTTCGGATGATGACAGTGATTTCATGTTGGAAGCTGTTGCTACATATTTTGCATATTCATTCAACGAGGAATGACTTTGAATACTTCCATCTATATGGCACGTGACTTTTTAGTAATTCTGAATGGTGCCAATTTCAATACGAACATTCGATTTTTCATATGTTCAAGGCCTGTTTATTATATTTAGGCCTCAAGTTCGACTTTTTATATTTTGTGTGGCCACTATAGGCATTCATACATAGTTTTTGTATTTTTTAAATTTTACATACATTACATACATTTAGCTTGGCTCAATATCATTGAACTCTGCTTTCAAGTCTTGCCTCTCATAGAGTATTGGCTTATATATTTGTCTTTTGACCGTCCTCGGACCATTGGGGGGGTGTCATATGGTTATTACGTTTCCATAGGTTGTGTTAAGTTAGCATGTGCTTGTTAAAAGTTTAAACGCCATCTTTTCTTTCTGCTTCGGTTTGCACACGACACCTAATTGTTATTACAGCTTTTAACCTAGAAGAAAGATGTGATTTACTTCAGAATAATATATTATTGTACTGGTATCAGTCGTGCCTGGAACACTTGGTACAACTGTCTGCACACTGAAAGCTGCACACTCTAACACAAGGTTATTGTAGGCCTGATCCTCGCACTACGTTAGTCATAACACAAATAATGTTTGTGCCAACTTTGGGCTTTACGTGAGTTCAAGATACAGTTACAGGGAATTGAAAAACACACTTGATGCTGGACATGCTGAGAGCTGGTAGCTGTTGATGTGATCTCCTACTACTGAGAATTTGAGGTATGGGATCGCCCAGCTAAAGCCCAAATGAGACCTTCTTAGATATAATATAATATGCTAATTAGGGTGCGCGAAATATAGGTGATACAGAATTCTATAGATTTTGCATCATAATATGTTATCACAGTTTGCTTACTATGGATTAGTGACTATGCTGCTGACTCTGATTTTTATAATATGTATGTTGATATTATACAAGATACTGCGTTTGAGAATGTTGCATTGAAAAAATAAACATTTCAAACTTGCACGTGTTCTCATTGCCTCCCAGTTTCGGTTTGGAATGATAATATAACGAAAGAGTGTTCATGTGTTCCACGATACCTGAGGTATTCTAAGTTCATGTTCTGGATTGTCTAAGACATCGGGAAGTATTCACTGCCGATGAGATACTGTAGCTAGCCTGGTAAGGGGATTTCTGAAACATAGGTGAGTTTTGGGTCACCCTGACTCACCCAGGTTCTAGGTCTCTGAGCACAGTTCTGTGAGAGAACGGAAACCCTGCGACAAAAGGCTTTGCCAACATTTTAAATAGAAGAGTCATATTACAGAGTCTTAATAAAAGATGTGTGTGCAGGTAAATACCTAATGTTAATCGGTAATAATAAACTGGAGAAGCAAAAACAGGTTTACAAATTTCCCCAGATTAAGAGGAACAGATGTTCCCCAGAACCTTCATATAATCCTATTCTATGCCCCATCGAGATTACAACTGAACCTTTAGCAACAAGCAATGGCTAACACATATTTAATTTCAATTAAGATTACCTCCTTGTTCTAGAACACCTACATATCGACAGGATTGACATTTAAGAGGTATTTCGTATCTGATACATTTGGGGTCAGATATACGAAGCTGCGACTCCTTGCGATTCAGTAATTTGTGAATTTACCGATTATTACAAATCAGAATGCATTTACAAAAAGTCGATATACCATTCATCCTGTTCTGATGTAGCTTTCTAATATATTAATGTTCATGTTCCTGATGTTCCTTAAGGAAGGAGCAGAGCTCGACTGTATTTTTACAAGGACACTTCCTCTGGCTAACAGACATTGCATTGTATTCTATTTACTAGTTTTTAGGGTAAATGTCATTGCTTATTATTCATGCAGGATGTGTTCTTATTTTCCATGTGATGTGTTTTCTGTTTTACCATTGGATAATATGAGGTATCACTTGTTTCTGAGCAACTTGACAGTACAATGTCTCTGTTTGAAAAACTATGTTACACACTGTATTTAGAATGTGAGCAAGACTCTTTTGGCTGTCCCTACAGAGCAGATTCCACAGTAGTCTGTCCTTAACTCAGTACTTAGAGTTTTTCCTTGCCTTTAAACTGAGCAGACCTCAGGTCTGTTTTCTTGCTAATACATTATGTTTCTTATGTTAGATTGTATCTGGTCTTAGCTATTTAACAAGAAAAGAGATCAGTCATTATATTTTATACTTATTCCCATTTATTTGCATTTTGAGATTCTTGAATTGAATTGACTAACCAAGTGTATATTTTTGCTTTCTGTAATGATTTAGAATCTTAAATAAATCTTCATAGTTTGTACTTGATTTTCCTATGTGGGACTACTTGTAATTTAACACCTAGGGCCCTCGTCTTTTGGGACTCTCACGGCATGATTTATCTCATCAGTCCTTTAACCCGTGGACCGCAGCTCGAATTCTGCCGGAGTGTGGGGGTTTTAATCAGTGGGTGGGGTTCAGATGGACCCCGGCCGTCCTCCGCACACGCCCACCGTCACGTGGGATGGACGGGGAACGTCCGCAGCACTGAAGGGGTATTAATAATGGTAAAAAGCACTAACACTTCACACAGCAAGACAAGCAAAACGGAAACCATATGTCTTTTTCCAATATGTTTGTTGTCTCAAGGAAACTGTGTCTCATTTGCAACTCTTGCATATTTCTGTCTCATTCTAATCCATGTTTTCCAGAATTACTGACGTTTTATGATGATCTTGGCACTCTAAAGAGGTATTCTCAAACTGCAATAATTGCAAAAGGGAATTGGACTGTTGAGCTTTGTCTAAAAAACACAAGAAATACTTGTTTTTGGGTCCCAGGGGCTTAACCAGGCTCATACCTTTATGACTGGCAGGCTGGGATGATATGCCCAACTCCATTCCTTAACTCCTGTCATTCCCATAGGCTTAACACATTATGAAATGCTCTCGCTCGCTTCATGAATGGACAGAACTCCAATTACTTGTCCATTAGATGGGAGTTACTTGCTCTACTGTTTCAGTGAGAAGAAATTACTTATAATTTTTATTGTGCCTGTGCTTTGTATTGTTATTGATGGGAAAAGTTTTATCACTGCTAAGACAGCCTGTCTCTCACTGTTAAAGTCTATTACATTGATATCATGAATACAAAGTTTGACAAATTAGAAAATTGCCTCTAGACCTATAGGTCGAGTTACATAAAAATTTGACTTGGACCCAAAAGAGCTTTATTTGGCCTTAAATTCTTTAAAGCAGTCTTAAATTTTTCAGGGACAGGTTTTATAATTTGTTACATTTGTTGCATTATACAGGGACTGGTGACCCACTGAATTAAGGCATATTTTGTGAGATGGTCATAGGTGCATATGTTAGTAGGTCTACTAAGCCTTTCGTTTTTCTGGATTTAATAACATGAGTGCCATTGAGTTCTAACTCATTGGTACTTATTTACGGGTCACTGATCCCCAGAACAATTAACACCAAGTTTTAGTTAATGGTGCCAAGGAGCCCCTTCAGAGTGACCATGCACTCTATAAATACCCCTGTATGTTTTTAATGTTAACTTACTTTTCATCATGTGATACAATCGTTGACGGTGCTTGAGAAATGACTTACATCCCATCCTCGTCGCCAAATTGTTGAAGTGACATCTCCACATGGGATTTAAAGGATAGGAAGGCTTTATGAGCACACAATACGTAGGGTGATTCTCCCTTCGCCAGCCACAGGATAACTGACTCGGGTAAAATCCCGCAGCAACTAAGTTCCAATGAAGTTCCAATGACACATCGCCACATGACATGGTGAATGAACACTCTAAATGTAAGAAGCCCCAAGTACTACACGCTTCCCGAACTCTATCACCATATTAGAAACAAGACTGTAATTCTGCCTCAGCCTATGAGGTGAGTCTGATGCGATTAGTGACTGACTCTGGCTGGGCTGACGCTTTTACTTAGATCACTCATTTATCTGACATGATGGAATATGAAGCAGGCCTAAGCATCTTCTAGTGGCAAATCAGTTATATGAGTGACCCTTACCCAGCCCTGCCGATCTTTTACAGGTGATTCTAACATGTGACCAACTAGTGCTGACGCCTGCCAACCTGCAGGTGGTAATACGGGCATGCAATAGACGCTCCTAGTCTGCCAGTCTGTCAGAGGTAATTCTGGCATTATATTACCATGCAGTCAAGTTGACCCATGTCATGTGTGAAATCTTCTGCCAATCCGGCCATTTTAACAAGCAGCCCTCTGCCTTTTGGCACTTGTAGTTTTGCTTTTTTGTTATAGGTGTGTACCCTTAAGTCTCTGCATATTAAGTGCTGTTTGCTAATAATTTAGAACTAGTTACAAGAATCGCAATTGACAGAGGCCTATTTGCAGATACGTAATTTACGTTTCCACAGCTCAACCAAACGTTCACAGAGAGGTTAGGGAGAGGTAGTCATCCATGCAAGAAAATACCGAAGTGGTTTTCAACACAAGTTGAACAAACATTACCTGAGGAAATGCACCGATTTCTAAAAATATTTTCAAATGACAAGTCATTTCATACCGAGCAATTTTTGTTCTCCTTCTAAGCCTATGAAAGATAAACAGATAGGAAAGGTTAAAGCCATGTCACTGACAGCTAGCTCTTAAACATTTCGGAATTTCTGAAGGTTCTAAGGGACGTTTGAGTTTTTAAAGCTGATATACATGCCACTTGGGTCAAGTAAAGTGGACAGACCAGTTCGTCCGTAAATAACATTTATCAGTCTTTCAAGTTGGCTAGTATATATGTCAATTCCTGTATACAATTTATTTATTTTACTACTGTAATGTTAACAAATGTATTGTGTTGATGTTCTATTGTGATGGCTATAAGTGTGATAGACATAAACAAGATACCACACTCTTTTTCATACTGGATGTGGCTGGCTGATAAGGGGGAGCAGGTATTCACAGCACAGCACAAACATTTCAGTAAGGGTGACTCTAAGAGAGACATTGCAGCATTCAAACTTTCATATTAATGATACCAATGTGCTGCTGTAACATACCTCCCTGAAAAGCGAACTTATTTGAATGTTTATTGTGTTTATTGTCAATACTGTTATTATATTAAGCTTGAAGGTAAATACCCACTGACACTGGAGTAGAACACATTAAGTTGATGTTTTGTTTTTTGACCTTGCTATCCTTTCATGCCCTATCATGAACTTCCTTAAAACTCACCTATTTTTAGAGTCTGAGCATAAACTGAAAGAGAAAGTGCCCAAAACTGGAGGATATGTACATTTTCTTCCTTGCTCATGTAGTTCTTCTACAATGCTCTATCTCATGTCAAGGATATCAGGCATCCAGGGGTGCCGCCACATAAATGGATAGATTCCTCCTCCATAGAATCCGAGGTTCTTTATTGGAAGCTATACCAGATGCATCGACAGAGTCGGTTGATTTTCCCCATTTTCACTTAAGCTCACCGGACAGTATACATCTCGTCTCACAAATGTACCACTTATCGCAGTACCTCCGCCCTGCAACGGGCACCAAAGTGAGAGCATCCTAGGAGCGGGATCTTGGCGAAAGACTGACTGACAGTGTATGGCTATATTGCTGTGTACAAACGTAGTATATCTCAAATAACCATAGGCACAAACTATTACATTTCAAATACCTTCACAGAGCGTATGTTACCCCCAAACTACTATCCAAAAGGAACCCTAATGTGTCAGGCGCATGTGCCAGATATGGGGAGACAGAGGCGGATTTTGCGCAGCTTGCAAGGAATTGTGCGCTAGTGAGGGTGTACTGGGAGGAGATTTATCATCATTTATTTCTCATGGTGGAACATGCGATAGGACCCACACCACTGATGGCATTATTGGGATATGTTAAACCACTTAGGAGAAGTATTAGAAGATTCTCAGCGATTGCCTTGCTCATAGCAAAACGCCAAGTTTCATTGCACTAGGGTAGAACACAAACACCAACGATAAAAGACTGACTTTGTGACCTTATCTACTGTGACACTAGGAGTGTTGTCTATGCCACATTATTGCCCATCACCTCACGCCCTTGTGATATCTATCTACAGAACTACCCCATAGGCGACGATTGAGGGGGGCACGCATAGATTATGGTGAGATATATTTGACTAGTTGGACTGACATAGGTATAGGCTGGGAGACTGGTTAAAAATCAACCACTAACATTAAAATGAACTCTAAGGGATTACTGACATTGTCATGACTACTACGATGGAAATACTGGAGTGTGATTATTATTGTACATTTGCTCGAATATTGCTCCTTTTAGTAATTGGTTGTTACGTTTGGGGACTGGGAGTGACATATAATCCGTCATGACGCACTAGGGTCGGCATATGCAGGCCTACTTGTATCCACACTCTGAATGGTTGTTATATTTGAAAATGCAATAAAATACATTTAAATAAAGGATATCTAGCATTGTCTCTTAGGGCCATCTAAAATAGAATTAGACAGCCCAAATTAATTTGTCTCACTAGTTTTCCATGGTGATTGTATATTGGACCCCAAACCAATAAAATCTAGCTGACCGTAAGTCACACAGTTTCACTTTAAATGTTGGGCCAGTGGCCCTGATGCTCAAATGTTGAAAGTCTAAGTTTTACATAGAGTGAATATGTATGTATATATCCAAAAGTACAAAATTATCTTCCATAAAATAAAATCTATCCATAAACAAGTTATTATAGGAAATTGGGAAACTTCACCAGTGAAATCAAGTTAAAAATTATGGCATCCATGGAAGAGTGAAAATTATAAAAAATATATCCTATATTAGGAATTCATTAGCTCCATTAAGAATGAGTTAAGGACCAGCATGACTGGGCACCGCTCACCCAATGATTCTCCGATCTTCAGGGAACTCTTCAAATAAGATGGAAACATTCAGCTCTCTTGGCGAAATACGAACATTTGATTCATTGATTACAGATTAACTTAATTGACAGCTTTTGTACACAGCTACTGAATCAAAATATAGGCTATTTATTAATTTGGTTCACATTTGTACCAAAGTCCTTGAAGTCAGCCACTACTGACATCAAGGACTCATCAAATAAGTGCGACGGCAGTGCTGCCAGCAAATCTTTCATGATTTTCTGGACACTGCTACCACACCCGATGCCGCACACAATGTAAGCATCTTTTTTCAACCAGTTACTTCATACGTTCTATATTTTTCACTCCCATCTTCTTACTCTAGAAAAGGGGCAACCAATGAGGAGGTTCTCCAAATTTTTGTTTCCTTCTGCCACACTGACGGCTTCTCATATTTTCTACCTGTAATTTATGATAAACGTGGAATGAAGCTCATTCATTCAAGGAGCGGAGTATGCTTCTCTTTGTTTTTGGGTGATGGTGATTCAAAAATAGCAGGCACTAAAAATGGCGTAAGGCTGGTCTACTCTGCACCAACTGCACATATCACATTGGACTGCAAAGACTTGTCATTCTTACACACATTGATCTTTGTTAACACTTTGAGTAACCCATTGTTATGCACTCCCCATCTAGAGATAAAGATTAAAACATCACCCTGAAAGACACAAACTGTCCATGTCATCAAACAGATCTTCTGGAATACAGCTAAAGTGGAGCTAAAGCCGAAGGGCATTTGACAAAACTGGCATGACCATTTAGTGCTAGGAAAGCAGTGAGAGAGACACCTGTAGTCTCTGTGCAACCTACCTTGATGGTATGATGCCGTCAAGTTAAGTGTGGTTCACACTGTTGCTTGGCCTGAGGCCATCAACATCTTTTGAATCAAAAGGAGTGGTTGACAATCTAACTCCGGATGGTGATTCAGCTGGCGCAGGTCCATGAATAGGTTTTGACTCCTACTTTTCTTTTTCGCAATTCTGACTGTTGAAAACCAATGTGAGGCATTTTCTAGATTTATTACACTATGTCTAAAAGGTTAATCAAGTAAATTTGTTAAGTCTCTTCTTGCCACTAATGGCATATTCATTGCTTTTCCCTTGATCAGGAGAGCCTGTCAGCATTAAATGGTTGTGAGAAACCACCTCCTAGTCTAAGGTAAGGTCTGAAATCAACCTTGTACTCCTAAAAGGTAATAGCCAATCATCATCTATGATGCTGAAGAAATAGTTTTTTATGCACAGGGCTAGTGTCATGAACATTGGCTGTTATTTCACCCATCCAAGATTCATGATCCCTTTGTCCAGAGCATAAGCCTTTGCAGTGGTACATTTTCCCTCCAAATTTAGCTTGGCATTTAAGACTCCCTCCGGTTTCATTCTGTGGTGTTATTCTGCTGCGCCTTAATTCTTCCTTGATTCATAATGCTTCCTAAGTGTCTTTTGAGATAATGGTAGTTCTTGATTCAGTGTCCACGAAGACACCCACACTCATGCCATTAACCTATACTATACACTTTGGTTGACTATTGTCAGCCTTTTTATATAACATTGCCATAATGAAAACAAGAATGGCAGTCTGTTCTTCAGTGTCTAACATCTGTTCACCCCGGCAACTGTGAGCTCTCTCATTGGACATTCCGCTTTGCCACCCATTGAAAACTGTTCTTTTCTGCATTCCTTTTCCATCGCTGGGCAGTTCTTATATGTAGCTTCATGTTTGTAGGATCTGCAGCGAAAATCTGTTTCTTTCATGGTTGAACTGTCTTTACTTTTACCTGTATTAGGATTTTTAATTTGGAAGACTGTCTAAATTTTTGCAGACCATATTCACCTCAGCAGCCTGTAGCTCTTTTTTAAGGATTTTTATACCCTCAGTAGAGGGTTCTATATTTTAATCATGGCAATTACTTTCTCTAGGATAGGGTCACGGATACTTTCTCCTGAGTAGTTGCATGAACTGCTTCATCACAATTTGTTCCTGTACCATTACGTCTGTTTCCTTTAATATGCATGTCGTTGCTAACCTCCTCCACATTTCAACATATTCTCCATCTCTGTCTCCATGACTCTCCATCACCTGGTAACCATAACAGAAATTGTGTCACTCCATATTATAGCCTTTTAATCTGCTGCTGAGGGCTATTCTGGTTGTTAAACACCCTGAACCCAAGTTATAGGCATGTGCCACAGGCGCGGACCTATAACAAGAGCGAGGGCTTTTAACAACCGGTATAGACTGAGGCATAGGGGCTATAAGGGTAGAACATTCCACCCAATGAGGGTAGAATGTTCTTAATTAAATAGGAAGAAACATAAAGACAGACATTGGAATGTTGGAGTATAAGGCTTATACCAGCCATTACAACCCCTGATCAACTCCGGTGTCTTCAATGGAGCTCTCAAAATTCCAATGTACTAATGATACTTATTGTAGTATCAAAGGAAAACTCTATTGGCTATTTAACCCCAATGTATACATCTTGTTCCTCATATGCCTTTTCTTCCTAGATTGGAGATATATGGTCATATATTCTTCTTCCCTCTACCTCAAAGAAATGATAGTGTCTGTTTTGTTGGTGTACTGTAGTTAGTGCTATCAATAGTCACCAAATGCACTTCAGACCTTTATATCCATTGTCACCATTTCTCACCTGGCACTGTTCAAACTTCAGTCGTATTTCTGGAATAGCCAATGCATTCATGACATCAACCTGTCAAATATTTTGCTTCATCCACCTGTCATATATTCTGCTTCATATATGTCTTTTAGGGCCCCCAAAATAGTTCATTTTTTCATTTGCCCAGGCCTTATCAGTTGCTATCCAATTGAAAGCAGATGCATTTGTTTCCATTATTGTACAACAATGTGCATTACAGTCATTATGTATTTTGATAGAGTGCTTTGGTCCATGTACTCATTTGAATAAACAGTGCTTAAGAGAAAGCTTATTAGCATTAGGCTGTGACATGAGTGTGCAATGAAATTCTCATGTACTTTCTCTCACCTTACATCCCAATCACTAGGTTTTATTTTTCTTAAAATAAAGTTTTAAATGATTTGGATTAGCTTTTCACAGGTCGCAGTGCGGTTGAAACATCCAAGAACATCTGGGGTTCTTTATTTCATAATATATTTTTCAATAGAGACATAGATACAGGTCAAAGAAAAACATTATATGATTTACAATACTTTTGTGAGAAATTGGGTTGTTGGTTGACTGGAGGTGAACCCTGGTCAAGCAACAGACACAATCCTTTATAGGGTCAAAAAGTCACTAAAAAGTCGATAAACTAACCTGTTCTTACCCATTGAAAGCTTGGCACAAAAAACAGCCAAATTTAACTAAGAGGCAAGGCGTAAAGTTTTTATTCAGCACACAAACAGTAATAAAGTAAAAATAAAGCACAAGAAAAAACCCTCACCAATTTAAAAAAATATAGTACATTTTAATACATCATTTGACACCAAAATAACATAAATCCAATCTGTAGAAACACATTTATAGATTTAAAAAAGTTTTTAGTAAAAACTAGAACCTAAAAGATCAAAAGATCAAAAAGCGAACCGCGGACACCTAGCCAAGCCAGACTGGGTCAAAGTAAAAAAATATGGCAGTTCAAATACAAGAAGCGGATTGGGCTCAGTCAGCGCTTGCCTTCGAACCTAGAAGACATTATCAGAAAATTTTTCTGGGAAGGTAAAGTTCAGCTCCCCAGGAGGGAGTGTCGTCGTCAGGGTGTCTTTGGTCGAAGTCCTGGTGAAGAGCTCTATGTTCATACTTAGGGCCTGATTTAGATCTTGGCCAATCTGGTCCCGCTGTCCCTTTTGTCGTCTGTATCTCCCCACACCTAGTAGGCGGTCTGCCTGCTCAATTCAGATGCTGGCTGGTCTATGAACGATAGTCCCTCCGTGTGCCCCCTTCTCCGCCAGAATATTCTCCTTGCTTCAACGGTGCCAGAGGCAAAAGCGGCTGTCGGAAGGTGTACATCCAATATTTCCATTGAGGTAATCTTGATGTGCCTTACTGTGGCGGGTAAACCTCAACACTTGCTTGAGTTGGTGGTTTCAAAGGTATATAAGATAGAAATGCACCTTGTTTTCTTTTTCCACTTCCGTTTCCATCATGAACCCGATCGTCCAAGTCTTACCTTTAATGTTGCCATTTGAACACAAAGCAAATCAGCCCCTTTGTCGCCGGAATTGAAGGTAAGCATCTTTTTGACATGTTTTCTACTGAATTGTCTGTTTGCATTTGCTATAGACTCATAGATTTTCATTTATTAAGTCCAAATAAAAACACCTGTATTAACACTTAAAAATAAAAAATGTACTTTGTTTTGTATAAGTGTCCATTAGCATGATGAATGTTTACGCCAAAATGTTCATGTCCATTTTTTTTTTTACTAATGTTTGGATTTTACAAATATGTCATTTAAAAACATCTTTAGTATTTTCTGTCATAAATGTAAGTAAGAATATATATTTCAAATTTTCATCATTAACATTTTCAATAATCAGTGAACTGTAAATGAATAATAATGTTAGGACAAACTTTGTAAAATTAAACTTTTTTTATTTATTAACAAGATACTTCTCTCATTACTTTTTATTAAAAAAATTAAAAAAGAAGAACAAAAGGGTTTAACACAATAACATCTTGTAGCTTTGTTGCCCATAACTTGCCTGGTAAACATAGTCTCAAGATTAACCTCCTAAGGAAGGGGCATGTATTGGGTACAGAGCAGACACCTCGAGGATTTTTCTTGGGAGGGGTGGGTTTGGGTTTGGTAGAGGTTAAGGAGGGATAGGAGGTGAATTTGAAAGAAGTAGTAAGAGTAGGAGGGGTGGTAGAGGATTGGCTTTTGGAGTTAGAGGGAGCTGGGGTGGGTGATGTGCTTGTGTCTATATGTTTGACAGCTGCATGTGGGTTTGGTGTCTGTTGTGTATGTACATATTGTGGCTGGTGTTTGATATTCTGTTAAGTGTGTGCATTTGCTTTTGGGTTGCTGGTGTTTTATGTGTAGCTGTTCTTTTGTGTGAGTGTGTAGGTTTTGATGAGTATGTTGCAGTGGCTGGTGTGGTTGTGGTGGTTGTGGTTGAATGTATGGCTGTTGCATGTCTGTCTGGTGTTTGCTGTGTATGTTTTATGTGTGTTTTTTGGCTGGTGTATGATATTCTGGTATGTATGTATGTATGTGTCTTGTAAAGCGCACTGCTGCCCTGAGGCGTCGTGGTGCTGTAGACCGCTGGGGAACCCGTCCTGGCTATCCCTGTGAGATGGTCCCTACTGGGTATCTCCAAGGTGAAACCAGGCATCCCCGGCGAATGTGGGGGGCCGTTGTAGAGATGAGGCAAGCTAATGCCCAGAGTTGCCGAGTGTGATCCCTGGTTAGAGTAGACACTGAGGCGAGAATTATCGAGTCCACTGACCCTGGTCCACGACCCTGCCGCGTCGGGAATTGACCCCTGATCCCGGGCCGTTCTCTGCTTCCGGGTCTGCCGCCTCTAACCAGTGAGCCACAAAATTTGATTTTGGTTGGTGTTGTTCTGTGTGTCGGTGTGCTTTTGTGTGAGTGTGTTTGTTGTGTTAGGCACCGCCGTTGGGATTATGATGTCCGTTTCCCACAGTCTTTCCATGTCGGACTTTCTGACATGGAAAGGCTGTCGGAAAGTGACCTTGGGGGCCCTAGCAGGGCCTCTTCCCCCCTGGCCCTCTGCTATGGGGCATGGGGGTACCTATGGTGTCCCTCTAAACATCCCTGCACGTTGTGGCAGGCACAATGCAGTGCTTACCACAAGGTGCAGGTATGTTTTCAGCATCCATTATTCAAATCCAGCTTCCGATTCTGCCCTTTTCTGGCCGCCGCACAAGGTGCTATTGAAAAATGTATGTTTCCAACCGCATATAGGGCGGTCGCATGTAAATTCAGTGGGTGGAACCGCTGACTTATGGTCGGGCGGTTCCATTTCGCAACGGTATTTGTCGGTCAAGCGTCCAACTGACATTGTAATTAGGGCTTAGTAGGAAAAATAGCATTAGTCATCATATAAACATTACAAAGTACATTTTAAAAATATACATTCAAATTTTTTAGTCAACACACTTTGATTTTGAAAAACAAATAATCTCAATTCAATGACATAAGAAAATGACAATGTACAAAATTAAACAAGAAAATATTTCAAAACACAGCAGAAAATAGAGATTGATAAATACAATCCACTTTAACATATGTAAAAATTATGAAAACAGAGAGAATGGCCAAAATAAAACAGCAGTATTATTTTAACAAACCAAAACAAGGCATCATGGTAGTTGTAGTCATTGCAATTTTAACATTGACAACACTTGCAAAAATATAAGTGAAACATGCCTCGTAAAAATATGCAGTAAAAGAAACAGACATATACATATTAAACACCTTTATGAAATCAATCAGGGGAATTGTAAGTGCGCTACTCACCCGTGCGCGTCTCAAGGCGCTGGGGGGGAGGGGTAAGCAGCTCCGTTCAGTCGAAGAGCCAGGTCTTGAGCATCTTCCTGAAGATTTTCAGGGATGGGGCACGTCTGATGTCGATCAGGAGCTTGTTCCAGGACTTGACCTCGATGTAGGAGAAGGTTCTACCATCTGTCGGCGAGGTCAGTGGATTGGAGGTTTCTCTTGGGTACATGGAAGGAGATTCTCTCGTTGAGGTATTGGGGTCCGGTATTGTGGAGGCATTTGTAGGTGTGAGTGAGTATCTTGAAAGTGACTCTCTTCTCAATGGGGAGCCAGTGGAGGTTCCGTAGGTATTGGGTGGTGTGTTTGTGTCGAGTAATGACCAGGACGAGTCTGGCTCCGGTGTTCTTTATGGTCTGGAGCTTGCGGAGCAGAGACTTGTTGATCCTGGCGTAGAGGGCGTTTACACAGTCCAGTCTGCTTGTTATGAGTGTGTGGGTGACAGCCTTTCTTGATTTGGGGGGATCCACTTAAAGGTTTTTCGGAGGATTCAGAGGGTGTTGTAGCAGTTGGAGGCGACGGCATTGACCTGTCGGATCATGGAGAGGGAGGAGTCGAGTAAGATGCAGAGGTTTTGGGTGTAATTTGTGGGGGTTGAGGGGGCTGCCGAGGGCGGTGAGCCACCAGGTGTTGTCCCATGCCGAGGATGAGGACTTCTGTTTTCTCTGAGTTGAGCTTCGAGCAGTTTCAGCACATTCATTCCTGGAAGTTGAGTCTGATGGTGATTGGGTCCTTGGTGAGGGAGAGGATGAGCTGGTTGTCATAGGTATAGAATACTATGCTGAGTCCGTGCTGTCTGCGGATGGCAGCAAGGGGGACCATGTAGATGTTGAAGAGGATGGAACTGGGGGATGATCCTTGGGTCGAAGTGGTGTCTTCAGTGGTGACTGAGGTTCAGGAGGAGATTGTGGGCTGGAAGGCGTTGCTGGAGATGGAAGTGGGTTCGGAGTTGGGTGTCTGGTCGTTGAAGTAGTTGTAGAGTCCCTTGATTTTTAGATGGAAGTTGGATCCAAGATTGTTGCACAGGTCGTGGAAAGGGTTGATGTCCGTTGTTTCGCTGGGGGGCTTGGTGAATTCCTGGATGATGCTGAAGAGTTGCTTGGGGTTGCAGGCATTGGCGAGGATCTTGTTATGAATAAAGGTCCTCTTGGTGTATTTGATGTGCCAGTGGTATTCTGTCATGGTGTTTTTGTAGGTGGTGCGATCTTCTGACGTTTTGCTGTTCTCCTGTTCTTCTCGAGACGTCTGCATGTGCATCTGGATGGTAGGTCGGCAGGGAACCAGGTGGCTTTCCTGGTGGCACTGTCTGTCGGGTTGCGTAAGGGTGCAAGCTTGTCTGCGCAGTTTGCGATTCATCTCTGAAGTCCTTTGGCTGCAAGATTGGAATCGGTCGAGGTGGTGGGGGCGTCACGGTTGAGGGTGGAGTTGAGTTGTTCCTCAGTGACTTTGCTCCAGTTTCTTCCTGGGGGCGCGATGCAGGTTCGGGCGACGGGTGTTTGTTGACGTGGAAGTGTGCGCAGTGGTGGTCTGTCCATGGAGGTTGTGTGGTGTGGCCGAAGTGGATGTTGTTACCTCCTGTGAAGATGGGGCTAAGGGTGTGTCCTGCCTTGTGGGTGCGCATGGTGACAAGCTGTTTCAGTCCGAAGTTGGTGAGGTTGTCCAGGAGGGTGGTGGAGCTGGGATCGCTGGGGTTGTTCAGGTCTCCTACGAATATGTTGTCCATGGAGGCAATGGCGTGGGGTGTGATGAGGTCGGAGACAGTAGTGCCGAACGAAGCGCAGGGTCTGGGGGGGTCTGTAGGCAAGGGTGCCGCAGAGTGTGTTTCTGGGGCTGGTCTGGATCTGGAAGTGGAATATGTTTAAGCATGGGCGTAAAATCCATTACGTTCGCGGAATTTGCGGATTTTCTGCAATTTCGCAGTCCGCTAATCAATCGAAATTGCAGAAAAATTTGCGAATTCACGTGTTGGTCGGATTTTCAAAAACTGAAGTACATGAAGCACTTACAGTTTTACAGCAGGTGCCCAAGTTGAAGCTAATTTCTTTGTAACCATTTACAAAATTCTGACAAAGAAATTAACTTCAACTTGGGCACCTGCTGTAACCCTGTAAGTGCTTCCTGAGCGGCGCCTCCAGAGTTGTTGCCTACCTGCAACTATTCTCTGACCCTGCTCTGACCCTCGAAGCAGGCTCAGAGAATAATTACAAGTATGGCACAATGCTCCAGGCTGTCACAAAAATTAAACCACACAGGAAGCACTTACAGATAAGGAAGCAGGTGCCGGACAAGGTGCTCAAATTCAGTAACACATTAACCAGCCCCCGGATGAGGCTGGGCAGGTGTGCTTTCTCCCCATAATCTACAGTGGTGAACCAGAGGGTGCTGTGATGAACCAGAAGGTGCCGTTGTGAACCAGAGGGTGCTGTGATGAACCAGAGGGTGGCAGTGGTGAACCAGAGGGTGGCAGTGGTGAACCAGAGGGTGCTGTGATGAACCAGAAGGTGCAGTTGTGAACCAGAGGGTGCTGTGATGAACCAGAGGGTGGCAGTGGTGAACCAGAGGGTGGCAGTGGTGAGCCAGAGGGTGGCAGTGATGAACCAGAGGGTGGCAGTGGTGAACCAGAGGGTGACAGTGATGAAGCAGAGGGTGGCAGTGGTGAACCAGAGGGTGGCAGTGGTGAACCAGAGGGTGGCAGTGATGAACTAGAGGGAGGCAGTGGTGAACCAGAGGGTGCTGTGATGAACCAGAGGGTGCAGTGGTGAACCAGAGGGCGGCAGTGGTGAACCAGAGGGTGGCAGTGATGAACCAGCGGGTGGCAGTGATGAACCAGAGGGTGGCAGGGGTGAACCAGAGGGTGGCAGTGGTGAACCAGGGGGTGGCAGTGGTGAACCAGAGGGTGGTAGTGGTGAACCAGAGGGTGGCAGTGATGAACTAGAGGGTAGCAGTGATGAACCAGAGGGTGGCAGTGGTGGACCAGAGGGTGCTGTGATGAACCAGAGGGTGGCAGTGATGAACCAGAGGGTGACAGTGATGATCCAGAGGGTGGCAGTGGTGAACCAGAGGGTGGCAGTGATGAACTAGAGGGTAGCAGTGATCAACCAGAGGGTGGCAGTGGTGAACCAGAGGGTGCTGTGATGAACCAGAGGGTGGCAGTGATGAACCAGAGGGTGGTAGTGGTGAACCAGAGGGTGGCAATGATAAACTAGAGGGTGGCAGTGATGAACCAGAGGGGGGCAGTGGTGAACCAGAGGGTGCCAGTGATGAACCAGAGGGTGACAGTGATGAACCAGAGGGTGGTAGTGATGAACCAGAGGGTGGCAGTGGTGAACCAGAGGGCGGTGTGATGAACCAGAGGGTGGCAGTGATGAACCAGAGGGTGGAAGTGGTGAACCAGAGGGTGCTGTGATGAACCAGAGGGTGGCAGTGATGGACCAGAGGGTGACAGTGATGAACCAGAGGGTGACAGTGGTGAACCAGAAGGTGGCTGTGGTGAACCAGAGGGTGCTGTGCTGAACCAGAGGGTGGCAGTTGTGAACCAGAGGGTGGCAGTGGTGAACCAGAGGGTGGCAGTGATGAACCAGAGGGTGGCAGTGATGAACCAGAGGGTGGCAGTGGTGAACCAGAGGGTGCTGTGATGAACCAGAAGGTGCAGTCGTGAACCAGAGGGTGCTGTGATGAACCAGAGGGTTGCAGTGGTGAACCAGCGGGTGACAGTGGTGAACCAGAGGGTGCTGTGATGAACCAGAGGGTGGCAGTGATGAACCAGAGGGTGACAGAGATGAACCAGAGGGTGGCAGTGGTGAACCAGAGGGTGGCAGTGGTGAACCAGAGGGTGGCAGTGGTGAACCAGAGGGTGACAGTGATGAACCAGAGGGTGGCAGTGTTGTACTAGAGGGTGGCAGTGGTGAACCAGAGGGTGGCAGTGATGAACCAGAGGGTGGAACTGGTGAACCAGAGGGTGGCAGTGATGAACCAGAGGGTGCTGTGATGAACCAGATGGTGGCAGGGGTGAACCAGAGGGTGCTGTGATGAACCAGATGGTGGCAGGGGTGAACCAGAGGGTGGCAGTAATGAACCACAGGGTGGCAGTGGTGAATCAGAGGGTGGCAGTGATGAACCAGAGGGTGACAGTGATGAACCAGAGGGTGGAAGTAGTGAACCAGAGGGTGCTGTGATGAACCAGAGGGTGGCAGTGATGAACCAGAGGGTGACAGTGATGAACCAGAGGGTGACAGCGGTGAACCAGAGGGTGGCAGTGATGAACCAGAGTGTGGCAGGGGTGAACCAGAGGGTGCTGTGATGAACCAGAGGGTGGCAGTGATGAACCAGAGGATGGCAGTGGTGAACCAGAGGGTGGCAGTGATGAACCAGAGGGTGACAGTGATGATCCAGAGGGTGGCAGTGGTGAACTAGAGGGTGGCAGTGGTGAACCAGAGGGTGCTGTGATGAACCAGAGGATGGCAGTGATCAACCAGAGGGTGCAGTAGTGAACCAGAGGGTGGCAGTGATGAACCAGAGGGTGGCAGTGGTGAACTAGAGGGTGGCAGTGATGAACCAGAGGGTGACAGTGATGAACCAGAGGGTGGCAGTGATGAACCAGAGGGTGGCAGTGGTGAACCAGAGGGTGACAGAGATGAACCACAGGGTGGCAGTGATGAACCAGAGGGTGGCGCTGCTAAACTGGCCGAGAGCCCTGTGGGTTTGAGCCCCCGTGTTGCTGAACCAGAAGGTTGTGAGCCCACGTGCTACTGAACTGTCCCGGGGCCCAGTGGGTGTGAGCCCCTGTGCTGCTGAACTGCCCCGGATCCCTCTCAGTGTGAAAATCATTTGTGCTCAATTGCCTGGGAGCCCTCTGGGTGTGAGCACACATTGTGCTAAGTGCCCCCCTACCCCCAGTACATATATACCCGTACTGCACAGCACCATTATGCTCTTGCACCATGAAGTCTGGTGCCTGGATGTTACTGATCCGTGTAGGTGATACCACCATCTGGTGCAGTCAAAATGCAAAGTCATAACTTGCTACACAGCACCAATAAACACTTGTCCCCCCTGGCACTGGTATGCACATGTACCAGGCGTGGAGCACCCGCATGCCACTGTACCCTACTGCCTAGCGCCAGCATATGCCTGTACGGGGCAGTTTAGTATGAGATAGGACATTGTCCAGCAGCAGCAGCTGCATGCGCCTGAACCCACTGAGCAGGATCAGAATGGCTTTGTACCAACACGTGCAGCAGAGCTATCTTGGACATCTGAAGGATTCTGGGGTCCAGTGCCAAACGTATTTTTGCATCCATGAGTTTCCCAAGCGCCATCCCCGTGTAGCTCCTGTGACCAGGAGGCTGCTTTCTCCTCATCTGCTGCTCTGCTCGGTCTCTGACCCTTTATAAACAAGATGCATGTGAACTCGCATAGAAGCTCCGCCCATTTGGTCCCGTCCACCACACACTAGCGGTATGAAACGTCTTCCCGCCCGTCCCCACTATAATGGCCAGCTCACTCAAGGGACCTCGGAGCCTTTTGGTGCGCTGGCAAAGTTACAGGCACACGTGGTCACATGTTTGTGCAAATGGCACAAAAATCCGTGAGTTCGCGGGAAAATTCGCAAACTTGCTGATTTTGTTTGCCATTTCGCACGAATTCGTGGAGCGCGAATTCGCAAATTTCGCCCATACCTAAATATGTTATTAGGTGAAAAAAACAACTACAAGCACCATTGCATCATGTGAACTTTAATGGAGATTGAAACCTGTAATTTTAATTTCAACAAAATACATTCAAACAAACAAACAAGGCAAAAGCAAAAATAAAGAACATGGAGAAAAACAGAAATCTAGACTAACTAGATATATAGGTTTATATGTTTAAAAAGGTGCAAAACAGATTAGCAACAGCTATATTAAAAGTAAAAATGACATTTAAGAGGAGTCAGCCACGTCGACAGAGGTGAGCCGCCTAAGCGACGTCAATGCAGAGGGAGAATCAGTCAGCCCACATCTAAATAAGGCAGGTGGAAATCCATCTGCTCAACTGAGTACCTATAAAGGCCACCACGGGGAGAAGACCGGACTCAGGCCATGATCTAAATCAGGCCTGAGTCTCTTTTTTGGGAATCGAAAATCTCCAATGGGACAAGGCAAAAGGCTCTAGCCGAAGATAGTTCTACTAAGTTTGCTGCGGCATAGAAGAGCGTTGCGGAATAAGTCACAAAGTCAATCGTCCAATGATGCACCTCAGGCGAATAGGCAAGCAAGTTAGTCCCGGTCTCCTCCTGGTTCTCAGGTCAATTTTTGTCCAAAACATTTCTAAGTCCTCAGTTTTGCGATTTGGTCATCTGGGTACCTTTAGCAAGCACCACAAACAAGAGATCCAGGACTGTTGGGACACCACTGGGGAGGTCAGGACTCACTCAGGCTGGGTCCAGGAGCGGGTTCAAGATGGTGGGCGCCTTTTGTGTCCCTGTGGTTCTGAACAGGAGGCCAGCAAACTATCTCTTGAAGTCACTCTGGTAGTCCTTGGCTCAGCAAAAGATGCAGGGCTCAACAGCAGGGCTGGCCTCTGAGGGTTCAAGGCAATCTCCGGGCAGCAAAGCAGTCCTTCCAGGTACAAGAAACAGTCTTTGTTTCAGAGTGCACAGCAGGTCACAGCAGTAGGCAGTCCTTTGAGGGTCTTCCCACAGGTCCAAGAATTAACTGAAGAGTGGGTCTGCAGGTCCTATTTTTATACTCTGGTGCCCTTCCTCTAGAAGATGGGAGAAACCTCTAGAAAGGTTCTTTGAAGTGCATGGAATTTCTCCCCTGCCCTGACTCCATGCTGGCTGCAGTGACAAAGTGGAGGTGATAGGTGCTCTGTGTGAAGGCAGTGCATTCACTATTCAGTTACAAGTGGGGTTGTTCACAGCTCCTCTTGACCTCATGGCTCATTTAGGCATATCCAATCCCTCTATTGTGTGACTGTCTGGGAGGACTTCACAAAGTCTAACTGTCTGTTACATAGAGTCATGTGACACAAGATAGGCTGCAGGCAGAAATGGCTAAGAGCAGGAAAATGACAACTTTCTGAAAGTTTAAAAAAATATATAAAATAATGTGGTCCAATGTGGTATTATTAACCCAGAGAGAGAAGAAGTAAAATAACAGATTGGTTTGTGTTATCACATTTTCCCCGATCTCCAACCAAGAGAAGAAAAGTATCCTGAAACACTGGTCTGAATTAAATGTAGAACTCACCCTAGAACGCCCTAGAATGGCCCATCGGTGCATTTCGCAAATGTAAGAGCATTAGGGACCACGTAGTCAGAGCAGGCATCATGGATCACCTAGTCAGAGCTAGCATACCACCCAACAGATCATATTGTACACTCACTGATTTATGGGGACTTGTGTTGCGTCATTACACATGTGGAAAGTGCAGTGTCTGTGATTTCAATAGGGAATCAAAAGAATTTGTGTTTGAAAATGTCACATTTATTTTACAGCAGTTTTCGAATTGCAACACACAGAATGTCATTTTCAGTCAGTCAGTCAAAATTAACTTTATTCGGCTGATTATAGCCATCAAAGTACAAATTAAAAACAGGACAGAATGTCATTTATGCAATCACATGCCCCAGCAACCAAGTGCATATTGGACAAACTACACTGAAGATTCTGGTGCGCATTTGCCAGCATAGATGCCGACTGCAGTACAAAGTAGCCAATGCCCCTCTGGTTGAACATTTCATAGAATTTGGACATCCTGAAAATTACTTACATTGGCAGGTAATTACTGAGGTCAAACCACCCCCAGATATGCAGACAGTTCAACTATACTGAATAAAGAAGAACTTAAATGGATTTTGTGTTCCAGCAACCTTCTCACTGGCCTCAACCGAATAGACGACTAGACGTATTTACTTTGACTGATACACATGGCACCTATTGTCATTGGACAATTTTTCAGCTCTTACTACTTGTGATATGTATAGATACCATCCATAGTGCATGTGCGAACTGGACGCTTGCTCAACACAGTATTGTTATTTTAAGAATGTCGCCCTTCTAATCCTCAATTGCATTTTAATTCATTGTTATGTGGTGACCCTCCTTTTCCAATATATTCTTTCTCTGTGCCATACATTCTCACTTTATCCATGTACAATTGCCAATACTGTAATGTTATCGTTCCCCCCACAATGATGACGCTGCAACCTTGGTGCTGGTTCAACCTTGCTTTATTAAACACGTCTCACCCTAAAGAGTGCCGAGCCTCAACTGCCGTGCCGGCTCTTCGCGACAATCATTTACGCAGCGCGCGTAGCCTTGCGCGGGCGTGGCACGTCACGTGGCCTCCGTGACGTTCGTACACTAGAGCGCGCTACTACATATCTCCCCTTTTTTCCAACACAATAATAGTCACTCATAGTCCACTGTTCAGTTCATAGTCTCTGAATCTAGCTGGCTTGACCACCACCCTGCCCCTGCGGGTCAGTCTTACCGGGGTATTGGCATTCTCACTGCCGTTGCTTCCTTCAAACTCCTGCGCGGCCGCGCCTCCTTCACTTTCTCTACGACATCCTCCTGCCCTCTTCTCCTGATCGTGTACCACTGTCTCTAGTTCTTGTGGGCCTTCTCCGTCCTCCCAAGCTGTGGTCTCTGGGGGCTCCTGCTCCGCCGATTCAGTCTCTTCCTCCCCAATTCCTGTGGCTCTTTGGTCCCAGCTCAAGATTTTGTTACATCTTGCCATGCGGTCCTGCGACCACATGTTTCCGTCGCTCAGCAAGGCTGCCCTGCCTAAGACCTCTTTCACTTGCATGGGCTTGCTGTATTTGCTCTCCCCCTTCCTCTGCGCGTTGGCCAACCTCACTCGCACCCATTCTCCTTCCTCCAGGCCAGTACTCCGTACATTCCGCCTGCGGTCGTAATGGTTGGTGTAGACCGCTTGGGCCCTCTCCAGGTTGGCTCGCACCACAGCGGGTGACCATTCGCTAGTGACTGTCTTTTCCTTCCACACTCTGTTGTCCTGTGTGAATGGTTCGCGTCCTCTCAGTATTTGAAACGGGCTGTAGCCCATGCTTGTGGGCGTGATCCTGTAGGCCCAGATCATGTGCCAAATTTCCACTTCCCAGTCCTTGTCGTCAGATATGGCAGCTTGGATCAACCCCATCACTACCCTATTGAACTGCTCCACTAAGCCGTTTCCGGCAGGGTGATAGATGGCTGTGTGTTTGGCTACAATGCCGTTCCTGCTCATGAAATTATTCCACTTCTCTAACTTGAACTGGGGTCCATTGTCACTGAGCACTGCCTTGGGAATGCCTTCCCTCACAAATGTATCTACCAAGAACTTGATGATGGTATCCGCTTCCATGGTTTCTCTTATCATTATCTCGGGCCATTTTGAGTACCGGTCCACCATAACACACACGTACTTTTGGACTCCTCGTATGTCCAGAGCCGGGCCCAAAATGTCCACACTCAGTTCCTCCCAGGGGTTCTTTGGTAGTTCGAACTTACCCAGTTCGGGACGGAGTGGTTTAAGGGCTTTATCAGCTCCTTGGCATCTGCCACAGTTCCTTACATGTCTTTCTGCTCTCAAGTCCATTCCCGGCCACCAGTAGTCTTGCCTGGTCCTTAATCTTAGTTTGCAGATACCAAGGTGTCCCTCATGGAGTGTATCTAACAGCCTGTTGATGATGTCCGCGGGTGGTATTACTTTCTCGCCCCTGTGTACAAACACTCCCTTGTCGTCCATCGACAGTTCTTCTCTGATCTCATAGTAGGGCCTAAGTTCCCCTCTGAGTGTTCTCTTCTCAGGCCACCCTTGAGTAATGAACTTCTTCACTTCCTTAAGTGCAGTATCCTCGTCATATGCCTGTTTCCATTCTGGGAGACTGATGGAGGCCTCCTGGTCCTCTGTGAGCGCCACCCATTCCTCCATTCCTGCATTGTTCTCATCGCTAGATTCCATGGCGGCTGCCTTGCTTAGGTAATCTGCCACTCGGTTCTTGTTCCCTGGTATATGCTCCACGTCATACCTGAACTCTAGTAATTTCAGTGACATTTTTGAGATCCTTGGTGTGGCCTCCGCATGTCCGCTCGACGTCAGCACCTTTAGCAGGGGTTTATGGTCTGTTCTCAATAGGAAGCGTGTGCCCCACAGGAACTGTCTGAACCTCGATGTGGCCCACACCACTGCCAACATCTCCTTCTCAATTACACTGTACCGCTTCTCGGTGTCCGACAGCGTGCGTGAGGCGAAGCTTATGGTGTCCATCTGTCCTTGTCCCCTGTCCTGCATGAGGACTGCCCCCAGTCCTTTATCACTGGCGTCCGTTGTCAAAACTGTTCTGACTTGGGGGTCGTACCCTTGGAGTGGAATGGCTTCAGTGATTGCCTTCTTGACTGCTTCGAACTCTTCCTGTGCCTCTTCTGTCCAATGGAACTCAGTGTTATCTCTCGTTAGTTGCCTCATGTGGTGGGTCCTTGAGGCGAAATATTGCACAAATTTCCCATAGTACTCAGCCATGCCTGGAAATGACCTGACCTCGTCCTTATTGGTGGGTGGGGGTGCATCGCAGATTGCCTTGACGTTTTCTGCCTTTGGGGTTACTCCTTCTACCCCTATTTCCTGTCCCAAGTATGTTACTGATGCCATTCCGATGCGACACTTGGCCCATTCCGCTGTGAGGCCTTTTCCCTCCAGAATCTGTAATACCTTTTCCAGTTTAGCATCATGGTCTGGCTTGTCTCGGCCCATCACCAGGATGTCGTCCTGTAAGTATTGGACCCCGGTGGTTTTCTGGAAGAGCTGGTGCATTAACTTCTGGAAGACTGCGGCCGCTGAGGCCAACCCAAATGGCATGCAGCGGAATTGGTAACACCCAAACGGAGTGATAAATGAGGTGAGATGGCTGCTCTCCGGGTGTAGGGCAATTTGGTGGTAGGCGGTAGTTAAGTCAATGGTGGAATACCATTTGATGCCCCGGGTGCTGGCCAGCATCTCCTCAATTCTTGGCAGAGGGAACTTTTCCACCACAATGTTCTTATTGAGCTCCCTAAGGTCAACGCACAACCTGACCTTTCCGTTTGGTTTCTTAACTACCACCAACGGCGCCAACCATTCCGCGCATGTGATGGGCTCGATGATCCCTTTCCTTTCCAGGTCCTGGAGTTCTTCTTGGACCGCTTCTCTTACCGCGATGGGGATGTTCCTGGCCCTGTGAGCCACGGGCACTGCCTTGTCTTTCAGAATTATTTTGTGTGAGAATTTCTCTAGTTTCCCCACCGTGCCTCCAAACACCTTTGGGAACGCCTTCCTCCATTTGTCCAGGTCCGGCCATGTTCCCTGTTCGGTTAACAAGATCTGTTCCTTACCCCCTGGATCTAACTTGATGCCTAGGTCGCCCTGGTCCAGCCACCCCAGCACGGAGGGACTCTTCTCTGATACATAGAGCTTACAGTAGGCTGATCGGCCCCGGAACTCGAATTTCAGTGGCCGGAAGCCCGCCATTGGTATGCGGTCCCCGTTGTATGTGACTGGGCGGATGTCTAGTCTCTCCAGTTCCGGGCCTAGTCGTGGCGCAAACATCTCCTCCCACACTGCCCTCTGGACGATGGTGTACGGTGAGCCGGTATCGGCCACTACGCTGATCGTGATTCCTCCTATAGCCATCTCCAAGACAGGCTTCATGGTTCTTTTGCCGTCTATACTCATTATTTGTCCATCCACTCCCAGTACTTGGTCATATATACATAGCACCGTGACCACATCTTCCTCCGACGCTTCTTCTTGGGTGTCGCTGTCCTGGCTGACTAATCTCACCATGCCTTTGGAGGCCTTTTTCCTGCACACCTTCTCAAAGTGACCGATTATTCCACAGTACATGCATTTTCTATCGTGCGCTTCGTGCGCCCAGTTTCCGCACCTGTAGCATGGTTTCCGGTTCGTTCCCGCTTGCCTTCCTGGCGGACCGCCATTGCTGCTCCCCCTGGTGTTACTCTTGTCTGTTGCCCTTTTGGTTTGGTGGTCCTTACGGGGCTCTTCCTCGTCCACCTTGTTCACCATGGCGCTGGACGCCGTCTCTTTCTTTGTTGCGTCCGCACACCTCTTAGCCAGTTCTGCTCTTTGTACAATGACCATTACGTCTTTCAGGGTGGTTTCTCCACTGGCCCACAGCGTGTCTTGTACGGACGTGCATGTGGTGTGCATCACCACTTGGTCCTTTATAAATTCTTCCTCCCAATTGTCATACTTGCACGTGGCCGCCAGTCGTTTCAATGCTGCCACGTACTCCTCTACTGTCTCTCCTGGGCGTTGCTTTCTTTGTTGGAAATTAAATCTGTCCACCGATACGCATACCGCTGGTCTAAAGTGTTCATTGAGGTCTTCGATCGCGTGAGCGTACACGTCATCATCTGTGCTGCCCCTTTGCTTCGGGACCAGGCTTTTGTAGACTCTCAACCCTTCAGGGCCTAAGTTCAATAGCAAGATGCGCTTTTTCCTCGATGGTTTAAATGTCTCCTCACTCTCATCTTCCAGAACCCCGATGAAGTTGTCGATGTACTCTCTCCAGTCCTCCCACTTCATCAGTGGTTCTCCCGGTCTGGGCAGGAACTGCACCGGCGCTGTCGCATATCCTGTTTGCACGCTCATCCTTTTGCTCTTGATTGTGGGCTGGTGGCTTGTTTGGCCCTTGGGGCTTCCCGGCGCGCTGTCTTGTTCTTCCTTGTATGCTTGGTCCTGGGGACTACCCGCGTCAGCCCCCTCGCTCTTTACCAAGGTATCCAGCTAGTTTCTTTGACTCGGTGGACACTGGTCTTGTTTGACGCACTGCTTGCCGCGTCTTCTTCAGCCTGCGCCTTTTCCGACCTCTTCGGATCTTCGGGTTGTTTGGCCCTGCCGCGCTCTTCAGGGTGCTTGCTCGGTGGTTGCCGTCGGTGTTCGCTGTGGGGGGTAGGGATCGGCTATCCCACCCTCGTCACCATTGTAATGTTATCGTTCCCCCCACAATGATGACGCTGCAATCTTGGTGCTGGTTCAACCTTGCTTTATTAAACACGTCTCACCCTAAAGAGCGCCGAGCCTCAACTGCCGTGCCGGCTCTTCGCGCCAATCATTTACGCAGCGCGCGTAGCCTTGCGCGGGCGTGGCACGTCACGTGGCCTCCGTGACGTGCGTACACTTGAGCGCGCTACTACAAATACCATCCTCATCTTCCTCCTTTTCTTATACATTCTTTTTCTGAACCTTACATTCTCAACGTATACCCTTACAATTGCCACTGGTGTTTTTGTGGGAAACCTTCATTATTTAGTATTTCCTTAATTAATTGGGCGCACTAATTTCCTGATATTTGCAAATGAACGTAATTTGCAGATGGCATTTATTGTTATTATGTTTGCTAATACCTGGTTTCATGCTATACCTCCCATTCCTTCATGGCTGCCGTTTTCACTTCCCCTGAGCTAACCTTTCCTGGTCCCTCCCAGGCTAGTTTCTTTTGCCCAAGCCGGTACATAGACGGGCAGGGCACGCCCATGCATCTCTTGATTTGGAAGCAAGCGCTCGCTGTCTCGTGACACCTGGTGCACACCGCTGGCAGCCTCCCAGCCTCAGAGACTGTTGGACTCCCAAAGGTTTACGCATTGCATGCTCTGGCCGCGCTGTGTGTTCCTTTATTTCCCCCTCTCTTCTCACCCTAACAACTACAATTTCTCAGTAGCCTTGGGCATTCTTTTACAATCTGAAAACGCAAATAAAGGGCTTGAATTTTTCTCTAAGAAAAGTGGCAATATCAGGCCATAGGCTCGGTCGCTCAAACTAGACTAGGCTCATCTGTTTTTCTGTCGCTCCTAGATTACCCAATGTGCATTTATCTGGATGTCTGTAACCAGTGCATGCCTGGTGCTACTCCTCTATCACTCCAGGGTGTACACAGTGGGTATCTATCTGGCTGTTTGTCAATAGTGCACACCATCTTCTGCTCCTCTGCCACTCCTTGGAGGCAGAGCTTACTGCTTAGATGGCTCATGAGTGCAGACCTGGCACTCCAAACCTTCTCCTCCCAGGTTCCTTTCAGAGATGAGTATAGGCATGGCACTCATCACTGAGTTCTGGTGCTGTCTTGATTGAGGCTCAGGGACAAAGTGCTGTGTGGCAGCATGCTGGTAGTGAATTACAATCCTTAGCAGGCCACAAACTCTTGCTTGCTCTGGAGAGAAGTTGGTCAACTTGAATTACTAGGTATAACTTCCCTCCCAGTTCACGATGTAATTTGCAAGACAATGTTGCTGCAGCCTGTACCTCACCTTATGGATCTGAGAATTTCCTTGACATGACCTATAGCATTTCTGCTTCAGGTCATATTTACTAAAGCACTGTTTTGATGGTCAAAGATAATACAGAGAAGTATCCTGAAGGTCTTGTCGTTGATGAAAATGAACTTTGAAGTATTTTGTTTTGTAGTCTACTAAGTGCTCCTGTGAAGAAACACATTTGAATCCTAGAGTGGATTATATTGCATATGTATTAATGTCAAAGTGTTATAGTTCTAGTACACACATACAATTAGTAACAGAAGGGAACAACAGGATGTAACAGTATAGGTATTTTGTGGTTCTATAGTAGTCAATAGAGAGTATTTCTCATTTTGTACAAGTGAAGGAGCTTGAGATAGTTCTCCAAAACATAGGAAGAAGTCTGTAACAGGATTCACGAGGAAAGGTGGCAGGTTGGTAGCAAAGAGGGTTTCATTATCAGTTTGCCAAGTGTCACCAGGTCCTCTGGGGGATATAGTTCTAGGGTTTGGGTCGGGTCTCTTCTTCTTTCCGGCTCCCTCTTCATCTCTTCGTTTGAGCCCATCGGCTCTTCGTTTGTCCTCCTTTGGGTCGGTTTTCCCTCAGGGAAAAGAAAAAGGAAAGGCAATCAGTTATCCGGCCACCCCTTAGAATATTAGTTACATCACTAACATTTCCCGGGAAGTAGGGTTACGGGGCAGGTGGAAATCACTGAACTGTCTTCTAAGGCAGTCGAGCAATAAAGTATGGGGTGGAGAAGAAAGTAACGTAAGGCACCATAATAGGAGTATGGCAGGGACAGGGGACTTCCCTCTATTCAAAGGGAATCTCTGTCCTCCCTTCACAGCCCCGTGAGAAACGTGTGTGTGAGAAACCACCCGCCAACTAATTGGCTGGTTGTTCAGGCCACTTGCCTGAAGCCATGGCTCGATGAAAGAGCCACGGCTGGCTCGTCCGGAGCGCCTTCCGACAGGGTAGCCAACTAAGGTGGTCTGCTCTGCGCCTCCTCGTCTCTGTTCTCATTTTTACAATCTGCACATGTCTCTTTCAGGTTTCTCTCTCCCTCCTGGCTATGCTTCTCCTCCTCGACCGCCAAACACCTCCTCACCTCAACTTAGCGAACCTTTGCCCACTTCCAGGTTCCGCTGAGGTTCTGGTTTACGCAACTTCTCAGACTCCGAACACACCTGTGCGGTACCCCCGGGGCACCTGTAGTCCTCCTCCAAGGGCGCCCTGTCACAAAGTCCTTGTGAACATCAAAATATATGGAAGGTTCCCCTGGTAATTATACACAGGAAGGGGTAGAATACTGTAAAAAAGAAAAAGCCTGTGCTTTGTGGTAAGCTAAATAGAGTCAGGAATACTGACTAAGCTAGACTATACTAGAGCATACATAGAAGTAAGGTGAGCTATTTAAAAAAAGCCAAAGGGGGTCCAAGTACAAAAGGTCAAAGTAACAAGGGTCGACGCTGCGTTTCGGTGTTCATATAAAATTTTTACACCTTCTTCAGGACACTTTGACGATTCACAATTTATCTAGGAATTTAAAAAAAACATTTTTAGATAGGAATTTGTCTAAGAAGTACATGTTTTATTGAATTTTATTTAGATTGTAACCCACATAGGGAGGCATTTTAATAAATTGTGTTTATACCTTTCATATTTTATCTTGTGTGTTTACCTGTTATACCATGTTTATTAATTTTCATGTTGTGTGGAGTTATACAAACGGACAGTGCTTGATTTCCTAGTCACTACTATAGAATACTGTGACTATTCACCTTTAGAAATCAGTTTCCTCTAGTATAGTCTAGCTTAGTCAGTATTCCTGACTCTATTTAGCTTACCACAAAGCACAGGTTTTTTCTTTTTTACAAAGTCCCTGTGCACATGTTTGAGATACATATTTACTGGATGTTTACTTTTCAGGATTTACAAGTGTCATATCGAAGTTGATGGAGCAAGGACATTTATTAAAGAGACTTGCTCAGACGTAATCCTCTCATATAATCCCATAACGAAGTACTAATAATATTTGTAATACTAATTATGCACAACATTCCATATATCTCTAGATAGAGGAAGCTTGCCTATGTGTTATACTAACAAGTAACCCGAGTGTGATTAAAGATGGCTGCTAATGCGGGAAAATGTACTGTGCATGCGTCAGCTGCATGACGTCATAACGCTTGGAGGGAAAATTCTGGTTCTGCGCAATATCATCTAAAATGGCTGTCTGGAAACTCATGTGCTAGGCATCTGCTTTGCTGAAACTAATCCGAGTTATATACTAAGTGCTAATGCATAAATAGTTTTTATAAGTAAATGGGATTAGAGTAGAGACGGTATGCGGTGAAATCATTTTATTTTGAATAAAATACTTTGTCATTCGACTTCTCTATTAGTTTGTATTTGGGCCTTTGAAAGATGCTAAAGTCTGACACCCACGTGGTTCTTTCCTCACGCGCAAGAGGGACAACTCCGAAACAGTGAGCTCAAGTCTTAAACCTTGTCCAAGGACTTTCTTCGCACGTGTCCTGGGAACTAGCTGAACATCCTGAAGATTTAATAGACAACTGTAAAATTGTATAATTGTTGTTGATAAAGTTTACAAAATGGGTGAGAAATAAAGCTTGGGAGAACAAATAATGCACGGGAACTTAAAACAATGAACTAAAGAAAATTATTAAAACTTAGCATGGTGTGATGATTATCCCCTCAGCTCGTCCTATCAGAAATAGGAGTTTCATAAAGTAGAAACATTTAGCAGTGATACATGCCATTAGGAAAGTGTAATTGTTGTAGTTAGTTAGATTAATTAGAGCAGTCGCAGCCAGAACATTAAAAGACCGAGATGCTGTCCGAATGCTGATCGAATACCTTAAGAAGCAGGCTTACAATTTCAAAGCAAATTAGAATTAGAAGAAGATCGCAGAAGAATCGAGGAGGAAATAGAATTAGAAGAAGATCGCGGAAGAATCGAGGAGGAAGGTAGTATCAGAAAGGGGTGAGACGCAGGCGTCGAATCCAGAAGAGATCGTCTATCCTGTCCTGAAGTACCTATCACCTGAACCTTCTAAGGGGCCCATTAACTCTTGGCCAGAGGGGTCTGATTTTCGCACCATCCTAGGTAAATATAATTCTGTGTATTGTGTCAATGTCCTTTCTCTCTATATCCTCTCTTTCCTGAGGTACTGGTTGTTGTGAGATCTTATTATTAAATTAGATAACCGATCTAACTTCCTCTGAAAGATGGAGTTAACACTGTGATTTGTTTTGCTCATATGATAATATTAGATTAACATTTCAAATATACCCAAGTCTGTGGTTATTCAATGAGATAATCAGGTAATTGAACCTATGTTATATTCATCAAATCCTATTCAACTAAAATAGATCCATTAGTTATAGAAAGGGCTTTGGATCAGTAATAGATTAGAGAATTGGTAAGCAAATGAATCTAAAATTTTAGCCCTATAAAATTGACCCCCAGCCGTGTTTACCGGCCTATATGAGTGAGTGTGTTTATGGGCCCTGACGAGTATATAGTGATAGATGTTCGCAGGTTGGTAGCCCGCTGAATCAAAGTATAGATAGTAGGTTGAACAGAGATATTGCTAACCTATATTAATTCACAATTACAGTTATGAGTATCACTCTTAACAACAAGTTACTTGACTACATTCTGCAGACTTCCTTGACCAACAGAAGTCATGGAGCAGAATGGTCAGGTTCTGTGCTAATATTTTATCTTTTACCTCATTCCTCTTTCCCTGCTTCTACCTGCTGGCCATTACATCCCTCTGTATGTGGACACTGGTGAGGATGGCGAGAAGCGGAAAACAGCAAACAAGGTTAATAAAAACTGACACTCGTGGGGAAGATATTTACAATTTACCTTGACTGCCAATAATCTGTGCATGCCAAGTGTGACTCCTCTGTTGCTCCTGGATATATCCTTGCAAGCATAGCAAGAAATATTCCTGCTCCTAAAATCACCCCAAAGGATGCACAGGTCATGGCTCAGATTTTAAAAGATATGGGTATTAATGAATATGAACCCAGAGAGATAAACCAGATGTTAACATTTGCCTCAGATATGTCACCACTATATTTGAGGATGCTAAGATTTACTCAAGCCATGCTAAAAATCAAACATTGATGCTGATGATGTGAGATTGGCAATCCAGTACAGAACAAACCAGTCTTTCACCTCTCCTCCTCCAAGAGATTTTTTATTAGACATAGCAAGACAAAAAACAAAAGCCTTTGCCGTTGATCAAGCTGTATGCTGGACCTAGATTGCCACCTGACAGATACTGTTTGACTGCACCTAACTACAGACTGAAATCTTTGCAAAAAAAGATGTCCTCATCAACAGGAAAAATAACAGTGCCCTAATTAGGTGTTGGTGCTGTTACAAGCAGACCGAGCACACCCACCCTTGGTACTCCTGCACAGTTTGTGTCCGTGTCAACAAAAGTTGGGAACCCAGTGCCACTGACCAGTCAAAGATTCACTGTACAGATTACATCCTCTCAAACTTCAATAAAATCAGCAACTACCACTACCCCTACAGTCCAAAATTTTCTCATTAATCCTTTGTTAATCGGGTCAAAGAACATCCTCATCACAACAAACGCGGTATCCTCACAGAATGCAGCTGAATCAAATCCACTGAAGAGGAAACACGAAGATGACGAGGACTATGATGCGCTCTAAGCTGCTGGTGGTTTGAACTTTTTGTTTTAGAAGAATAGAATTGTCTGTGTGGAGTTTGCGACCAATTCGTTATAGAGCGTTGTCCACGAAGTGTAACTTTTCAACATTTAAGTCAAGTATGTGGGGAACACGGATGGGTCGCATTGGAGTTTGCACTTGTCTTCACATAGAATGCCATCATGTTAAGTCTGTTTGATGGAACCAAGGAATTTCATTTCAGTTTCTTTATCCATAGAGCAACTTTGATTGTTCATCCACTTTTGATCATTTTAATTTGAAAATGAGAACTGGCTCTTCATATGGTAGTAGTATGTTTGAATGTAATGTTTTTTAGACAAGTCATGTTTTCTGTTGTCTTTGGGTAGATACATTTTCCTAAAAAAAAAAAAGTAACATTTTGTTTTTTTTTTATTTAAATTAACTTTCAGTTTGTGTCACTTGCAAATGCTTCAAATTTTTAAATTCGGACTGCTTACATTGAGTCACTACTTTACCACTTTACAATAATGACAACTTTATTTCAATTTCTCGTTGCAAATTACTAAAACCGCAGGCGAAAATAAGTTAAACCATTTTGCCTTTAAATAAAAAAAATACAGAGTTGTTAAAAAATAAATGATGACGAAGAAGTGAATGTCATTTACAGGCTGGGAATTAGGCCATATCTTGAGCTCCTTTCACCCCTTACTGTCACTGGCCATCTTAATGTGCCTGAGCTCTTGAGGTGAAGACTTCGAATGGGAAGCTGCAAGGAAGGCAAAGCACCTTCTGCCCAGTCTTGATTTTTGTACCTTGGAATAAAAGTCATGTTGGTAAAAGATGTATGTAGAGAGTAGGTTGGGACATACGGCTTGACAACTAATTGAAGGTAGGATGGATCTTTTTTGGACAGGTCCTTGAAAATAAAGCATGATGCAACTTGGTTGTTTAGTCACTAATCAATTGTTCTCTCCTTCGCTCTTCTGATATTGTGGCGCCGAGCAGTCCCCGTGGGGATGATTCATTTTGCGCCTAACAAAAAATCAATAATATTAATAATTAGGTCTTGCCTACCAGAAAGCACAAGCATCTAATTTCGAAAGACTTAGGGGTAGATTCTGATCTCGGGCGGAAGGGCTTTGAATCGGATTCGGGTTTGCTGAATCCGATCCCTAGCCTTTGTTTCTGACCGACTCGTTCCCAGTTCCGAACAATCAAGAACGATTCCTGAAACCGTTAAGGCTCACTGAATTGGTTTCCGGACGGCATTCGGACAGGACAAGCTTTTCCAGAGCCGATTCGTAGAGATCTACGGACTTAGGGCCCCATTATGATGGCAGGCGGATCACCACTACCGGGCCGGCGGTGCTCTCCGCCGGCCCGGCAGTGGTGATCCACCCGCCATAAGTCCCTGGTCACCCTGCCATTTTAGTATGGCGGGGGGCACCGCAACGGATGAAAAGACCGTCCACCGCTTTTCCACCGGTCGAAATCTCGACCGGGCAGAAAGCGACACAATATGGTGGCGGTGTCTGCAAGACACCACCATCCTTATTATGATGTGGCATTAGTCATGCCTTTACATGGTGGAGTCTCCACCATGAAAAGGCATGTGGTTTTTGCTACGGGCCCATTGCGGGCCCCCAAGGGGGTGAAGGGGTGGGGGGCTGCACTTGGTGGGTACCTATGGTACCCCCCAACATTGGCATGGACAAGGTGACAGGCACCACCCGGTGCCTATCATGTTGTGCATGCCAATGCACAACGGCCATTCACAGCATTGTGGCGGGCGATGCTGTGAGCACCACCCACCAAAATGTCGTGAATGCGGGTTGCAACCGCCACGGTGGTGATGGCATCCTAATTGACATGCTGGACCACCGCACCACTGGTGGCCGGACCTGGTTCGCTACGGTGGCGGGCGGCCAGGAGTCAGCCCACCATCCTAATGGGGCCCTTGGTTTATGAACAAGAGAGTATGGTGACTGATTCAGAGAGCCTTTCAGATTCGGTTTGCCCAGAATGAAACGGCTGCCAGAATCAGTCTTTTGGAGCTCGTAGAAGGCCCCCCCTTCACCCGGGACCCTCCGGATTGGGCACGTGGGGGGACTTATGGATCCCCCCTTTCCAACCATGCACAATGTGGCAGGCACCATGGGGTGCCCTACATAGGGTGAACTATTTTCCCCAACCACCCCTTTCTTCAATGGAACCTGTGTTCAAGTTTGGAACACAGGCTCCCATCGAAGTCAATGGGAGTCTGAACAAATCAGATACGGATGCATACGAATGCATCGTACTCGTTCGGTAAGACTCCCTCGAGTCCCCCCGAGTCGTACGTAAAGCATTCCGGAACCGAGTCGGTCTGTATGCTTTCCAATGAGTAAAAACTTACATCGGCTTAGAGCCAGCCCTTCATTTACCAGTGGTTGGCTTCATTGTCACTCTCTTTTGTTTGCTTCTTATTCAATGGCTTGGCTCTCTTTTCTTGTGATTGAGACTACCCTGAAGCATAGCCTCTTTACCATCCTTTTCATTGGCTGAATTGTATCTTTCAACTGCTCTCTTTTAAAGAACGGCATTTGTTTTGTTACGCACTCCGTTAATTTGTTTATAAGTTGTCTCCTTTGTGTGCTTCTCCCTCACCCCACACTCTGTATTGCTCTCTTCCTCGTGTGCAGTTCACTTTTGTGTACTTGACACCCCACACTCTTGTTGCACTCTCCTTTGTGTGCTTCTCACACTCTTTCTCATGTGCTTCTTCTCCTGCCCCACCCCCTTGGGAAGGAAAATCGGGCAAGTCCAGCACTTTCTAAAATCAATGACTTTTTCAGTGATTTTTTTAAAATATTTCCCAAAAGCCACATGGTAAAAGCTGGAAGCATAAACACATACCCACTCTGTTTTGAATCTGTTCACTCTCGATGATTATTTGGCCTACATTTCTGATTTGCATTTAATATTCTCTATGTACCGGCATCAATAGAATGGGCCTCTTTTTATTTCTTGTGCAGAGTCATTAGTATGGTATTTAGACAGAATATCGAGTTTAAAATGTTGTGGTATATAAATATAGTGTTTTTAATATTGTAATTTAAAAATATCATGGTATGTAATATCGCTCCTTTTGTTGCAATGTAATATCGAGGTCAAGAATATCGAATTTAGGTGTTGTATTAAATATCAATGTTAAAAATATTGATGTTGAAAATGTCGCTGTTAAAAATATAATTATTTTAGTGGAATATAGTTTAATTTGTTTATTTCTTTGTATAGTAATTTATTTTCTATATTTATTTTTATTTTTTCATCATTTATATATGTTTTTTATTAATTATTTTAGGAGAAGAATGTTGGGTGTATAGGGAATAAGGGTGGGAAGTGTTTTCAAATATGTAAAAAACATCAGAAATATTTTTTTAAATTAAAAAGTTGTTTTTTGTTAGGAGCGGGTTGTTGGGGTTTATTGGGGATAAGGGTGGGGAGTATTTTAAAATATATATATATATATTTTTAAATACAATTATTTTCGGGGAGTGGGACATTGGGTTTATAGGGGATAAGGGTGGGGAGTGTTTTAACTTATTTTTAAAAAATTTTTAAATGTAAAAACATTGAAAATTATTTATTTGGAGTGGGATGTAGGATTAAAAGAGATAAGGGTGGGGAGTTTTTAAAGTTTTTTTAAAAATGTGACATTAAAATGTTATAAAAAACTAAATTTTAGGGAAATCTGGGATGTTGGGTTTTTAGGGTTTAATGTTTGTAAGATTTGTTTTAATTATGGTGGGATGTTTGTTATTAATGATTGAATTTTAAAATTCTAATTTTAGAAAAAAAGTAAAATATTTGTTTATTTGTATTAGATTTTTTTTAAATTGATAAAATTTGGAAATGTTTTGATTTTGTTTTAGAAAAGTACTACTTTTGTTGTTATGTAGTAAATTATATAGTTTTAGTGTCTAGCACCTTCCCTCAGTTAATGTAGTTTGGAGTGGGAATAGTAAATTATATATATTTGGGGGGTGATTAGAATGGCGTAATAATTGCCACCACCGTGCCGGCGGTGGCGACCATCATGCCATCGTGACCTGATTTATACACCGCCAGATTAACAATGGCGGTACGTAATGTGGCAAACAGAATATCTGTCCGCCGCTTTTCCGCTAGTGGGCAAAATCGTTATGAGCTAGGGAACATATATGGTGGCGGTGCCTAGCAGGCACTGCCATCCATATTATGAGGTGTGGTGTTCCAGGCTTTTCCATGGTGGCGCTTGGTTTGTAATAAAGGCTTTCAATTAACAAATGGGGATGTTCAGCAACTTCTGGTATTGGGACGTAGGCTAGTGCAATTAGTTTGAAGGTGTCTCCATATGCTTTGATTAAAGTGGTAATAGCAACCTGGCATTGCTGTGTAAGGGTAATTTTTCAGGATGGCTTATATCATTGACTGTTCGTAGTCTATGATATTTTTTGTGGGCAATATTTATGAGTTTCTTGCCTTATTTTTGTAGCAGTCCTACATAAGTAGTTGTTTGTTTGGTAACAGTGCATAAATGAAGGGAATGTTGCTACTGTGCTTTCTGTCCATGGATTGTGTATAATTGGAAAAATGGTTTGGAACATATTTTAAATTTTGGTGGGAGTTGCAAATATCAAAATCCTTTTTTCATTAGACTTGTTATCATAAAGAAGGAATTGTTCTTTGTTATGAGTTAGAGTTAATTCAGGTGGTATTTGAACTTCACTGAATGTTTTGTGGGCCGGTGGGTGTCAGTAGTAGATGTCTTAGTTCTAGCAATTAATCTTTTTAAAGTTGAGATGGAGGGTATTTGTCCAGTTACATGTTCAGGATTTTGGGATGTCCTTTAGTATTTCTGTTGTAGATTTCTGAGAGCTAGTACTAGCCTCTTTAAGAGTTTCTAAAACACCTCTTACTTCTGTCTCTGCTATATTAGGGGGATGGTTTTGCTCTTTGACATTTATAACAGTACTTTCCTTTGTTGTTGCCCTCCCATAAAATGCTTTGGAATAGTATGTGGTGCATTTCCAATTAATCTTGTCACCTGTTTGTTTTTTCTTGGGTGTAGACATATCCCATATAGCATAGTAAAAGTCTTCCTTTTTGCGTGCACCTCAGTCATTTTGATATTTGAACTGTTATGAGAAATGTATTTAGAAAATGGTACAAACATTATACATGTTTTATTGTATTACAAAACGTAAAGAATTTAACTATAGATTTTGTGATGTATTATGTTGGTCTTTGGATGCTGTGCTTGGTTTTTTTTCTGTTGAAGAAAAGTATATTTTTAATTCATTTGTTTAACAGTATTATTTGTATTTTGGGGTGTTGGTAGTTAGTGGGGTTTTTGAATTGGGAGTTTTAGTTGTTGGATTAGTATCTTTTTAATTTATAATTATGTCCGCTCTGCCGACCTTGCCCTCGCAGAGTCCCCCCCCATCCGCAGAACCAGAGGAAGAGCAAGAGCCTTCTCCTACGTCGCAGCCAAAGCCCGGAATGAGCTGCCAGTCAACATCAGATGTTCACCCACCCTGCACATCTTCAGGAAAAACCTCAGGACCTGACTCTTCCCTTAAACCGGTGATGAACTTACCCCCCCCCCCCATCGCCTTGAGACCCTCACAGGTGAGTAGCGTGCATTATAAACCCCCTGATTGATTGATTGATTGATTTATGTGTTTGGAGGAGCTTCTTGGATGTTGGTAGTAGACAGCTAAGTGTAGTTTAGATATTCTGTAGAGGAGATATGATTTATAAGAACACTATGGGCCTCATTATGATGGCGGAGGGCAAGCCACTGTCAGCCGGTCGGTGGCTGGCGGGCCCTCCGCCATCAAACTGCTGTTTTCCCCCCACCATATTATGATGGTGGGGGAATCGTTGGTGAAGCACGGCGGTCATAAAAACCACCCGCCACAGTTTCGACAGGTGGTCCTTTTACAAACGCCTGTTGGGACAAACACTTTGGCCCACATTGCGGCAGTGCCTTCCAGGCACCGCCGTAGGGATTATGATATCCCTTTCCTCCATTCATTTTGCAGCGGACAACCTGCCGTAAAATGAATGGCGGAAACAGATTTGGGGACCCGTAACGGGCCCCCTTCAAACCCAGCTACAGGGAAATGAGGCACCCCCCTACATATCCCTTTCCAATGTACAGGCACCACAGGGTGCCTGCCACATAGTGCAAGGATGTGTCTGCACCCTCTATTTTGCATTGTGGCAGGGGATGCTGAATCCATTGATATGTGTGTATTTTTTTTAATAAGTATAGGATGTCAATACTTTTGTGGTCAATATTGGGGTGTCGATACTTTTGTTGCTCAATATATATATAAGTAGTGTAGATATTATGTCTGTGATCCATCAGAATCCCCGCTCCATCTGGCCTCCCTATGTGTATTTCTTCATCTTTTCTTATTATATACCCAAACTATTCCAGTAAAATGGATGTATTACTCGAGGCCTGATACAACATGGGAGCAGCTGTGATTTGACAACTGTGGTCCTGATTCACAAAGGTAAAGTGATACAAAAGTCTAACTTTACGACTTTCAGTATTCACAAAGGGCATTTCCAAGTAGCAAAGTTAGACATTTACCACAGTTAAACTTAGGTTTTGTCTTAAGTTTAACCGAGACCAGACTGCTGGTCTCAATTAAATTAAGACCAAAACTTAAGTTTAAATAAGACAAAATTCTAACTTTACAACTCGTAAATGTCCTTTATGAATACCAAAAGTCGTAAAGTAAAACTTTCATCTCACTTTACCTTTGTGAATCAGGGCCTAAGCCTTTAATACTTGGGAAGTTGGTAAAATGTCTCTGAATTGGATATGCACGGCAATCAGTGTTTAATCACCACAATTGCATAAGGTTTGCTCTTCAGGTATTTGCAATTTTAGTTCATTACAAGGTGCAAACCTTTCGTTCTTCAAGGAAAGGCAGTAGCAATGTTCTTTTATCTTTGCCCTAGGTTGTTTGATAGCAGTGGAAAGCATAGTATTTCTGTGTCTGATTTCGTCTGGTGTAGCGTAGTTCTAAAAAACTTTGGCGCTCTCCTGGTGCGTGTGCCGTCTGCCCACTGATGTCATTATCCACGTGTCCCTGAAGCTGATCGCAGCGACTCACACTCCTGACATACCCGCAAGTATGCACAAATCACTATAAAACTACTTCCTGAGGGTAAAAGACTTTCTCTATACAAAACTGTATCCAGGCCCAATGCTAATGTAAAACACTCTACAATAAACCTTACAATTAGACAGCACTGCATTGCACTAAATACATTCTCTACCATATATGAACACTTACACCAATTTAGGTGTTATGAATATTAGTGGTAAATCTGGAGCCTCCCATAAACCAAGGTGTCCCAAGGCACTTGCCAACTATGTGCAATGATTATATTGTGTTGCACTTTTTTTGTAGGGTCCCAGCAGCTGGCATTGACTGCCAAGCGCTCAGCTACATCAATAGGGTTTTATTTCTTTCTTAAGTGAGTACTTTTGATTTTGCTTTTTGCCCATGCTGCAGATCATCAGTAGTGTATGAGAAACAAGGGACACCCTACTCACACATATCCATGGCACATACTATTTAGACATTGGCCCCTGTGGACAAAAGTAATTACTAGACAGTAGCAATCAAGATCAATGGCGATAAAAAGGGGTTAAGTGGATATCGAGAGAGATATTACACTATAGACTGCAGGATGTTTTGTAAGTTCAAATGTTTATATATACAGTTTCAATATATTATCACAATCAGGTGCATAGTGTCCCCAGGGGGATTGTGATTATATATTGAAACTGTATAAATAAACATTAGAACTTACAAAACATCCTGCAGTTTATAGTGTAATATCTCTCTCGTTATCCATCAGCAAACATCATTGACAAAACCTATAGGTTCAAAAGGAGGGAATTCGGGGCTTTGCCAGTGCCTGTTTGAATGGAAGCCCATGGAGGTATTTTGCGTGAATCAACTGAATTTCTGCATGGAAGAATAATAATTAGTCTAGAGGCGGCATTCAGCACAACTTGAGGTCTCTTCACAAAGTAGCCTGGGAGGCCCAGGAAGAGTAGGCCACCAGGCTCTCAGGAACAAAAAATTACCAGCTGACACTGATGCAATCTTTGAAGAGAATCAGAGATTGTGATTAAAACAGATGCCTAGATTTCTTGCTGTTTCCACAGATGTTGGGGGACATCCCAGTTCTGATGGCCACCAGTGGTGGGACTGGTTGAGGTCTGTGTTCCAAACAGTACGCCATCTATTATTTCGCTATTTAATATAAGAAAGCTGTTGTTCATCCATTTTGTTCCCTCAGACATACAAACCAAGACCTACCTTTGAGTGTTGGTAAGGGAATCAGAAATAGATACTATAAGTTTAGTATTGTTGGTGTAGGAATAAATACTGAAACCATGGGACCTCACAAACTCTGCTAGTGGTGCGATATAAACATTGAGCAAAGTGAGGCTCAAGGAAGAGCCCTAAGAAAATCATTGCACAACTAAAGAAGAGGATGATGTATATATGTGCTAAAAGAACTGATAGAGATCTGTCCGTAGGAAAAGAGTGCAACTATATCAGACCATTCTTGCATACCCCCAGCTTGAAGAGTCACTCTTGTAAGATGTGTTGAGACATGGCGTTAAAGGCTGCAAATAGGCATAGTAACCATTATGCAGCCAATCCACCTTGGTCTAATATAGACGAAGATGTGGTGGATCAGCTAAAAAAGCTGTTTTGGACTATTTTCTGGTCTGAATCGTTATCTAGTAATCTCTCGATAACAAAAGAGTTGTCTGTTTACAGCTTTTTTGCCAAATCTTTGTTGCAAAAGGTATAAGAGAGATAGGCCAGATGTTAGACAGAAAATTAGGGCCAGAGGAAGCTTTGTTGATCAGAGGTACTACTGAAGCCCTGTTTTCAAGGATCTGGTACAGTGGTATTGAAGAGAAATGCATTCATAAGATCTGTCAGAACTAGAGACAGAATCTCTGTAAAAAGCTGAAAAATAAGTGGAGGATATTTGTTCGAAGGACAGCTAGCTTTGCATGCTTGAATTCCCTTCCCGGGTTTCTGTTTCGGAGATGGATTTGAGTTCTGGAAGAGATAAACTTGCCAAGAAGGAGGATGAGTCTTCCATCAATGAAGTACTGTCTAAGGCTAGTTCAGCTGTAAATGAGATATAGATCTTATTGTTCTTGCTCTGAAAGGAACAAACTAATTCATCACATCATTTCTGAGACAGAGTAACTTCCTGCCCTCACGAAGATGGATTAAGAAACGATTTAACTATAGGATAAACTCCTCTAGAGGAGTAAGTGGCCTTTTCAGTTCTTTCATCGTAGTAGAGTAACCCAAACCCTGTAAGGGTTGCGCATTGCAAATATCATCTTTCATGTTGTAAAAGTCCTTTTGGCATACCTCCAACCACACAAACTTTGTCTTATTCTTTAACATCATTAAGTATTACTCAATCCCTATAGTAACTATGACTTGTGCTCCCGCCATAAACAGTGTTGTAATCAATGATGTCTTTTCAGATATTTAACTGATTCTATCAAAGATGTAATGCAAGATGTCATAAGTTATGTATTTAATATGTGAAGTCACAAGCAGTGCATGGAGAGGACATGAGTTATAGTTACTTTAGGGCATGAGTTAAAGTTATAACTAGAGATAACTATAACTAGTGAATTTCAGTGGTTTTATTAATTTAAAACAGTATGTTTTAACTGACATTTTTACTTAACTATATTGCCCCTTTAACCTTCAATTTTTTTCCAGCAAATTTCTAGGTTTTTCTTAATGCAAATTAAGATATTATTATCATACCTAACTATAATGTCACTTTAACCTTTGATTTTTTAAGTGAATTTCAAAATAAAGTCATATTTTATTACCATATGTAACACAAACCCCACACCAAAGGCTGTGTGTGGCACTAGGTTAGCCGCAGTGCCTGACCTATGGCCAGACCCTACATCCACCCAACAAGGCCCTGCGGTCAATCCCTTGAGGCAGACCATGTGTCCACCTGGCCGGACCCACTGTTGCCTACCCGCCCCCCTGCCCATCCTCCACTGCATACGAGCCATGAGCAGAGGAGGGTTGGTCACAGGGCCTGGGTGTTATTATTAAGTAAGATAGACCGACTGATTTTGTCAAAGGGTCAGAATACTGCACATGTTTTTTGTCTTTGTCAAAAAAATACCAATAATTATGATGAAATATATATTTCATTAATTTAGAAAGTGCATTGTTTAATAAAAGTGATTGTTAAAAACATGGAATAAAGTTTTAATAGGTAAACGCATCAACATGACTTTTAGGTTTTTAAAAAACAAAATTCTAGCTAAAGAACTAGAAGTAGACAAGCCACTGAATACTCGGGCCAGGTTCGAGCCTTGAGCCTGGCAGTGACTCAGCTCACTATCCAGTTGGAACCTTGAGCCCATAACGAGCCAAACTTTAATGTGGCTTCTCCCTGCCTCCCTCCCTGTATCCTAGATGTGGTGTTACGGCCACAGCTGTTGACTTTCGAACTGAGGAATCAGGCTTGAGTCTCAATGTTGGCTCAACATCCTGTGATCTGGGAAAATCTGTTATTCTGTTATTACTGTTATTCAAGGTCATTTAAAGCCCTCCTATACCGTTGGGTTGAGTTTGCGCTATATAATAACTGCACAAAAAGGTAAAAACAATGTCTTAACATAAGGAAATCCAAATAGGTACCCATTTACCAGCTGATTTAAACAAAATGAAAACAGGAAATCTGGATAAATTGTGGCTTCCCTGCTTGAATTTTGTTATTTCAGGCAAATATTTGATTTCACCAAATCTCTTTTATCTTTAGTATTGCATATAAAAACACTTTCAAATATGTATGTTCAGAATACCAGTTGCACAAAAACCTTGTAGGCCAGATGTATGACCCTTGGCTTTTGCAACTCGCAAATTGCGAACAATTGTGAGCCAGCAGCCAGCAGCACCCGCCGCAATGCAAAATATAGGCATTGGGATCGCTGTGGTGGCAGTCGCATCGTAATGCATACTATGGGACTGCCAAAAGCCTATCGGGCAGTCCCATCTGCGATAGGGTGGCAGATGGACTTTCATCCGCCCGCCATCCTAATCACTCCCTACGTTTTTCGGCACACAAGAACATGGGCAGGAAGAAACTTTGTGCTCCCACCAGGCAGGAGTAGCTTTCTGCTCCCGCTTGGTGGGAGCACATAAAAGTTCCCTACCCATGCTATGGCAGGCAGGGAAACCACGGTTGATCATGGGATGGGGTCCCTGGGACACCGTAACTGAGCTGGTCCCAGGGAATTGGGTCCCTGGGGTCATAGAATGGCTCAGCCAGAGCCAGTGTGGCTGCACAAACCCGCCCCTTTACAGAAGGTATTAGCCTCGAGGATGGGGTCCCGGGGTCTCAAGCAGGCTCAGGTAGGGGGTGCAGCGCAATATTCACTGCTGAAGGGCGTTGGTGAACTTTACATGAGCATCAAATTACATTACACAACGTTAGATTCATTTTATTATAAGCACAGAAGATTGAGTAATTTCCCAGGATCAAAGGATGTTGAGCCAACTCCGGGACTCAAACCTGGTCCACCAGATCCAAAGTAGGTCGTTCTGGCCATTAGGCCACATCCATATTTCTTAATTTATATGTGAAAGTCTAACATAAGTGGTATGATTGTGTATGAACACGCATAGTGAGCACATTCTCTTTTGAAATGGCTTTGAAATGGCTTTGTGAAGTAAAAAACAGAAGTAACAAATACTGTATTCATGCCTGGGAATACCTGCCAATGTTTGTTTTAAAACTGGACTTAGTGACATTGTTCAGCCCCTTGCACTTGTGTAAAAACAGGGTTAATCATTTAAAATATTACTTACATATGGACCAGGACATTCCCAACCCACAGTGGGTCTCGACTCAGAGTTTAGGAAACAACGTGTCAATGGCATAGGTGTCTTCCACAAATTTCACCAACCCCCAAAAAAGCTCCTACATCATCCTCCCTTCTTGGAGGTAGGGCACCATTTATGGCCTCAACTAGCTCCTTCTTTGGTCTTTTTCCAGCACAACTTACTACGTGCCCTAGGTGCTTAATGTTTTGCAGTGAGTCCTTAGCTTTCCAAGATCCCCAGCACCTCACACAAATTTGCATCATAATAAAATATTAAGTTTACATCCTTAAAGTAAAAGTTTTAGTCTCTGATAAATCATAGCTGCTGATGCTCACCCAACTTTTTTTTTTTTTTTTTTTTTTGGTGCAAGACATTTATTGTGTAGAAAGAGATATAAAGATGCTCACCCAACTTTAACTCTCCTAAACTGAATACACTAGTTAGCATTGATAAAGGTTGTTAATCTCTTGATTTTTTGGAGCACCTGCATCTGCTAATAGGCCATCGTTAGGTTAATAGTTGAATACTATTTGATACCTTTGGTCAAAGGATTTATTTTGTTGATTTTGGGAAAAGGAAACATCCTCTAAAATATTTGTGTTCAGATCTCTCAGATCAACGCATCACTCATTCAGAGGACCCAACTGGCTCTTTGATTTCTGTAGCTTGTTATTTCTCCAGCTTCTGTACTAACTTGTCTCACACTGACAAAGGCACGTACCTCACTTTTTGTACACATATGCAATTAAAGTTGGTCCTGCAACATGAAGTACATGTGTTTGAAAGAAGTCTTGGGATTTATGTGGCTGAGCAGAAATTAAAAACATATCCAGGAAATTATTTAGGAGGTTTATAGAAGCATACATTTGCAACATCTATTCTTTGTACTGCTGAGTTCTTAGCTGGCAGTTCCCTTTCTACAAGTAATGATCTTCTGTTTTTCCTCTTCAGTTCAGAACGGCAGAGCAGGGATGTCCTCTGGTGAACCAGAGAATATCAGTAAGTATAAGCAAAGGAAATAAAGAATAAAGGGGCACATGCATCAAAGGAATTTGCCTTCGCAAATGGTGCGAATCGCAAAATTCGAATGCAATTCCCATTTTTGGGATGCATTAACATTTTTGTAATTTTCGCAATTTAAGAAATCGCTAAATTGCGATTTCTTAAATTGCGATTGCATTTAAGGAATTTCAAATCGAGATTCCTTGCATGCAATGTATCAAACTCTAAAAATTTGCGAATTCGCAAATAAGGGGAACATATTACCATGAAGTTGACCTTCATGGTAATTTGCGAAAACTTTGAAAAATGCACTAAAGTGCATTTTTCAAAGTTCCATTTTACACTCACACATGCCCTTGGGGCATGTGAGCGTGCAAAGGGCATGTGTGTGTGTGCAAAATGTACTTCTAAGCAGATTTCAGGGGTGCAACAGGGTGTCCTTTGGACACCCTGGCACCCTTGAAATTGCATTCTTAATTTGCGAATTTCTAATGGTGAATTGCAAATTAAGAATGTCTTTCCATTCATTCCTATTGGCCTCTAGGCCCATAGGAATGGATGAGGAGGTATTCCTTAATTGCGATTCTCAATTAGAGAATCGCAATTAAGGAATTTTAAGAAATCGCTATTTTCATAGCGATTTCTTGATGCATTGCAGTTTGCAATTCCTTAATTGCGATTCCTTATTTTTCGCAATTAAGGAATCGCAAAATGCAATATTGATGCATGTGCCCAAAAAAATCTATGTGTCAATTCCTTTCTTCTGATTTACTGTAAGTACCTCTCGTTGTTGAGAAAAGCAGAAAAAAATAAAATTTCACACTTTAGGTGGATCTTCAGTAGGATTCTCCTTTCATATGAGCAATAAAACAAAATGTGTTACTTTCACTCGTTTAGCTCCTTGGATAAAAAGTGTACTGAGTAAAAATGTGTTAAAAAAAATATACTAAATTGTTCAGGCAGGCAAGGCAACAGAAACAAGAAAGAAAAGAAAAACAGTGTGCTTAAGGAAGTCTGCTCTTGTCAGACATTTAGGATATTCAGCACATTTCCATTGCTAGAAATCGTCACACCCTTTTAATATTTTTACTCCTCTCCTCCTCCTGACTAAGAGTTAAGTGTGGCTGAGAACCTCCTCTTCCTAACCCAGGCTTCCAAGTTTTGAAATGCGAGCCCACCTAGGAAAACCAACTTTCTCTAGGAATGTGGCTGGCACCAGCTGCGACTTCATTTCAATCGGTACCCAGGAGGCAACGTGGCTGCAGACAAGCCTTCCCCTTCTCTCCCATGGCGGTACTGGAACGCAGCTGTCCTCCCTGTGGGATGAGCCCCAAGGGTGGTGCAGAACACTCTTTTTGATGTCCTCTCGAGGAATCTGATGCACCTTATTCTTTAACAACGCTTGCCTCTGCATCTCACTTTAGTCGTTCCTCTGCCCTTTCAACTTCTTCTTCTTTGGGATTTGTCTCTTGATGGGCAAGAAATAGAAGTCTTTTTTCACTTTCTTTTGCATCCTTGTTTGTAAATCCTACCTATTAATTGCTGTTTCTTTTTTTCCAGGCCGGCATAGGAGCTTGCGGGATGAAGCGTGCCAGAACCCTTCAAGTAAGTCTTCCTCCTTGTCACAACATGTTTCCAAGGACTGTAATTAACACTTGTCGCCAAATTGTTCCATAATAGTACAATACAGGCCTCAGTATCCAAGTACAACTTCCTTTAAGTACAGCCCTGGGGAATACGTGCTTCCTGTCACAGGGCCAGCTCACACTGCCACCGTTAAGGAAAGTCCAGTACTTCAAGTTGCAACACAAAACATATAATAAAGAACTCTGAAAGTAGGCAAGTGTAAAGATGAGGAGTTAAGATGATAGATAAACTTAAAGTTTATTCTTGGAGACACAGCACAAAGTCACCATGCAAGGCAACAGCAATAACTGACAAAGTCTAGCTCTGGAACCTGGAACTAAAGATGTGCAGCGCAGGCACTTAGTTTCAAGTTCCAAGCACTGGGACAAATTCAAAATAAGTATCTGGCAGGTAAGACTCTGGGACGTACATTCTCCTTGACTCTGAATCCCACAGATTGATTGGGATGAGAAACGTCATCATTGAAATTAGAGGAATCATGTAATTGATTAAAATTAGAAGAGTTACCATTGGAATTAGAAGAGTGATGTAAAACCTTAGACTTGCATTTAGCAACCCTCTTTACATTCCATACCCTGCATTCTTGAGTAATGACACAGTTCTTGCAGATCTTTACGATCTTAATAGGATGGCTGAACTTGGAAACACTTTTCACCAAAAAACCAGGGGCCAGATGTAGGTGGCCAAATACCGATCGCTAACACTGAAATTCACAGAATTTCAGCGTTTGCGATCGGTATTTGGATGAGAGCAATGTAGGTGAGTTTAAACCTGCTAGCAAAAAAAGAAATTGCAAAATTTACGATTCCTTATTTTGCTCTTCCATTTAAGAAATCGCTAATTGCGATTCCTTAAATGCAATGTAGGTAGCACAAAAGAAAGTGCACTTTAGGCTTAAGGAATAGCTAATTATCACCAACTTCAGGTTGGTGGTAATTAGCGATTTCCTGTAAAAAAGCACTTTTTTGCTTTTTAGGTCTCGCCTCCGCTGCGCGGATGCGCTACATAGGAAAGAGACCTGTAGCCATCGATTGCCTTTTTCAGGCTAAAACGTGAACGCGTTCCATTGCCATCAATGGCAAAACTGCCAGCACGAAGCGCACGCTGCACCTTTCTTTCTCCCTGTTTATTTTGAGAGATAGAGTACCAGGAGTGACTCAATACTTTTGATTGATGAATACCAGCACTTCTCAGAAGCAAGCAGGTACTTTGGTACAGAGCACCTGCATTTCTATTTTTCAGTTTCAAGCACTGAGTGGGGGTGCTGCCGTTAATGCTACCATTAATGCTACATCACTGAAGTCATTAAGTATGCGAAAATCCAAAGGCCACTCAAAAAATAAAATAGCAAATGTATTGTTCCAGGAGCTATATTGTGATTGCATAGTGGGAACAAGAGTAGTCAGGTTTACTGCCAATACACGTAGGGAGTTATGACGGGTAAACTACGTTGAATTCTGTAACACGCTAAAATGCTCAGTATGTGGGCTACAGTGAGGGGCAAGGTAGAAAGTAAAGTATTTGGGAGCTGTAACAATGAAGCACTGCACATATAGGAGGTCTGCAGCAATCGGATCAATTTATGGTGAGCTATGAAACGAAGTAGAAAGCTACTTCATGAAAGCGGTCACTATAGAGATAGGTACATTTACAAGAAATTACATATTAAGAGCTGAAATGAGACACCTGATGATAGCTTCTTACAGTGCACAGTATCTGGAGAGCTGTAATAAAACGCAATGTATGCGAACAGTGTTCAGTATAAACACCATGTGGAGCTATGATGTGAGGTGCAGTGCACACTATTTGGGGTTGGATGGTGAGGTCAGAGTAGTCTAGGAAGCGGAGTGCAGTGCATACTGCAAGAGAAACTGACCGTGCGGTGCAGTGCTCTGATTGGCTCCGAGAGTGATTACAATTTACAAAGCATACTAAGGCGAGTTATGATAGCCAAGTCCCATGCCTTGTATTATGGAGTGCGGTGCACACTGTAAGGGACGTGGCAGTGAGATGCTCTGCAAGAGGTGCTATTGCTACGGCACAATGCACACTCCGATGGCGAGGTGCAGTTCACACTGAGGAGCTAGTACTGGTGCATTGCACTGTATGAAGTGCTATGACGTTTGCAATGCACACGTTATGGAGGTGGGATGTATGGTGCAGTACACACCGTTTTGGGAGCTGAGGCGACGTTGTACAGTGTACACTGTTAAGGGCACTATAGGTGAGGTACAGCCTGCTCTGTATGAGGAGCTATGACAGATGGACTGCATACTATGTAGTGGGTCTATGTAGACCATGACCAGTGTACACTGTTAGGAGAGCTAGGGCAGCGAGATGCAGTGCACACACACAGGGCTCAGTTAGCGGAGCTGTAGCCACGAGGCGGTGTACGCTTTGAAAGAGGGCTCGCGCACACGATGGGAAGCATGAGGAAGATGCGGGAACGGAAGCGCACCAAAAGAACACTCGGAGTGAGGCTGCCTCATGGCTCTCACGTGCCTCCCGCCCACTGTGCAGTGTCTGTGGTAAGCAGGATCGTGTTACTTGTTATGACAGCCTGGGTTTACTTGTCAAAGTTGGTCAGAGCGGGTCAATAAGCCATTACTGCATGAATACAAGGCTTCAGTGTTGGCCAATTATACACAATTTAATACATTCTTGAAGATATCAATGCGGGGTCACCATGACTTAATTGGACAGAGTAATGAAGTATGCTGACCCATTACTTCAGCCTCCTTGACAAACTATCTAAGCCCTTCCAGTCAATAGCCCCTCGGGTCTTTTTTGCAAATGAACATTGGATGCGCATGCAGCCACTGTTTACTGTATTTGTTTGCCTGCGCCTTGTATCTGAGCAGGCATACAGTCGCTAGGGCTCTGGCATTCTTCCAATCTGCCTTCCTCACTCAAACATAAGAGGTGTAAGAGTGCTGGCTTGACAGGATGTCAAATACTCACCGCCGCCAAGACAAAGGTCAATTATTTTGTATAAGCATTGGGAAATGGTTTACTCCAAGGGTCATCGCTAATTGGGAGTTTGGTTGGGAACTGCGCTGCTTAGGTTTTTGTAGGCAGTGTACGTTTCTTAATAGTGTGCCTGCAGACCGGTTTATTTCAGCAAGATTCTGCATATGTCAAACAGAAAAGGTGAGTGTAGAAATGCTTACAATAAGGCGAACCACTGGCACTTGTTCTTGGTTGCATTCCAATCCATCGTTCTTTTGGCCACCATGTCACCTTAGTTTGGCTCCAGCCACATGCAGATCAGCCTTGACCATTCTTCAATAGGAACAGTCCAGTCCAAACTGCCAGGCCATGTCCTCAGGGACATAAGCAACTCAAAATTGGTTTTACCTTGATTGGAGCTAATCATTCGGGTGTAGGTTGGCTCCAGTGACAGTAAGCGTGGGATGCACACCTAGGTATACCCTTTAGTGTGTTTGTAACTTCCTAATTGACCAATTGTATGCCCAGATGTGGGTCCCAGAGGACCTGGCTTGGCAGTTCGGGTTGGAGTGTTCCCATTCAAGCAGGACCAAGACTGAATTGGATATGGCTCGGTCTAAGCTGAAGTGGCATGGGGAAAAAGAATAATGGTTGGAATGCTACCCCCGCCATTGCAAGTGGGTACACTTATAGCAAGCATCATCCCATCACCTTCTGTGTCTTTAAATTCTGGATAGGGATGGGGATAAGTCTTTGTGCATAGATGAGTTTTCTCGAGTTGAAATCGTTTTTTGTTTTTTTAAGTAGTCTTTGCTTAAGCTTTGCTTTTGGCATGACCTATATGTTTCCTGTGATCTAAGCAATATTAAGATTAGTGGACTAAGGATTACTTTCTTTCTTCTGATATGTTCTGAAGTGTGAATCTACGATCAGAAGGCTTCAGTGAACTGCGCTTGCGGTGGATCGGGTTAGTCAGTTACAAGTTCTGCCATAGCTCCTCCACCCCAGACCAGTCTATCCAGATAGGATTACTTCATGATTGGCACAATCTTGCAAATGACACTGCATATCTTGAACACTGGTCACAAGGGAGCCATTATAGGTCATTTGATTGGGGTAATGTGATCTTATTTCATTGGTCCTTTCACTTTGCAGGCAGCATCAAACACTGCCTTGGAGGGGGATCAAGATGGAGTCTCATAATTCTGTGAAGAGGGTTGTACTGCCACCAGAGTTTAATGCTAAAGTTCAAACTCTTGTTTTGAATAGTGTTTACTGGTCAGAGAGTACTTCTAGTGGAGACATTGGATGTACGCTGGAGGTCAGCGGGCTAACGCTAAATCATCTGAATGGGAAATATGCAATTTTCAAAGCATCAGTTTCCATCTTCCTCAGCTCCAACGATTGTGAGACCAAATAATTTGAGTGTGATTTTATCTATCGATAACCAGTGAGGTACTGGCTTAGTGTTTAAATGCACGGACAGCCTGAGAAGACCTGCTACGGATGGGAGGGCATCTGTGAAGCATGATCCACAGGCAAGTTTGCAAAGGATGGTTTGCCAGTTAAAAGCTATCAAATTGGACCAAGGCTGGACAGGCCCTATGGGAAACGGGATAAAACCCAATAGCTTTAGGGCTAAGTTGTTACTTTTGGAGGAAAATTCGTAAATATCGGTAAATGACCATCCAGCCTGGCAAACTGTGCAGGCGGAACAGAGACAATTTTCTTGCAAACAATTATTTGCTCCCTTGAATCAATTGGAGGAGGTTGGACTCACTTGCTACACTCACTCCAGTGTGGGTCGGGTAAGAACGCGGTGTATCCACAGCTGCTTTTACCTTCCCAGTACACCACTGAATTGTAACCTATTATAAAGCTTTTTTGTCTTGTGGGGTGCTGGAGTGGTTAGTGCAAAAATGTATCAACTCGTTATTCCCTAGTCCATAAAATACTCATTTGGTGCATTATTCCTAGAATAACCGGCATGACACTCACCTCTCTAACCCTGTGCTCTTAGAGGCAGGCCAACCTCTGCACCCGTATCCTGCAACCTGTGAAGTACCTGTCCCACTGAAGAAACCAGTAGTTTGTGTCTGCCTCACAGCAAAGTTGCAATTATTGTGGCAAGTAAGAACATCATCCTTGTTCATCAGCCTCTCTCCCCAGGCCAGTACTTGTGAAGTAGGTGAAACTGTTCTGTTCAGAGCTAGAAGTGTTCTCGTAACAACCCTACCACATCGCAAAATTGGGGCTTCTGCAGTTAAAACAGACTATAAATACTGCGGTCTATAAAATACAAAAATATTGACACTGTTTAACGTCACTGAAGGTGACAACTGTTTTCCGCGCAGCAGTTTTTTTTATCAGTGGGAATATGGTTTGGGTTGGCTGAATCTGGTATATGCTTCACTGTAGATGGTTGTTTCCAGGATTTTAACTCTCGAAGACGGACACACCTGTATGTCAAAGTGAGTGAGTGTTCCCAAAAAGCCATAGATTCAAGCAGCGAGTGGCCTTTGCCACAATTATCTGCTCTTCTCTCGCTGGGAGCGTACGTGTTTGTTGGAAGGCTCTGTTGTGGCGTTTAAAGCATGCCTTTGGGAGTCTTGAGGAGTCTGGGACCTTGGACAGAGGCGTAGCTAGAGCTTGTTGCGCCCGGGGCTATTCTTCAGATTGCCGCCCCCCTGGGTGGGTGCTGGGGAAAAAGGACAGCAAGCACCTGAAAGAGGTCCGAGAGACACGTAGTACCGCCGCTAATAGTTACCTCAATCATGCAAGTTACATCCACATACATGACACGACCCAGGGCTAGACAGCCCCCATCCCCAAAATAGTGCCACCTGGGGCGGACCACCCTCACCTAGCTATGCCGCTGAAGGAAAAGCAGAAGGAAACCCAATACGTACATCAGTTCTACCTACCCTGTTTGTGACATCTCACTCATAATATCACAGCTTGTGCAGGACCCTTGTCCCCAATCTCCCCCGTCCATGACCTCAGCAATGTCTGCAGACTGGTCCACCACTCTGGGTTTGACCACAATTCCCCTGGGAGCACCTTCAGAATACTACAGGTGAGTCCAATGCACCTGATCACTAGACTAACTTGAGTTCTGCAGTTGGGGCAGTACCAGGCCGGATGAGGAGGAAGAGGGTTGGGAGGGGCAGTAAATTAAAAAAAAAGCAGGAAGGACAAAATATGTTTATTCTGTCCCAAGTTTCAATTGTCTTCACCTTCAGGTAACAGCATATAAAATAAAGGCACACTGTATGTTTAAAGATAAATCCAAGTCAAAGTAAACAATAGGAAATGCATTAGTTTGCGTTATAATATTTTATTGATTAATACAATCACTACAGATGAGTGTAACCAGACAGTAAAGGAATAGATTCCTGGTGGTGTTGGTGGGTAAGGAGTGTTGGTTAACGACTTATGTATTTAAAGTGTTACGATGTCCCAGCCTATAACTTAAAGCAAAATGAATATGCAACTCATTATTTTATCACAGTATAAAATGTTTTTGAAGCTTTTTGGACCTTATAAATGTTTAGCCATACAACAGTTGATGTTGTTGCACCTAGGATTCTGTGCTGCGTAACTAAATACTTATAAGGTCCCAAAAGCAAATCCTATTGGCCATGCCAATGCTTGTTTTAAAGTGCCATATGGCACACAGTCACGCCCTTAGGGCATGTATGTGCGCCACATGTGCACACATGCACATTTCAGGGGTGCAACAGGGTGTCCTTTTAACACCCTGGCACCCTTGAAATAGCTCCCGCTGTTTGCGATTCCTTAATACCGAATCCCAAATAGTGAATATCTTCCCATTCATTCCTATGGGCCTCCGATTCCTACCTACATTCAATTTAGCGAGTCCTTAATAGCGATTCGGTAAAAATCGCTATTAAGGACTCGCTAAATTGAATTTACCTACATCTGTCCCCAGGTTTTTTTTATTCTAACCCAGTCACCTACAGCAAAGTCAGGAACTTTAACATTCATTTTGGAATGAAACAAAATCTTCATCTTGACTTGTTTATCTTCTACACGCTTAGTCACAAGATTCACATCAACACTGTCCACAACCAAATTAGCTCTTTTGATCCACCATGGACACATTTCTGAAACAGGTTCTCTGCCCTTCAAAAGTCTAAAAGGACTCACTCTCCTCCCAGAGTGGGGGGTGATGCGGTACATCCACAACCTCTTACTCACAACACCCTTCCAAGGTTCATTGGACATGCCAGCTGATTGAATGCCCTCTTTAAGAACCCGGTTAAACCGTTCCACCTGCCCATTCGCCCTTGGTTCATACAGAGATGTGGTCACATGCTTGATATTACACATAAGGAGAAAACTTTCCATCTCCGGTGACACTAGTTGCACCCAATTGTCCATCACAAGAACCTCAGGGGACCCCTCACGTGCAAAAACTTCCTTGAAAAAAGTAATGATGACCTGGGTAGAGGCACTAGCTGCAAACTTAACCTGTGGCCAATTAGAGTGGTAGTCCACCATAACAAGAGCAAAACAGGCATTTGAAGGTAGGTGTTTAAAAGGAGCTGAAATATCAAACCCCACCTTTTGCCAAGGACACACAAGCCAAGGAACAGGTTGAAGAGGGGCAGAGGAGACTTGGAGCATCTTGTCGCTATTGATGCATTCAGGACACTCTCTAACGGCTCTATCGACCTTTTTGTTGAGTTCAGGCCACCAAAAATTGGCTCTTAAGAGTTGTTTCATAGACCACATACCCAAATGTCCTTGGTGGGCCAGTAACAAAATCTTGTTCCGCATAGAAGCAGGAGGAATGATCTTTCCCCCTTGAAAAAGAAAACCACTCACCTCTTCAATCTCACCCGAGACATGACAAAAAGGGGCAACCTCAGCAGTGGCGGACCTTTTTTCTGGGCCAGTCTTTTTTAAATAATCAAAAACTTGCTGACACACAACCTCATTAATCATCTCTGTTGTCCACTCAGTCTCAGACAAACACAAAAAAAGTCGTTAGCGACAAAGGGCCCGATTCACAGAATGAACTTAAGACTCAATCCTAAACTTACTACTATTTTGGTATTCACAGAATGCACTTACTACTTTTGGCATTCACAGAATGAACTTACTACTTTTGGTATTCACAGAAGTTAGGATGTTGTCTTAAGTTTGTCTTAAGACAGACTTTAGACAGACTTAAGACAGACTTAAGACAAAATCCTAACTTCTGTGAATACCAAAATTAGTGAGTTAATTCTGTGAATGCCAAAAGTAGTAAGTGCATTCTGTGAATACCAAAATAGTAGTAAGTCTAGGATTGAGTCTTAAGTTCATTCTGTGAATCGGGCCCACAATCCTTGATTGTGGCAAGCACATCCACTTCTTGTTCATAACAGGAAGTACACTCATCGGAACAAGGCAATCTAGATAGAAAGTCAGCAGTGACATTACTCCTGCCAGGAACATAAACAACCTCAAAATCGTATTCATGTAATCTAGATGACAGGCGGGCAATACGAGCAGTGGAGTTCCGCCCTCCCCCTGGTGACAAAATGCCAATGAGAGGCTTATGATTAGTCCTAAGGGTAAATCTGTTTCTCCATATGTAGTTACGAAAATGTTCAATAGCTCAGATGCATGCCAATAACTCTCTCTCAATGACAGCATATCTTATGTAACAGAAAGGGTCCTTGAAGCAAAAGCTACACACCATTCCTTCTTTCCCGAGCACTGGCTAAGTACTCCCCTCAGAGCATAAAGGCTTGCATCCACAGTGATAATGCATCTCCTATTGAGGCAGAAGGACTTGAGGGTGGGAGCATTTACAATATCATTTTTGATTTGTTTGAAGGCTGTCTCTTGTCTCTCAGACCAGCAAAACTCAGCGGATTTTCTGGAGAACTCCCTGAGAGGCTCCATTTTGGTGGCAACATTCTGTATGAATGTACTTTAGTATTCACACAGGCCCGAAAAACGAGAGAAGTTTCTCTTTATTGTCAGGAGCGGGGGCATTCATAATAGCATCTACCAAAGATATTTTTGTAACCACACCATCCCCTGAGAGTGTATGACCAAGATCCTCTACTGACCTGCAGAAAAATTTACATTTGCCAGTCTTAACTGTCAAACCAAACTTTCCTCACCTCTGCCAAACCTCCATAACATGACAGGAGTGGTCCTCCTCATTCTTGGAAAAAATAAGGATATCGTCCTGAAAACATTTTACAAAATCGCGGACATCCTTAAAAATGTGATACATAGCTCGCTGGAATATGGATGCGATCGAGGCAAGGCCAAAAGGCATCCTTTTGAATTGGAAATAACCGTGGGGCGTGATAAAAGCAGTAAAATGTTTGGAATCTCCAGTGAGTTCGATTTGGTGGTAAGCGGACCGAAGATCAAGGGTGGAAAAAATACAAGCACCATCCAACGTGCACACCATCTCGTTGATATTAGGGAGAGGTTGACAATCAGTGACCAAATTGGCATTTAATGCCCTCATATCAACACATAGCTTAATACTTTTGTCAGGTTTCTGGGCTAGAACAATGGGGGAAACGCATTCGGAAGATTCAATTATTTCAATAATACCACCCTCAACTATGTCATCTAACATTTTCTTCAATTCAGCCCTAATGCTGAAGAGGACTCCTCTTAATTTTTGTTCAACAGGAATGGCTCCTTCTTTAACTTTAATCCTGTGAGAAAACCCAATAAGCTTGCCAAGTCTTTCACAGAATACATCAGGGAACTCTTTTGTGAAATCAGTACTGGCAGAAGATTTTCCAGAAAATACATCAGGGAACTCTTTAGAGGATATGGTATTGTTGGAAGTTAACGCAATTACAGAAACCAGTTCTTTGTTTTTGGGGTTTAAAATAATTCCCAATATGACCTGGTCACGCCACCCCAAAACATTGACACCTTTGAAAGCTACATACAATTTGATTGTGGCAGAATTCCCTTTGAATTCATTAAATACTTCCTTGAACCCCATAAAGTCAATATTGGAGCCATCAAAATTTTGAGTCACAATATCAGGTTTGTGTAAAGAATCAAAACAAACTAACTCTCCTAAGGATTCATAAAAGTAATCTTTTGTGATTATAGTCCATGGTGATCCAGAGTCTGCCATTAGCTCCAATTCTTTTCCAAGAATGTACACTTTACATTTAGAGGAACAAATCTAATTGGGCGATGTCAAAAGAATCTTGGATAGAAATAACAATACCAGACTCTAAATCACTTGGGACATGATCATGAGATGGTAAATCACAAGATATACAAGAGATTTTACCTTTGGTGAAATTAGATGAAGATGACATGATCTTCTTTGAGTCAGGAACACTTTTATAGGTATTCTTACACATTTTCGAAAAATGTCCCAAACGTCCACATTTACCACATTCTTTACCTATTGCAGGACAAAGTGCATACGAAGCTACATGGTCAGATTTCCCACACCTGTAACAGTAAAACTGTTTGGAAGAGGAATTATTTTTGTAGTTAGAGTAATTTTTTGAAGAGAGAGGGTTGACAGTGCTAGCTTCACTGGAAGTGGAAGGCATAGACTCTTTGTTGAGAGACTTCATCCACTTCTCGGATTGTTCTAAGGCTTTAGCTGTGCTAACGGCAGCCTCTAAATTAGGGTCACCCATTATCCACAACTGCTCTTGTATTTTTTTTGTTTTTAACATGTTCAATGATATAGTCACTGATCATTTTGTCAGTTATTTATCCAAAATTCCAATGTTAAGACAAAGCACGGAGAGCGGTGAGGGAATCATCAAAACTCTCCCCCTCTTCTTGAGCTCTAGTGTAAAACTTAAACCTATTAAGAGCAACACTTGTTGTAGGTTTAAATTGATTTTCTATGTGCAAAATGGCTTTATCATATACATTGTGATCACCTCCTGACCTGACAGGAGGGAGAGTTCTATAGACTACCTGTCCCTCTGAACCCAAGAAATGGAGAAAAATTTTCGTTTTTCAGCCGACATGCGTTCTCCATCAATGGCTTTAAGGTAGGTGATAAATTTCTCTTTCCAGCTTGTTCATGGTATAGGTGGTTCTCCCTTGGTTTGTAAGAATTTAGATGGTGGGTCGAACTGCATAGTGACAATCCAGTAGTACCAAAGTGACTAAAAATAAACTGTAAAAATAACAAATACACACAATAATGACATTCAAAACAGCTGTGAAATTACTGTGCAAATAACAGTTAATGCACAGGAAGTAAATGGAAATCGAGCTTGGGTAGAGCAAAGGGGGGCTTGACTATATTTATAGACTTAAGAATTCAGAGCAGGTGGAAATCCTTGGCATGGCAGTCAAGTGTTGTCCAAGGACTGAAACTCACAAACAAATCTTTTAGGCTTATTATAATGAATGTCTACAATGCAATGTCAAACGAGAAGAGCGTAGGCAGTTCTAACAAACTAAATTGGTACCTGGAATATGCTTGTGGTAAAGGGCTGGCTCAATCACAACTGATACTGGTGGGTGATTTCAATTGTCATTTGTGCCCACACCTTAGGGTGGCCCTGGGCAATTGGGCATCTTGCCCTTTAAGGAATGGCCCCCATCTGGAGCACACGCAGTTGGGAACTGAGTTGACCAGTCTTCTAGGCATCTATGGGTTAATACATACAATAGATATGATTGCTAGCGGTAGGGATAGGGTGGTTCCTCCCACCTTTAAAGGACTAGGATGCTACTCCTAAATTGACTTCATTTTTGTTCCTTTTTGGTTAAGAGGCGGGCATCCCATTTTAATATAAATCATAGTGCATTCAAGGACCACAACCCCCTGACACTTGAGCTTGAGTCCCACCCCCTTTTATCAGTTGTAAATAGTCAAGATGGTGGTGGGTCAGTTGTGGCAATAGATCAAGCTAGGAGGCTCAGATAGTGCCAGGTGGATATAGCTGCTTTTAATCCCTCTTTATTTCACAAGGGGTATCAGGAGATAATGAAATGTCTAGATCTGGGAGGGGAGGGGTGGATCTACTAGAAGCCTTTAATAAGGTTGCCAACCTGGTGGATAGTCTGTTAAGGTCCACTCCCAAAGCTCGAAGGGGGGTGGACCCAAAGTGGTTCGACAGACAATGCTCACAGGCCTTGAGAAGGCTCAAAATGGCACTGAAACAAATTCCAAGGGACATGAAGCGTGTGGCGGAATGTCGTGTAAGTTACAAAATAGCAGTCAAAGGGCGAAAGGACCAATTACAACGCAAGGCATGGGAGGAGCTCACGGAAGCGCAGGAGCAGAAGGACTCCGCCCGATTCTGGGGAGTAATTAACAAACCCTGCTTCGCAGACCCAGATAAGCCAGGGCTGAGTAATAATATTTTACCAGAAACAAGGAAGCAGTATTTTCATGGACTGCATAACTTTCACTGTAGAAATAGGGAACCGCAGTTAGCAGAAGTAGTACCAAGCCTTATCCCTGTTACCTTCTTGGTGGATGAAGTAAACGCAGGAATTGAGGGCCTAACGAGGAATAAGGCACCAGGGCCAGATGGGATCCCACCAGATCTTTTTCTTAGACACCTGGACGTTTGGGCGTCATTATTAACTAGGGTTCTAAACGCCCCGATAAGCACAGTTATGCCAGCTTCCTGGTCATCCGCAATAGTTGTGCTCAAATTCAAGAAAGGGGATCGGGATAGTCCACATTGTTATAGACCCATCTCTTTGATAGACGTTTCAGCGAATGTGTTGGGTCGGGCTATTTTAAACAGGTTGATGGAATGGGCGGAGGATAAACAAATTATCACAGACGTACAATATGGGTTTCATCCGGGCAAATCTACCATAGATCAATGCCTTTACCTATATCTCATTACTGCCAAATATACACTAGCTAAGGAGGGGGCACTATACTTAGCCTTTATGGACCTCACAGCGGCGTTCGACCGCGTAAATCGTAGTAAGCTCTGGCCAATATTGGGTGAGCTTGGGGTAGACCCGGGATTAATAAATATCCTCCAAGTGCTCCACATACCACAGCAGCAGTACGATATATGCAGGAGGGGAAGGTGACGGAGTATTTTAATTGCTCGAGTGGGGTAAGACAAGGCTGTATACTAGCGCCGTTTCTGTTCACCTTATATTTTAAAGGCCTAGATAAGTCACTACGTGAAATCAGGGCAGACTCACCCAGAATAGGGGAAAAAGCGGTCCCGGTTCTGCTTTACGCAGATGATGGGATGCTCCTTGCTCGAACCCCACATGGTCTACAGCTTTTAATTGATGGTTTTGTAGAGTTTATGGAAAATTTGGATATGTCCCCTAACCTAACAAAATCATATGTTATGGAGACGGGGGAAAAGGCGAAAAACTCGTACAAATATGTCATAGGTTCACACGTTCTGGGCAAAGTTCCAGCCTTCGCATACCTGGGAATGCTCTTAGATGGGCACTTGAATTTTAAACATTTATTAAAGGAGAAGTGTTTGGCCCTGAAAAAGTCTACAGGCTTATAACAAACTTTGCACACAGGTTAGGATGTTGGACTCCGGATATGATTCTTAAGATCTACAATTCAGTCTGCTGTGCCAAGGTCTTACATGGAAGCGAGGTCTGGGGTTTTATTATGACTAATGACTTACAAAAAGAAGAAAACAACTACTTATGGGGTTTACTGAAGGTCCCGCAAAGCATTCCGGTATTTTCTGTCCATTAAGAATTGGGGGTGAAATATATACCTGACCTGACAGCAGTCAAGCCCCTCTTATGTTGGCTCAAATGCTGGACAAACATAGAGGCAGGCTTCACAAGGACAGTACTCCAGGATAGTTTATCCTTGGACCATTCGATGCGAATTCCCTGGATACAATATGTAAAGGAGTCTTTCATCAAGTTAGGCCGGGCAGACTTGTTTAATACACCAGAATCAATACGATCAAAGGACAAGGTTGAGATTAAAGCCCTGCATCTAAGGTTTGCCACGGCACATCGAGAGACTATTGAACTTGCTAAACCCACAGTGAGAGCCCACACACTTGTAAAGACAACCCTGGGAATTGAACCTTATTTAAAGTTATTGACGAACCCACACAATAGATTTTTAATTACCCGTTTTAGGTTAGATTTTTTCCATCACTTACTAGCGGTACCGGCAGGTTTTGTTAAACATATCAAAGACAGAGGGCCCTGTGGCTGCAGCAATAGGTCTCCACAGGATACCCTTCACCTGGTTCTTCTCTGCCCGTACTATGCTTTTCCCAGGAAAAGTTTTTAAAGGATTTATTAAATCGATCTGGTTTAAGACCGGTCGCGAGTAGCCTTGCTGTTTTTAAAGCTTTCCTCTGATGTACATACCCTATTTGGTGTGGCTAATTTCTTGAGAGTCTCTGTTAAATTAAGGAAAACTAGGGGCGACTAAAAGAAGAGAGGAAGGGTTCCTGGGTTATTGGCATGCAAAGTCTGATCTAACAGTGCTGTAGTAATCATGTGACAACCTCCCAATGCCTGCTCTAATGCATTGAATTGTATCGGAGAGTGATATTTTATGTTTGTTTGGTTTTATATATGCTTTTATGATTTGTTTTCAAATCGAATAACGTTTTTTATTTATTATTATTAAATGGAGAGGATAAATATGTTACAGGCTGTAAAACAAATGAGTAAGTTAAAGTGTGCCTGTCACTGTTGTAAACCAGTCAATTATTAAAATGAGAAAGGTGTGCCTGTCACAGTAAATGGACAGGCTGTGGAAAATAAATCAACTTTTGTGAAGAATAAAGTATAAAGAACAAGGTGTGCCTGTCACCAAAAGGAACAGGCTTTCCTACCTGTACGAGCAATGAAGGTGTGCTCGTCACCGAGTGGAGATCGTAGAAAACATAACCCATAAACAAGTAACCAGAGAAGCGCTTGCCAGCTCATCACCATGTGGAGATCATAGAAAACATGACCCATAAACAAGGAATCAGAGGAGCACTTGCGAACAGCTAGCTCCGTACCATAGGCAAAAGTATTAAGAGAAGCGTGTAATAAACTGCACACCTAGTGCTGTTATCATCCCGAGGGACCAGCCGAATTCGACAGCTGGACCGGGACCCTTTCTCTCTGAGTTTCCTTCCCTCTCCGAATCTACCTCCCTGGACCTCCTGGTTAAACTCAAGTCAGGTTCACCCTCCGACCCCTGCCCTGTTAGCTTTCTGGGTAGGACAGCGGAGGTTCTGAACCCGTTGATTAATCCCATCTTGAATCTGTCATTGACTAGTGGTGTGGTCCCTTCGGTTCGTAAACAGGCGAAGGTTGTCCCACCTCCTAAAAAGTCTGGCCTTGACCCCGAGATACATGCCAATTACAGGCCAATTTCCCTCTTGCCTGCTCTCGCTAAGATAGTGGAAAAGCACGTTCATACTTTGCTCTCCACTTTTATTGAAACCCATAGCCTGCTGCACTCCACCCAGTCTGGCTTTCGATCCAACCTAAGCACCGAGACGGCACTTTTGGAGGTCAATGAGGCCATTAAGGAAGTGCTGGACGCTGGAGGAAGGGCCATGTTGGTAATGTTAGACCTGTCGGCGGCCTTCGACACCGTCCCTCATGAGGGTCTCCTCAGCAGACTTCATGAGATCGGTCTGAGAGGGACGGTGTTAAGCTGGTTCAGATCATATTTAGCTGGTCGTCGACAGATGGTCTGGGCCCCCCCATACTCTGCCGAAGTGCCGCCTTTGTAGGTCGGAGTCCCTCAGGGTTCGGTGCTGAGCCCGACTCTTTTTAATATCTTTATGACCCCTCTGGCGGGGCTGGCTGAGTCCTTTGGGGCTCAGATCGTGTCATACGCCGATGACACCCAGCTCCTTTTCACTTGTGGTAAGGGGGCTGAGTTTGACGGAGAGAGCATCCGTGGGTGTCTTGACGCTGTTTTCGAATGGTTTCAGCGAAATAGCCTCAAGTGCAACCCAGATAAATCCGAGGTGCTTTTCTTCGGGTGTCAGGCTGATCCGAGCTGGCAGGATTGGTGGCCTGTGAACATGTCCCATCCGGCGTCCTCCTCTTTGGTTGCTAAGAACTTGGGGGTCAAAATTGACAACAGCCTATCGCTCAAATCCCAGATCCTTGGACTGACTGGCATGTGCTATGGTCTCCTTAAAATGTTATGCAAGTTCCTTCCCCTGCTCCCGTTGGCACATAGGAAGATTACGGTCCAGGTTCTCATCTGTTCTAGGCTGGACTACTCAAATGTTCTTTATTTGGGTCTTCCTGACTATTTACTACAAAAACTTCAGGTGGTCCAAAACTCGGCGGCACGGGCGATTTTTGGCCTGCCTCGCCGAGCGAGAGCCTCCGATCTCCTACACTCCCTACACTGGCTCCCTATTCGGAAGCGGATTGTTTTTAAAACACTTACGCTGGCGCATAAGGCACTCCATGCTGTGGGAGCTGAATATATTCAGAAACGTCTTGCTTTCTACAAACCAACTAGATCCCTTAGATCTGCATCTCTTGGTCTTGCCATTGTCCCTGCTGTCAAGAAAGCAAGGGTAGGGGGACGCTCTTTCAAACGCTTGGCTCCCCAGCTATGGAATACCCTCCCTCTGTCGCTCCGCTGCACTTCAAACTTGCTTGCTTTCAGAAAGGGCCTTAAGACATGGCTCTATGGACAATGATCTGCTTGTTTTTTGTCTTTGTCTTTTTTGCCTCCCATTTGTAGTCTGCTGTGGGTTTGAAAGCGCCGGGACACTCCTTGGAGTAGCCGAGCGCTATATAAGACACCCATAACATTAACATTAACAAAATTAGTTGCTCCGAATAGTTTCCCTGTAGTGAACCACACTCAGACGTTCCTAATCCAAAATGGCCGTAAGCGTAACGACGCTTTGCGTGGTCAAGGATAGAAAAGAAGGTGGGTCACGTACAGTTGATGACATGTCAGCAAACTATTCATGCAACAGTGAGAGGAGGAGCTGCCTACGTCACAATACGTATCCAGGTAGCAGTAGTCACGAAACAATACGGAAGAACGAGGATGGCCGATGGTGACTATAAATTTACCAAAGCAAAGATAAAGGCATAAAAAGAGGATTAAAAGTGCGAAAAACTTGCAGGTTCCAGGAAAAATTGTGGTTGTTGTGGATTCTGCAACGGGAAGGCACTGGATGACGGGAACCGCAGAATCTGCAGTATGGGTTTGGAAGAAGACGTCGCAGCACCTATGTCTCCGGTAAGATTGTAGCTAGCGACATCTTCTTGGGATCGTTGCCACTTGTAAAGACGAGGAGTTTCAGATGATAGATAACCTTAAAGTTTATTCTTGGAGACACAGCACAAAGTCACCATGCAAGGAAACAGCAATGACTGACAAAGTCTAGCTTTGGAACCTGGAACTAAAGATGTGCAGCGCAGGCACTTAGTTCCAAGTTCTAAGCACCGGGACAAAAATCACGAGGGAAAATAATAAAATGAAGGAGAATGCACCAGAAGGTAAAACTCAGCATAGGCCACACCTCAGCAAGTACATCAGAGAAGTGTGATGGGCTTGCCTCAAGCTTTACAGTTCGTTGTCTTCATTGTCTGACCCAACCCTCAAAGCACCCTCCTGTCCTAAGCACAGGGGAAGCACAAAGCTGAGTGTTATATCCTGAGTTCATACATATAGGCAATGTTCCCTCTAATTTTCTTCCTCTGTGTGTGCCATTGTATGGTCTCTGTACGCTGCAGCTAATGTTATGTGCTCTAAGAACCAGATTACCTGTGGTTGCAGCGACAAATATTAATGCAAAAATCACTCCAAACTTTTGCTTAAAAAGTGAAAAGATGGTGCATTGCCTACACAAGATTGTATACCTGGTGATGCATGTAGGGTGGCACATGTTATGCCCCATATGTGAATGTACCTCCAGTTCCTGCAGGTCATGGACTTGACAGTCCATGCCCTACAGGAATTTACTTAGGCATTCCCATTGCAGTACCTTTTTTATAGGCACCGCGGTGGGACAGCCTGCCAGTGATGAAAAAAGTAAACATCTGGTAGGATGTGCTCATATGGGCTTGGTGGTGCGGGGCAGTCTCACATCACCAAACTCATAATAAGGCCCTAAGTCAGCATAGTAGTCAAAGCATTTGTAGCAAGACCAGCAAACCTGCCAGAAGCAAGAACTAACAGTAGTTCTTGGATAGCAGACAGAGCAGCAGGAACACAGAATGCATTGCAGCAGCAATTTCTGACGTTTCCCTCATTTCCATTACTCGATTTTGCTCCTGAGAAAGTGCCACTCATGGTCATTGAATGTCACTCATAATTTCTCTGAAATTGTGAAAATGTCACACATGGGCAACCTGAAACCTTAGCAGCTACAGCTATGAAGTCTACAAGCAGGACGTGTGCTTTCAGGTGATTGTGAAAACACACATTGTACTTGTAGACGTGCTGCATTTCTTTTGTTATTAGGGCACAGCTGCAGGGCAGATTGTGTGCTTTTGTGAAAGTACGATTAACATGATTACTTTCAAAAAGGCACACAATCTGACCCATTTCGCATCACATTCATCTTAAAAGTGGCGTTGCAAATGGTCCTCAGCCGCCTATGCGCGCTTCACATTTTACAATGTGCGCTCTGGGAGACATAGGTGCGCGTGCACCTTATAGGGAACAGTGATTGTAATTACTTCACCCTGTGGAATCATTTATAATCTGGGCTACTAGAATGATGCAAATTTGTGGTTGCAGGGTAATTATGGAACCATGGCCATCTGCTAAATAATCCATCATCTGCTGATTAATCTGAAGATGTTAACAAAAATTGTAGCTCAAACGGATCAAAAACTACCAAATGCGCAGTGACGCATGCTGCAGCACAGTGCAAGCCCTTTTCAAAGTTTGCCCAGTCACCTTTCTGTTGATTAATGCTGTATTTGGGTATTAAGCTGGTATTTATGAGATGGAATGTTTGCCTGAACAGTGTTAAACTGTAAAAATTACAACATAACGAAGAAAGACTATCACAAACTATGCTCAATACGCCCTTAATATGCCTTTTTTTGCCACATAATTTAGTCAATCCTGTTGCATAATTCCAGTCGCCCAGGTAATACCAGCAGAATTGCCACATCATTTTACAGAGGAACTCATTATAAGGACCATTGTAATTTTATCATCACTCGGGACTTCCAAGATAATTATTTAAATCTGCTCAGAATGGGTGAGAAGTTTAAATGTTAAGTTAGGGATCATTAGACATACCAGGTAATATTCTTGTAACATCTGAGGCTTTTGAATGTTTAATTTTTTAGGTACCTGTCAGTTACAAGCTGGAATTGTTTATATTAAACCAATTGCTTATCTAGCTCTGCCAAACACAGACAAAGATTGTGCATCTATTTTTTTTTTCGATTATCAACTTTATTGGATTTTTCAAAAACACGAAAATTAATTGGCAGCAGATCATTTATCAATAGCTGGGCTGGATACCGCAGGTCAGATACTCATTGCAGGTCCACAAAATTAGGCAGATCATCACATTGGTAGCAGATTAAACCATTTACCCCACACTTTACCAAATAAGTCAGGGCAGCCCCGGGCTTCGAAGAGAGACTCCTTCTGCATTCCACACCAATCCACTCCTCTCTTTCATTTCTGTACAGCTGGCGCCTTAGCCTGGGACCAAAGCACAGCTATATCTCTTTTTACCACCGCCACGGCCGTCCCCAGAAAGCGCTTGTCTGCCCTAGAGCCATCCAGGCCGTCGAACACCCCCAGCAGCAAGCGTCTCGGATCATGGGGAACCTCCCATCCCAGGGCCTGCGTGAGTTCGAGTTCTACTCCTCTCCAGAACGGCGCTAAAGCCGGGCATTGCCATACCATGTGATAGAAATCGGCTGGAGCAAAGTCACAGCGCGTGCATGCTGGGGAAGGTCTCAAATGGGCCAGGAATAGGCGCGCCTGAGTGAGGTATGCTGCATGAAGGTAATAAAGTTGGACCAGGCGCAACTTGGAGGATGTGGTCAGGGTTTTGGGTGCCATAGGGGCATCTCCCCAGTCCGCCTCCTCTAGGAAGCCCAACCATCCCTCCCATCGAGCCCTAAACCGGTCCAGGGATGCGGGACCATTGTTCACCAGTGAAACTCCGCCCCTCTCAGGTTCCCCATCATCACCTGAGCCTCCAGCGGGCTGAACTCTGGAAAGGAGGTAGGAGCTGAAATGTGTGTATGGAGGCCGTGTCTGAGTTGTAGATATTTATAGAATTGGGACTAAAGAAGGGCGTGGTGCTGTTGCAGGTTAGCAAAGGATCGAATGTGGTCTCCCACCCATACGTTTCCAAGCAACGAGATCCCAATGAAGTCCCAGCGGCGGAACCCTTGCAGGGATGAGACCTCTTGTAGCCAGGCCCCATGCCAGAGTGGTGTTTGTCGAGTGAGCTTCTGGTCCCACCGCATAGGCGTAGGGCTGTGCGCCAGGCCATGAGCGCCGTCCTCGTGACAGGGGGAGAGCCTGCGGCACCAGGCTGCCGTATAAGAACGCCTGGATATGGGTGAAGTCAGTTGTGTTGAGTTTCACTCGGTATGCTGGGTCGGACCAGCCGCCCGCAAACCAATCGTGGATCACGATAAGCCTTGTGGCCAAGTAGTAGAGGTGGAGATTAGTCACTCCCATGCCTCCATTGAAGGGGGGGATACGACAGTGTGCTAGGGATAAATGCGGCCTCCCTCCTCCCCAGAGAAACTGGGTAAGAATGCTGTCTAGTTCCCGGAACCAGCTCCCCGGGAGGTGGATGGTGATGTTTTGCAAAATGTAAAGAAAGCGCGGGGAGGATCATCATTTTTAAAGAGCGCACTTCTGCCCAGGGGAGTAACACACGCCCCCACAGCCCCCGTGTTGCGGGGGGCCCCAAGGTCCAGGGGGCCCCTCAGCGCACACTGCACTGTACAGTAATTTACAGCATGATCCACGCACCATGCTGGGACGTAGTTTAAAAGTTATGCGCTCCAGAGTTTCCTCAAATAAATGAAATGCTGCATGGTGCGCCGGCCGTGCGCAGCGCACACGCACAGCTTTGTGGTCTTTGACCTCAGGGTGGAGCAGGTCGGAACTGGAAGGTTCATGCGCAGTGTAACCTGCATGTGAGGCACCAGGCTGGTGGGTCCTGAGCACAGAAGGGATGAGTGAAGCCATATTTACAATTACGGTCCTAGTTCCTTATGGGGATCGTTTCCTAATTGGCACAGCTGTGACGAAGTCTACACTCCATAACATTTCCTCAATGCTTAAATATTTCACACATCAAGCTGAGCGCCTCTCTGAGTGAGTGGGCCGGCAGTTTGTCCCGGGGGCGGGGACTCTATTTCTCTAGCCTCTGGTGAATATATCCTGCTGGCAGCCCACTAACTGTTGAACAGTATTATAGATAGTGCAAATCGACCAGAAGGTTTTATTGAGGCGCTATCACAATGGGGAACACTTCCCATGGTTCAATTTTAGCCATTACGCTTTAAAAGCTGCATTACCATTGCAGCACAGCATATCAACACCTCAGCTTGTGTTCCTTTCTGTTTTCAAAAGACTCGGGCATTTCGAAAATAAAAGCGTTACAACGTGCTACTTAAAACACGGTTTTACAAATGAACGTGTAATTATTCCACATGCTTATACGTTTATTTATTACCAAGTCCCTTTTGAAACTATTTTACGGCCTTAGTCTCCTCTGGGTTAGTTTGGAGAGGGTCCGTTATTGACTGTTAATTGCATAGTGACCCTGGGCAGTCACTTTTCTTTCGACAATCTGTGGAAAATCTGTAGTATATAGTGATGGTCGTACAGCCCTCACAGCCCTGGACATATGTGAAACTAGAATGGCCAACTTTCCATTACCTCCTCGCATGACTTCAGCAGGCAGGCCGCGGGTGGGCTCCGCGAGCCTTGTCTTAATTATGGGGCCAGTAGTCAGCGCCGCTCGCACTTTTGGTGCAGTGCTTGTGTATATAGCGGGTGGGCTCCGCTTTTAGTGCTTCACAGTCTGTGGCTCACCTTCGGCCGACGGGCCTGTTCTTCCGCGGTGGGCACCGCGATGGCTTCTCTGTTTCCTCAGGGCATCGCCATGGCAGGGCGGACTACGGCAGGCTGGAGAGGTGCGGGGTGAGCTCCCGGTCACCTCCTCCTTCTTCTCCAGGCCCGGGGCTCGACACACGCCCCACGGGCCTCTCGGCGGACGGATATGTTCGTCGCAGGGGTTGCTCTCAGGCGAGCAGCAGTCTCTTCCCCTTTTTCTTCTTGACGTTTTCTTTTAGCTGGCACGCATGGGCACAGCTAAACCCTCGTCGCCATTGTAGGGTCGGGGCCTTAGGCCCTCATGCTCGCAATCACGCTGACACAGGACACACTGGATGCATGGTGCAACTGGCCCAGAGCACGTGCGCTCGGCCTCTTTTATTGATGCTGTGTCACATGACCAGTGACATCAGTGGTGGGTGGGTGTTCAGTGTGAATACAGGCTTCAGCACTAGACTGCTGACTTGTGCTGGGCATTACACAAGCCAATCGAAGATGTTTGTTTGCAGGGTTGGGAGTAAGAGGCACTGGAGGCTTTTTTGTGGGTTCATTACGTAGAACCCACCTCTAAATCCGGCCCCATTATTTCCCTCCCCTGCCCTCTCCCTCTGTGATCCTGTGGATGATTCCCCTAGCCCTACATAACCTTGTTTCTTTTTCTCCTACACCCCTGTAGCAAACCCTCACCCCCACCCCCACCCTCCGTCATGCTCCAGATAACTCGCATATGTTTTTATTTTATGCTATTGTACCAAATTGAACTTTGTGCAACTTGTTCTCATGTAAAGCGCTCTGATACCTCCTGGTCTAGCTAGTGCTATATATAAAACTTTTCAAATAAATAAATAAATAAAAATAAAGCATTTTTTGCTAGAGCTGCTTTATCACTCAGAGTGTCTTTTACCAACATAACAGACACGCACCGCATTCTGCCACAGCCCTCTTGGTTTTCTCGAGGTGATGTCACCTCTACATTTGCACATATTTTAAAACTACAACCAAGGGCAGATCTAAGTTGATAAGTAGGGAACAGAACACCCCCAATCAAGTGAGAAAAATGCCAATTGACCCCTGTGATTGGTAGCTTTTTGTTGGCTACTACTCTTATTGACTGAATCCTATTAGCATTTACAAGAAATACGTTTTAAAAAGTCTGTTTTTTCCCATGTTAATTCCCTCCCACTGTTTTTCGGTCTTGGTAGGAAATTATTCTTTTATGTCAAAGGGGATTTGATAAGGCACTATGGGCCAGATGTAGGTGGCCATTTCCCAACCGGTAACGGCCGATTTCGGCCTTTTACCGACCGGTAAATGGTCATTTGTGATGTAGGGGCCCTATTTTACCGATTCGGTAAATTTACTGAAACCGTAAAATACTGAATCGGTATTTTTACCGATTCGGTAACTTGCAGATGTAGATGGGATTCTTCTGAGTCCCACAGGCCTTACAGAATCGGTATTTTACCACCCAATCCAATTGGGTGGTAAAATACCGAATCCAGGTGTGCATGAACATGTGTGCATGCACATCTAGCCATGTGACAGACAGACATGCCCTTAGGGCATGTCTGTGTGCCACATGGCACACGTGCCTGAATTCGGGGTGCTAGAGGGTGTCAAAGTGACACCCCCTGCACCCTTGCAACATTCGGTATTTACCGAATCGGTAAATACCGATTCGGTAATGCCCATTGATTCCTATGGGCTTCAATGCCGAATCGGTAAAATTCGGTATTTATGAATCGGTAAAATATACTTACCTACATCTGGCACTATGTTTTCGAGCTGGTGGAATCGGTAAGTGTCACAACGGAGCTAAATAGCAAATAGGAGTGTCTTTAAAACCTCGTGAACTTGACATGTTCATTAATTCTCTCATTTTATAAGAAGAGTTTCAGGCCATAGTAGTTAAGAGGGAATAATCTTACCACGGGAACAAGACGGGACATTCTGTTGTGACTACACCATTCACATTTCTGCCCCAGTTGTGGAGTGTGAAATAAGCTGGCAAGAAAATCGTTTTAGAAGTAATACTTCAAGCAAAGTGCTGCCAGTGGAGAAATATAGTTTGTGTTTAAGCCCTACACCTAATTACATAGGCCATGCATGCCCTTTCTAGAGACCCCCACTTTTTTCTTCCCACTTAAAACCCTGATGTCAAGCTCTTCCATTTCTGCAGTTTTAGGATGATCTTAGAGGTTTTCGTTGCTCAAATGGGTTTTATTTCTGATATTTATATGTTTCACCTCATCTTTATTGCTTGATTTTGCACATGCGAAACTGTCACTGGTAGTTGTTGGAATGTCACACATAGCAATCTGAAACCTTGCCAGCTATGCGTACTTCCGCAGTAGAAGATAAGCAAAACTGACGTATGCAACAGCGAATAGACAAGTTAAAGAATGCGAAATGACCAAATGTAAATTCTTCTCAATACAATACTCTGGTTTGCTTTTAAAGTTTATTGGTTGTTGTCATTGGGCGTTATGCGGAATGAATTCAGAAAGTGCAGCTCACCAAATGCAATGGTAAAGGGTGGGAGTATTTGAATGTAGAGCCAGTCAGCTGTTTTATCCTACGTACTAGACTGGGAGCTTAACAACCTCTGTGTTGTTGTATTTAGTACGCTTAAAAAATATAGCCTCCTTATTATTATTCTTCTAACGTACTGGTGATTGTTTGTACTTTTTGACATATCTCCCCTTAGCCTGCGTCTGACCCACTTTTGGGCATGCTGCCACCGTTCCACGAGTTTGGGGACCAAAACGGTTCTGAGAGTTTTGATCCTGTGGCCGCGCTTTCATTTCCAACGGCAGATAGCTGCTCTATTCTCTCTCGCGGCACAATGTGCCATGCTTTATTGACAGCACTTTCATTGTGACTGGAGGCTTTACAGTAAGCTATATCAGTGCTTTAAATGGACTGGTACTCACAGATACTGAGTACCAGCACTTCTTATTTTTACCAATCAGATTAGCGGCAATTCTCCACTGCAAAGAAGAGTACCAGTACTCACTGAAGGTAAGCTCATTGGTGCTATTGCAGCTGAGCTAGAGGCAGTCAGAGTGGAGTAGATCTGTAGGGCACTCTGACAGCCAAGCGCCTCTCTAGTTCTTAGCTGAGACACTGCTTAACCATTCAGCAGCGGCTCATTCCTGTTATGCAAGAGATACCCTTGTGTTGGAAATTTCAGGTCCTGTTCTGTTTGATAGAGTGGGGCCCATTGAGGCCCTGCTCTGTCAATCCCATTCACACTGTTGCTTGCTGTGCAGTAACGCAGGAATAATCCTAAATGAACCTTTTTTGGTGTGTAATTGTCTGCTTGTGGGTGTGTGTTTGCCTACTCTGTGTATGTTTGAGTCTGAGAGAGAAAGCGAGCTCAGTGAAGAAGAGACTCTCAGGAGGTAGTTTTAAAGAAATGTGTGGAATGCTTTTGTGTGCGCATGTCTGCTTTTGTCTGTGTATATGTAAGTATTGAGCCAAAAGTGGCCAAGCCGGAACAGTATAACAGTAAGAAGCTGCAAATATTACCAAACAAGGAACCCTTAACATATTGTGTTAGTCCTTTATTTTGTGTAACGAGTTAACACATTTTGTTTATATTGATACTTTTCTCATATTTTGTTATGTCGTGCAACTGGCGAAGTACTCATTATTAATGTGACTATTCCAAAGTCTCTTTCGTTCTGAGCCACACTGATTATTAGCCTGATTAGGGCTGTTGATGGCGTGACTGTATTCATTTAAAAGCTGTTAATCTGCATATATAGGAAGTACTAGTAAGGGAAATGCAAGGGCAAAATGAATACTCCATAGAAATGTCTTTGTATCATAATGTCTTGCCCCCGCTTCTAACCCCGTCCACTAGCTGCATCCCAGCTCAATTTAATGAGTACCTACACTTATTTTTTTCTATTTAAAGGACTTATTATTATTGCAGTTCTCCAACTTGGATGACAGCAGTTGGGTTGGGGAATACATTTTCTTGCCCCTGGTGTACTTTCTTGGGCAACAAATGTTGGAGATATTAAAATGGCTGACCCATATAAAATGTGTTTGCTGCTCTAATGCAGTGTCTTAATCACACACAGTGCTGTAGCCCGGCTTGAGCCAGAAGTGACATCATGTTTTTAATTTACACTCTAAAGCTTTTTAAAGACCTGACAACGGTCTCTGCAGCTGCTCTGTATTTTTTACGATATACTAAGCTTTCGTAGGCAAGGCTTTTTCTATGCAATCATTTTATATACAGCCCAGTCTAGCCTGCATGTAGTCCTGCAAGGGCATTGGATTGATTGATGAGTTTTTAATGGAGAGTCCAGTGACTCCAGTCGCTGCAAAGGAGGGATGGGGTAAATGGCGCACCCAAGGGGGTTGTGATGGCACTGCTGCTTTTTTTGAGGTTGCTTGCTGCTACTAGGTACATCAGAGTGGGCACCCGACTCAGTATGTCTAGGCGGCCTCTTGCTAGGGCCTCATTTGTTTTCCCCAGGTCAAGATTGCTGCCTTTTATTAAGCTGCCATTACTGGATGGGAGATTGTTGCAACCAATTAAGGGCCGATGCCAGAGACGTTTTAAGGCATGGGCAAAGTGGGCTCTAGCCCAGGAGCCCAGCATTTCAGGGGACGCCCTGATAGAACCCGCTCTGTTCTTTAGAGGCTTACTTGCTTGATGGCTTTGAATGATTCTTAAACATTGTTTTAAATACCATTTTCACTGTGGGTGATATGTGTGTCTATTATATTTTCCAGACAACTGTTGTGTTTATGTTTCATGCAACATCCATAAAATAGTTTCTTTTGGATCAAATAATGACCTCACATATTGGAAATGGAAGTGTGTTGCAGAGATTATTTACAATAATATTAGCAATCACCTGCTGTGTTACAATATTGAAAACACACATCACTGTCCCTGAATATTACATGTAAACACATTTAGAATTTGGACAAGTAGGTCTGGGCTCTGTCAATGACTGGGCCAAAGAGGGCATGAAGGAGCTGAAATAGAATCATAAATTCAAAACAGGTGCCCCCAAAATATACATTGGCCCAGGGCCCCGAAAATCCTTAGGATGTCCCTGGTGCAGCCATCTGCAAATATGATGGCCCCAATTACCACGTGTGCTGGCATGTCTAGGCCCATGAAAAAGACATTTTGTGTACAAAGTTCAGCAAAAAAGCAAATTATAGCAAAGCTACAGAATGTTTAAATTCTGCATAAGTGTTTCTGAGGTTTTATGAAATGCTACAGCCACTGTACATCAGTTCTTTTTGTAATGCATGTGTGCTCACATCACAATCCCTCAATGTGAATTATTACCTTAGGGAAAGAGCATCATGATGCAGAAACGAACTCTTCATCTACAGATGTACGTGATCCACACATCTCTTAGTAAATAAAGGTTGATGAATTCTGAATTGCCCAAAATTCACAGAAATCAGAGTTGGTTGAACCCACAAAGCCTTTTTCAAATGCGAACTGGAGGTTTGTGGGTGTGTGACATTGGGAGTGGGCAGTCTGGAATTTTTTTTAATATGTACTACACTACTATAACATGTAAGAGAAATTGGTAGTATTCAGAAGTATTACACACTATTTCGCAGACTGCCTAATGTCAAAATAGCAAATATTCTCACTACATGTCATCAAGAATGGTACAACCAGATGAGCAGCGCAACAAGGCCTGAATTATAACCAAATGCATGTTTTAAAAAAGAAGTATTTATCATTCACATGGGAGGTAATAATTTCCATCTCCTACGTTTAATTACCAGAAAACTCATGAGAAATAAGTTTAATGAACTTGGGCATTCCTGCAGGGAGTAACAGAATGTAAATAATGTTAGCCCAGCATAGTGTCTTAGAAACCAGAGGTCAAGTGGGTGGTAATGATAGAACACAACACTGCCTGGCTTTCTTAAATTTGAAATACTCTCTAGGTATTTTTCCCAGCAGTTGGCATTAAGGATGACCTTCATTTCCGTAGAGCTGCTGTGAAACTTTCAAGTTATTGTCCATCAATATAAATTCTAATTTAGACCCTATAGAGTTGTTCTTTGTTGTACAGCAATAGGCAGTTCCTGAGACATCATTGTCCTGATTACTGTCTCAGTTAAATAATCTGCTCTTGACAATGTTACAAATGGTGTAGTTTTATATGTTAAGAGTGTTTCCCACTTTCTCATTAGAACTTTGTGCAAGACAATATAGAGGCATTTCATTAAATGTTGGTGGTTTCAGATCAAAATATAACAGATTTCTGGCGGTGGGGCAAATTGGTAGGTGGTGGGCCAGGCGGCCAGGGGGTCCTCTCCATGTACATCGCAGGGGAGCCCCCTCAAGTTTCGTTACGCCACTGCTTCTGCCCAGGGGGTTAAGGGGGAGGGCCTGCCATTTCTTGAGGTCTGACTTCATCCTGGCGACCAAAGGCACGACATTCAAAGCCCATTCGAGCTCTGGCAGAAGGCTAATCCAGATACCCAGATATTTTAACGATTGCCTCCGAAGGGGTATATTCATCTGCCAGTCAAAGCAAGCCCGGGAGGGATGTAAAGGGAGCAGAGTTGATTTTGCCGGGTTGAGTTGGAGTCCAGAGACCCGCTTGAAAGCGGAGAGGACCTCCAGGCATCTGGGGCCAGAACTGTCCGGGTCTGCCAGATAAAGCAGGACGTCATCCGCATAAAGGGCTATCTTATCAACCTGACACAAGTCCTAGGACTAACCCCGGATGAGTGGGTCCTGCCGGATGAGTGCCACCAGGGGCTCCATCACCAGCGCGAAGTAGAGGGGTGAGAGCGGGCACCCCTGACACGTGCCCCTCCGGATTGAGAATGTCTCGGAAAGCTCGCCGTTAATGAGAACACAGGCTCTTGGGTTAGTATAAAGGACCCTGACCAGGTGGCGGAAGGGGAGGCCAAAGCCCATCCTCTCCAGCACATCCTCAAGGTACCTCCAGTCCACCGTATCAAAGGTCTTTTCAAAGTCGATGAGAAGCACCGCCAGATACGGGGTTAGGCGACTACGGGGGCCATAGGCAGGTGGAGGGACGAATGCAGTGATGAGTGCCCCTGGCAGGCATGAACCTGCATTGATAGGGATGGACCAGGTCCTGCAGAAGGGGTCGGAGTATCTGGGCTATCACGGTAGCGAAAATCTTGAGCTCCGTGTTAATCAGCGAGATCGGGCGGTAGTCCACACAGTCCAGGGAGGGCGCCTGCATTTTTAGAATGACCACTATAGAGGCCACGTTAGATTCAGGTGGGAAGGATCCTGCCTCCGCCACATGGTTGAATATCTCCACTAAATGAGGAACCAGAATCTTGCGAAAGGTCGCGTTGTACTCCTAGGGGTAGCCATCTGGACCAGGCGTTTCACCGAGCTGTAACAGCGAAATTGCCTCGTGACTTTCCTCCGGGGTGAAGGGGTGGTGCGCGGTCCCCGGTCTCCCAGCGGAGACAGCGCTGCTGAGTACCGGTCCTCTCCAGCAGGTCCATCAGTGGAGCACCAGGAGGGCGAGCGGCATATAAGGTCGCATAGTAATCAGCAAAAGTTTGTGCTATGGCTGAAGACATCACCTGGTGGACCCGGGTATCCGAATGGATTACGGGAATAACCCGGTCGACCCTGGGATAAGACACTAGGTTGGGGAGGAGCTTGCCATTTTTATCACCCCACCCATAAATACGTGCCACCATTTTAGCGGATTCCAATGAGATCCGGCGAATCTCCTCGCGGACCACTGCCAATTGCCGAGACGAGTCTCCGCGACCGTTAGTTAGCTGGGTTCTTTCCAGCTGCGCTGCTGAGATTCCAGCTGCACAAGTTGGGCTGTTTGCTCCACCCATTTTGCGTGGACCAGTCCCCTGGCCACCCCCCAGACAACACCTTGCCGGCCTCCCACAGCGTCCCTGGTGAGGGAACCGAGCCCCCATTAGTGGAATAGTATTGACGCAGCTCCTGCCCGAGTGATTCTACTAGCGTGGAGTCCTGCAGGAACCAGGCGTTCAACCGCCAAGTCGCCCGTGGACCCGCAGAGGGGGTCACAAGACGAAGGGAGACGGGGGACTGATCCGAGATCGCCCTGGGCAATATCGCGGCCCCAGATACCAGCTGGCAGTCCGTGGTAGGCATCAGGAGGAGGTCTATGCGGGAGTGAGTATGATGGGCCGCCGACGTGTGGGTATATTGTTCTTTGTGGGGGTTCCAGTCCCTCCATACATCACAGAGGCTCAGGGCTGAAGACCAACTCGAGAGGGCCCTCACGGAGGCGAGACGGCCCTCCGATGGGGTCCCCGTTGCGTCACGCAGTGGTTGCAGGACGGGGTTGAAGTCCCCCCGACCACCGTGAGGCCCTGTGGAAAGGAGGAGAATACCAGCGTGAGGTGTCGAAGGGTGGAGGGCATAAGTGCAGGGGGAATGTAAGTGCATAGGAGGTTCATAGGGCGCCCCTCAATCGTTCTGGAGACGGCCACATGTAGGCCCTGTGCATCAATCTCGGGGTCACATCAGTCCACGCAGGGGCCCCCAGCCCTGAGGAGCAGTTCACTTGTCTAGTCACCAGCCCAGATCTCAGTCTTTCAGCCTGCACGGGGGGTGCACCTGCTCGGCCTCGATAGTTCAACAGCAGATCCCGGAGGAGGCGACACAGAGCTGGGCCCTTGGTCCCGACACAGCCCCAGAGGAACAGTTCCGGTCTCACCCAGGCAGAGGCCCCCTCCTTGCCAACATGTCGGGTCCGTGCCGGGCACTCCCGCATCCCAGTAGCCCAGCCGCGTCACCCAGGCTCCGCCGCCACTCACCGCAATCTCACCCACGGGCAGGGCCGGCACAGCGCCTCTGCCCGGTGCTGCAGTCCCCGGCCGTCTCTCCTCCAGCCGAGGCGCAGTTCGCGGGTGCTGCCCTGCACTGCGCCGTTCAGAAGACCGACTGGCAACCTCTTGCGGCCACGTCCACTTCCAGGGGGTCAAGGGCACCTCACATCGCTCCTGGGCGCCTCAACTGCTCTCTGGGACCGCTCCCCGCTTCCCTCCGATTCAGCAGGCACTTGGGCGGAGCCCGCACCACAACTCAGCGCTGCGCGGCAGGACAGGCAGACGTCGGTGCAATCCGTTCCCACCAGGTGGGTCGCAGGCAGACAGGGCAGGGAGACAGAACAACGGATCGCCCGGGCCGAAGTTTCAGGCCCAAGGACGAGACGGCAAGGAGGCCGCCATCTTGGGCGATCAGGTTTGCCTGGGGAAGGGGGCCAGCGGGGACAGCCTGGGGACTAGGGGACCTCCCAAAAGGATCAGGGAGATGCAGGCGGGATGAGAGAGTCGCACTCGGCAGCGTGGGACTCCGATGGCAGCTGAAACCGGGCGGATGCAAGGCGGATGATGGAGAGGGTCCGGAGCACTCTTAGAGTGCGACCGCCCTCTTGACGCCTCAAGCCACGACCCTGTACATCTATTTTTAAATAGTAATTAAAATAAGCCCAGGCAAGATTTCATTTAGGCCAGCGTCATTACCTGTAATTTTCAGCATTCAGCATTATAGTTATTAATTGAAATGCCTGAGATTGTGCCATTAGAACATGCTATGTAATTAAGATTGAGTAAAAATCCAATTGTGGTAACATGAGGACAAAGCAAATGAACCAAATTGCAACCTGACTTGTCAGTGGCCACATTCAGCATTGGGTAAGCCTCAGATGGAGGCTGAGGTGCACACACAGGTTACAGCCAGCCAGTGAGCATCCTATTTATTATGACAGGAGGAGGAATGGACATTAACCTTTCCCATGTAATTTATTGTGCCATACTTTATTTTAGTTGGAAACTCCGCACCTCCTGCAGAAGGAAGTGTTGGCAGCTCGCTATCCTTGAAGAACTTGTGTACTGACCAACCAGCTTGATTATATCATTAGAAGACAGTAACCTTTATGGCCATGGGACCACCATATGAGGTCTTACTAGTGGGAGGATACCCAAAAAAATACAAAATCTCGTAAGTGACCAGGGTGGTCCTCGCCTCCTGTAAAGCATCAATGGCTGCCTGCGGGGAGAGTATTGAAGACTAAACTTTCAACCAGTGTGTGCCTAATTTTTTGTTAATTAGCAACTTTAAGTGGAGTTTGCTGCTGCACATGAGGGCTGAGATGCATTAGGCATACTTCACGCAGTCCGCAGTCCCGCACTAATAAAAGAAATAGAGTCTCAAACATGATGTGTGCTTTCATTATCCTGAAAACACACGTTGTGCTTGTTGACTTTCTATATTTCTTTTCTCACTAGTGATCTGCTGCGGAGCTGATGTCGGCCTTTGAAATAGTATTCATGTTAATTGCAGCGCCAGTGTGCACTGCAATTAACATGAATACTATCTCAACGGCCCACATCAGCCCACAGAAGTGCGCTATTAAGAAAAGAAATGCAAAAAATCAACAAGCCCGACGTGTGTTTTCAGTATCTTGAAAGCACTCGTCGTGCTTTAAATTTGCTGCATTCATTTTCCTAACAGTGTGCGGCTGCGAGGCTGATGTGGGCCTTTGAGATAGTATTCATGTTAATTGCAGCGCACACGGGGGCTGCAATTAACATGAATACTATTTCAAATGCCCACATCAGCCGAACACTATTAGGAAAATTCATGCAGCAAGGGAATGCTGGTGAATGCGAGCCCCCCACAGGCCGTAAGAGAAATACGTACCTGCCGCTCCCTCGTGTCACGCTTGTCTCTTCCTCTGCCTCCCATCCGCAACCAGGAAATGACCAATTTTCGCGCCGCTCGCATTTTAAAAGCCGCTGCATGATTGGTCTCGCTGGATGTCAGGAACAGTATGTACGCTAAAACCAGGACACTGCGCGCTTGGGATGACTTTGCTGAGCGAGCACGCAGGTGCGCACCTTATTGGGAACAGTGCATGTAGGCTCAATTGTTGTTAATTATTTGTTCCATGTATGTATGTCTCGTGCTCTAACTATGTGCTGCATGCCTCGTGTGTGCTTGCGCACTAGCATTTGCTATAATTCATTACATCTTGGCGTTCCTTCACTGAGGGTCAATTCTCATTTTCTCAAGTGTCCGCCAGTGAATGTAGCATCACTGGTTATGTTGTAGCCGGTGGCTAGCTGTTGGTAGGCACTGCAAAGGTATAATTGCCCAGAGACATTACTCCTCCTTCTGATGGGTAACTCAGGAAACCAGGTAGTCCCGGTCTAAGGGCCCGATTCTGATATGGTTTGTTAAGCTTCCCGACCAAATATGTTTGGGAATGGTTTCCGACCGAATCAGATCGGGAGAGTCCAACCGACTGAGTACGATGCATCTGGATGCTTCCAGATACGATTTGGTTGGACTCCCATTGACTTCAATGGGAGCCTTTGTTCTGACCGAATGTATATGCTCCCATTAAAGAAAGGGTGGCTAGGGAAAATTGGGCACCCTGTGGCAGGCACCCCCTAGTACCTGACACACTGCACATGGCTGGTAAAGGAGGACCCATGGGTACCCTCACGGGCCCGATTGGGAAGGCTCCAGGTGCAGGGGGGCCCACTACGGGCCATGAAAGTCTGATTCCGCCTGACGATTCTAGTCAGATGGCACGATTCGGAAAGGCTGTCCAAATCCAGCATCTTACTCGGTCGAATGGAAACGCAGCCCATAGAGACATACAATTCTGCTCTGTGCGGTTCAGTCATTCCAAATGCCGTTAGGTTCGGATTGGGATATTCCTAACGCCTAACTCGCATCATAATTGGTAGGTCGGAAACCTTTCCAAGTCGGTTGGAAAGACACGTTCCCGATCTGATTTGGACAGAGCAAATGCCGTTAGAAGGCCAACCTAACTGCATCGGAATCAGGCCCATAGTGTTTGAGATTGTCAACATGTCACAGTGTACATAAATAAAATAACAAAGCATATTTGGGATCTGTATGTCATTCAACTAAGGAGACATGACATGTACAACGTAGCCCACATGCAGCCATGTTAAAATCAAGACGCCTATGCAGGGACATGCATTGCTTAACCTTCGAGCCACCAAATTGAAAAGTTATTATATTGCCGATCTGCACACTAGTGCTTGCAAGTAAATTTAAGAAAAAGGAATAATATATATAAAGAGAAGACGCCTAATAATTTTGAACTTATTATTTTATCATGACTGTTTACACAATCTTGATCTTCGGGGTCCGGTCTGAGGGTAATGCAGGTATACTGAGGGTGCCTAGCGTCGAGGGCGGTGTGCCTATTACGCTACCACCCCCCTCCTGTGACCCATGGTGTACCCCTGTTACACGACAAAAGTGCAGAAACCTTAATGCAGGAAGCCTCCTAAACCAGAAGTTATTAGGAAGACAGTTTTTCTTCCTAATTTTTTGCACTTTTTTCACCTTTCTTTTTTCACTTGCATGTCCCTAGGTAAGGGTGGGCCTTAGTGTGCCCATACTGCCAGGGTTTAGTACACCTATAGAGTCCTGATGAATGCCTGGTAACTTTACACCGTTTCAGAGGCAGAAACATGTTGACTGACAATTAAGGAAATAACCACAAAATTAACTGTGGACTGCTTTCCTACACATAATGTTAATAATATGCCCTAAGTGATCACATAATAAATCATTTTTTTTTACACTAAAGACATTTTTAATCCCCTCACCACTATTTAGTTTATTTTTCACTGCACGCCTTGAACTCACATATCCTGCTCCGCAGTCGATCTGGCGTCGAAGCACACTGAAGAGGCACTCGGCCTCTTCAGTGGGGCCCAATGATGAAGCATGTCATCACCAGGTGGTGAGTGAGGGCTTTCCTAAACGTCCTGAGTGAGGCCGTCTCCCCCCTTTCGTTGCTCCTTCGTGTGGTTTCGTTGAAACCATATGACACTCTTTTTTTGCTTACTGACAATATTGTTAACTCCAGAAAGTTTTTAACGATTATTTTGAACAACTGTTCATCCGTGAACACGAAGTAAGCTATGGTGAACCAGTTGTAGTTTCCATTCGTTCTGGTCAGTAAACACAAGGTAATCTGTGGTGAATCAGTTGTGGTTTCCTATTCATTTTGGCCATCTACTGCCGTTTCTTCATACCATATATAAAAAGAAATATTAAGTATGGCTGGTGCGGCCTATTATCCTGTTGCCTATCCTGGTTACCCGCACCGGATCCGTGTGTGTGATTTGACCTGCTTTCCAGTGGTGCAATCCCGGAGTTTCTCCGCCGTTGTGGAGCGGAGATACATCGATGGTCGTCCGAGGCCTAACCCAGCGGGGAAGCCGGGGTCTCGAGTGCGGGCTCTGCCGGGTCCGGGTTGAATAACAACGGACTGCTGAACGTGGTCGGGTCCGCTCTCTGGAGCATTCGGACTTTTGCTTGGTTTGCTACCACCAACTGCCTGGTGCTCTACAATAGGTGAGGCGACGAGTGACGCACGGCGATGTGTCGCGGGGGTCCCTGACCGGGGGTACGACATTCGCATCATCGATCCCCCCGGGTCGGTAACCCGCTGCGAATTATTGCTTGTTACACATCAGTCCCTCATGGCTTACTCCTGCTCCGTCTAATTTTGCCCCGGAGAAGGCGCCACTCCGTGGGTACTACCATGTTGGAGGAAGAAAAGCAGCTAGCGGAGCAGGCTCAAACTGGCCAGTCACTGCGAACAGTGATGGAGGCACTTATGGCACTCAAAGGGACCATTGCAGCCCGGACTTGCAGCTTGCTGTCTGAGACGGATGGACTCATAGACCTGAGAGCGGATCCTGGCTCGACACCCGCTCCCCGGCAACCAGCTTGCATTTCAATTTATGCCTCGGAGACCTGTATTGACCCGGCGCTGGAAGCAGGGTTTGCTCCTACAATATCTGACCTATCCGACTGTACTGTGCCCGATTACCCTGTGGAGCCGTTGGAACCCCCGATTGTGTATCTCCATTCTGGAACTTTCCATTCCTTATCCTTTGTTGTTTTGGATTTTGTCGACTCCCCTCCCCCGTCGGGCTCTCAAGATGGCGGATGGAGTAATGCTTGGCTTCGGAGGCGGGGAGGGGCATCATTGGCATCGACTTTCCACATCGAGAACTGCCGCACCTTTCTTCTCTGTTTGCCCCTGTTCTTTGGACTCTTGTAGTGCTTCGTGGAAAAGACTTTCCTTAATTAATGATTTCTGTGCATTTGATAGGCGGGGCCAGGGTTGATACTGTTATCTGGGTCTCTCATTGTCGTGTAGGTTTACCGGGATTGTTTATCTGATTTAACGGAGTCCGGGACGGGGTTGGTCATGACGGAGGAAGGAGACCGGGAGTCCGTATAATATGCCCTCCACCGATTTCCCTCACTGGGTGGGGTTCTTTGTCTTTTCTTTCTCTCTGATCTTCTATATTTCGGGTTCTCTTACTGGGCGACAGGCACGCTGCGAGGGGGGTGGCCATAGTCATCAGCAGGGGTGCAGGGTGGGGGGTGTGGGGATGGGTGTTCGTTTTTATTTTTGTTCTATGGCCTCTTTCTTCCTTCTCTTCTCCTTGTTTTCCTCTCTTCTTTTCCCGGGTAGTATAGTGGGTTCGGTTTCACGCATCCTGATCTCTATATTGGTACCTTGATTGTTCGAGGGTTTGGCGTTCTGGGGGGACATCACTGATGGAGTCGACGATCACAATGCGCTAGTCTATCCTGATGACTTGTTTTACCTCTGTTGACTTAGTTGATAGGGAGCCTCTCTTGGATATGTTGTTTCGTACCTGACTCTTTCTACTTATTAATTTAAAATGAAAACCTCTTATCCTGTGTCTAACTTGAATTACCTTTGCAACCGATACGCATTGTGAATTAAGATCCTATGATTAGCGGCCAGCCCTGGGGGTTGTAGGCCCTTGTTTGTATTTGATTGCAAATGTTAAATAAAGGTTTTCAAAAAAAAAAAAAAAGTATGGCTGGTGCAAGAAATGTTAGCAATCAATATATTTTTTACAAATGGTAGGAAAACCAGGCATAGAATGGAGGCAGCGGTGAAGGGTGTTCAAGAATTATCTAATTGCAATTCAAAAATTGGAAAACAATTAACTAGAGAGAAAACTATCTCTGCTTTTCAACGGTGTAGTAGTTAGGCATCTTGATCACTTACTTGAAGTGCAACTTACAAATTATGACTTTTGGCGTTGGATGAAAATATAGAATATGTCAGAAGATAGGAGAAACACTTTCCTGATGAACCTAGTATTATAGAGTTGAGCATCACAATGTTATTCTAGGAAACAAGCCAGTGATGCATCCATTGGTGAATATGTAGAGTCACTGTGCATTCTTGCTAGTTCAAGTGATTTTGAAAAAAGCATGGATCAATATATTCGTGATCAAATTGTCACTAATTGTTATTCTAAAAGAGTAAAGGAATATTTATTGTGTTGCATAAATTTGTCTTTCTTTAAAAGAAAACATAAAAATAGCTAAGGGCATTGAGGGAGAGCTGATATTTCTTCTTGTTTTCTTGCGAGTGAGCAGATACTTTTTTAGTGGGCATGGAAGTGTTAGCGTGGTATGCAAAGGCAATAAAGATGGGAAAGATAATTCTAAATGGAAGTTTGGTTTCATGATGTAGATGTGGTTCAACAAACCCTTACTGTAATAATTTGGATTTTTCAAACTTTTATGTTATGTTGAACTGATTGGAGCATGTAGACCAGGATCATCTGGAGATCCTTACTTAACCCTAACCATGGCTTCTTCCACCATAAGGGTTGTGAGTGTTGTAAACATTCCATAATTGTCCACAGTAGAAGGATGGGGCTCATGCCCACTTCACAGGGAAAGATTCTGTGCTTGATTGAGAGGCAATGTCAGCATGTATTTTATCAATGTTATCCTTGAAGTGGGCTGATACATTAGTGCACAAGGCCTGGGATGCAGGAGTAGGTTGCTCACATGCGGAAGGTTGTGCAAGTTCCTTCACCAGTTTGAATATTTCACTGGAAAACTTCCTGTTTGCTTAAATTCTTGAAGTAAAGTAGGATCTGAGAGACTGGCAAATCTTTTTGTGGTAGATATTAAGTTTAGACATAAAGTTGGTTTCATGTGCCATATCATTGACTTCTGCCATCATCTTTCCAGAAGTTTGCACTCTCTCTTTGGACTGTAAATGCAATAAGTGCAACAAAGTTGGTCATTTTAGTAGACTGTGTTGTTCATCTACATCCTCAGTTTGAGGGAGTAATCAATCAATAAACATTTATAGAGTGACCATCTACCTCAAATAGAGGTGTCTTGGCGCTACATGAAGATTATAGAAGAAGGCTAGCCATCCAGTAGAGCTACCCTTGACTGAAGAGCCAGGTTTTTAGGATCTTCCTGAACTCCTGTTCTGACTCTATCTGGCACAAACGAGGAGGCAGAGAGTTCCATGGTCTAGCAGTCCTGGTTGTGAAAGACCTTCCCCCATTTCGAGTCTCAACCACGCGAGGGGCACAGAGTAGAGACGCTGGGAGTTCGATCTCAAAGTCCTTTCCTGACGGTACGAGCTGAGCCTTAGTTTAAGATATCCTGAGGAGATCTGACAATCGTTCACATAACTGAAATTTCTGAACCCTCTTTCCAATAGTTCTGTTATGAGGGGTCGAATGTAAATATTAAAAAGGTTGGGAGATAATTTAACGCCTGGTCTGTTGTCCTAAAGTTGGACTGCTTGGATCTTGCTCTCTAAAAAAAGAGGTAAGCCAACTTAAGGCATTTCCGCTTATGCCTGCCAGCTGTAGTCATTCCACAAGAATCCTGTGGTCGACCCTAATAAAGACTCTGGACAGATCTAAAAATATCATTGTAGTGCCGGGCCCATCATCTAGATCCCTTCTCAGATCATCTGTGACTGCAGTGCTTTGTTGTGGCCGAAGACCAGCTTGAAGTGGCACAGAACAGTTGGAATGAAAAGAAATATGCTCACCTCTTTCGCTAAGTGGGCTTCCAGAAGTTTACCACAGTTTGGCAACAGTGAGATAGGGTAGAACTGTTTTAAGATTTTTGGATTATCGCCAGGTTTTTTCAAATAAACACAGACTTGACAGCCTTCAATAATGAATTAAGGTGGCTAGTGACATGGTCTACCATGGAGCGAGCCATCCACTGGAATACTTTGGGGGGAGGAACGGTCACCTGATGCGCCAGACTTGACTTTAATAAACGAGCTGTAAACATCCTTGCATACATCCTTGCATCCCAGTTCAGTAAACATATCAAGCTTGGAGCTGTTTTACTCCCTTTCCCAGGAATCAGTGTCCGAAATAGTATTATAAGGAATGATAAGTCTAACTTTTCCATAAAGAATTAATTTAGTCCATTACAACTTTCTTGGATGTGGTTGAGGTGGTGACTAATTTTATCGGTGTTAGAGAGACTATGCACAATGACAAATGACTCTTTCTGAGAATTGGCACCCGTGCATATTCTATTTATTTTTAAAAATCGTTTTCGCCTGTATAATAAATTTTTTAGATTTAAGCAAGGCTTCTTTGAAGACTAGTTTATTGGAGCCACCATAGCTTCTTCTTAAATGCTGTTCAAGACTCCTAAGCTGTGGCTTTGCTTAGCTCAGCTCTACAGTGAAAAAGGGAGTAATCTTTTTATTACCACGTTTTATTCCTGGTGGAGATTATTGAAGCCTTCCATCCCCCAAATGTATGTTTAGAGAGATGTAAATCATCATATGGTCGGACAGCAAAGGTTCAATACTATTATTGTCAGTCATATTATTTTGAGAGCACAACAGGTCAAGTGTATACCCTTTACAGTGGGGGGGGGGGTTCATTTATGTTTTGAGTCAAGTCAAGGTAATTCATTATCTCAAAGAACTGTTTGCATTATGGACATGTGTTAGGTTCATCTGTCCAATAGCTGAAATCTCCAACTATCAATAAATTGTTATATTTTATTACTTGCGAGGACATGGTATTGTAAAAATCCATATGGAAATTAGACATATAATGCGGTGAAAGATAGACTAACAATAGCTGTGCTGATGCATTGCCAGCTTCTAACTTAAGCAGAAGGAGATCCGAGCTTGCTATGTTGTCAATTTAAAGTTTGTTGGCCGCAAAGAACTATATAATAATGGTGACCACTTCCCATCCCATGATGTCCTGTTGTTGGTTCATATTTAATCAAAAATAGCCATCAGGAATAACCTCTAACCGAGAAGGGGACGAGCTGTCAGTTAGCCATTTTCAACTAGTAATAGAATATCTGGTTGCCAAGAGCATAGTGTATTGAAAATCTCTATAATATGCTTCACCTGCGACCTGGTATTCAAATACATAATTTTCAATAAATTGGGGTTCTTATTTAGGAAAGCCTGAGATGGAGTGGTATTTGCCCCTTTCCCATTCTGATTAAGTAACTAATTGTTCTGAATTGTTGCTAGCATGTCAGCATATGAAGATAGCTTTACCTGATTTAAGGCTTGAGGTTTGGCAGCAGAGTATGTAACAAAACCAGCAAAATGGCTGGCCCTTGGTCCCGTCCGAGTGCAGCTGGGCTTGCCTTCTGCGGGTCAGCAGCCTACTGGCTGGGCGTATCCATGCATTAAGCTTACTTCTCAAAATAGCACTACCAAGCCTAGCCCATCCAGCTGAAGACTGTGAGAAACCCAGTGGCGTTTCAAGCAATTAAATTGCAGTTGCAAATACAGTATGATTAAAAAATCATGTCAACAAAACGAATTTCTTAAAAAGAAAAATGGAATCCCAGAAAATTCAATGATTCTAAGCAGTAATACGAGTGGCAGCGTCTTTACTCACCAAACTTAACACTCCTCGCTCAAATAGGCAACCTCGCACATCTAGAATGCTGACCTTCTCAGAACGGCGATGTTGAGATGCAATGTGAGTCAGCTGTTTTGGTCCATTCGGTGAGATTAAAATTGGGTATGTCACATTGCAAGTCATGGCCGACTCAGGTTCACTAGTTCCCGATTTTGGATATTACAATTTATTTATCAAACTTTCTTTATTGAATTTGATGGGCATCAAACAGATTTCTGACAATTATATTGTTCAGGGCACCATAATTACATCAAATATTGCTAATGCAGCATTGTGTTTCTACCAAGGGCCTGTGTCTACAGTCACGCTTTACAATGGAGTTGAAATAGAATTGTCATTTGTACATGAAAGGAATAAACTAAATTTGCCCATTTTATACCCCCGCAACACACTTAACCAAGGTACACAAGTGGATTAAAAACAATGGTACATGATGTCTTGGGACATTAAATAAATGAAAGCACTGGGCAGAGCCTGATCGGCCAAAATAGCGGTACTGGGGCAAGGACAACAGGCGCTAAACTAAAACTGGAAGAGGTGGAGAGCTCTTGTGCGTGTAGGGCAGCAGTATAATGGGAGGCCCCTGGAAAGGAATTGGACTAAGGGTCCCCAAGTGTACTCGAAATTCTTATAGAAAAAAACGTGGTTATTATTTCCATTGCAATGGGCTGCCAGAGGCTAGAGTGCCATTGTGTCATTGATGGAGCCTCACTCTTCTTTCAAAAGGCTGCTAGAGCTATTTTAGCTGCTGAGGCATATCCACAGCACAGTGCGGTCACCGGTGGTTTGACGTTTAAGTGAGGCATCCCTACATCCCACCAGGTCAAACTCAGGGGCATCAGGGATCGGATAGCCTAAAATCTCCTTAATATGAGCCAAAATCTCTAACCAAAATGGCTGAATAACCAGGCAGACCCACCATATGGGATAATGGTATAATGCCATGGAGCGCATGTGGATCACGTCTACTTGGCCATGATGGTTGGCCATGCCTCCCTTGGATATTATTTCTGATCAACTTTGTAATAGGAAAATTAAAACAATCTGATATTAGAGAGGCAGCTTAAAGGGAAGAAGGCACTGAAACATGCATACTTTATGGAATTTAATTATAGAAAAATTGTCACTGAAATATATATAAGAGGCAAAGGGATTATCTAAATCAGGTACTATTATTCTTTTATGCCTATTAAATGCTATGGTGGTGGTTTGGATGATGTTTAGAAACAACATGTCAGAATATCTGAGGAAAGAGTGGGATGCATATAAGGATTTGGAATGTATTCTTCCTGTAAAACACAAATAAGATATAAATTCACTTAAAATTGCTACACATATGGTACAATGTAACTCTACAAGTCGTGAGCACACACAATGCTACTCGGCCAGTGCTACTCATTTATGACTGGATTACTGGCTCATATCCAACAACACATTTATATACACAAGCAACCTTAGGATACTGGCTTGGATGCTATCAGACTATGTCCCAGCCTTACTTGGCTTGGCTTTGCCTATAGAATTCACTCAACATAAAAAATGGTGCTTTTCCCTCTGATACTTTACTGGACTTTGTAGCTATGAGACACTCTATCAATTTTCTAGGGCAACCTCGCACTCAGAGATTGATAACATTTCTCCAAGATATAGTTCTGGCATGGCTAGCGAAGCGCCATAAGGAATACCTAGCTATGCCCATAACAGCAGAAGAAATTATAACTATGATTCATGCATGGCTAGCGGCAAAGCACCTGATTATGACGGTCTGACTGTAGACTTCTCTAAAAATTATGCAGCGATCATTGCCACAAACCCCATTAAAGTTTGTCAGGAGGCTTGTGACAGAGGCAACCACCTGACCACCCTACGTGAGGCCCTGCTGATCACTATACTTAACCAAGCAAAGGCTCTACCATTTTCGACTCCTAGAAGTCGCCATCACTGATAAATACTAATAGTAATATACTGACTAAGATTCTTGCCAATAGACTGCTTTACCTCGTGTATACCATTGTGCTGCCTGAACAGTCAGTCAGATTTTGCACCTGGGAGATCAAGTTCATATATCCTATGTCCCATTTTTGCTCTTCTACACCAATTAAATGCTACTACCCGTGCTGTAGCTGTGTTTCTGGACACCACCTGGGCGTTCGACCCCTTGACTTGGATGTACATGTTTGGCGTCTTCAGGAGGATTGGGTTGAGCCCAGTGTTGGGTGGTAATGTTGTATGTACGCCCTGTGGCAGTGCTGCATGTTAATATAATATTCTTGCTTATTAACTTGCAGCACAGAACAAGGCAGGGATGCTCCTTGTCTCGGATTCTGTTCGCTCTTTCGGCATGGACCCCATTACCTGTGTGCTTCAACAGCACGAGGACCATAGGGAGTTGAGCTTTTAGACCTGGTGTATAGTGGTTTCACTATGCGCAGATAATGATGCTCCAGTGTGAACCTGATGCCGCCGATCAAAGTGTTTATAAAATTCAGAGCTATGTCTGGGCTAAATATTAACTACAGCAAGTCTACTATATTCCACTAGAGTGGTCCTTGACATCCGTAAAATACACTGGTATTCATGTATGTTCCACAGCAGATGTAATACTTAAAGAAAACTATGGAAAAACTATTACCAAATTTTCAGATCAGGTTGAGTGCCAGATCAAGTTTCTGCTAACACTAATCAGTAGAATTGCATTGACTAAATGATGGTTATGCCAAAACTGCTGTATTATTTCAATAATATACTAATACACTAATTTGGGCAGACAAACAACCCTGGATAAGATGGCATACAGCTGTGTCAGGTAGGTGGACTCAAAGTGCCTGACCCAATCATTTATTGCCACTGTGCACACAAGCAATCTGCTTATTATGGGTTGTGCCACACGCTTACCCCACAGCACATGGTGATAGAGGCAGATATTGCAAGTCCCACAACCTTGCAATCAAAAAAAGTGTCAGAAAGTATCAAAGAGATTACTGCTCATAACTGCACAATCTCTGCTTGCCACTTCCTAGCAAAGTATACTTGGCCTGCAGTTCCCATACTCCCTGTACATACCAATGCATGATAACCGCTGGATCCCTCTCTACCTTGAACCTAAAGTTCCAACAGTACGCAACTCTAAAAACATGACTTACGTTACATTGGGGAGCCTTTTCGGTTGCAGGACTTTCCTATCAATAGATGACTTCATAGGACCAAATGAGGGCATGCCACTTGATGTCTTTCTATATCATAGATTGAGGATGACATTGAGGCAAAATCAGTCCCCACAGGAACCTGCAGAGGTGACTTACTTATCATATCTCATTGTAACCCCAGGGACAAAACAAACAGTTTCTAAACTTTACCATATGTCAATATTGCCTCTTCCCAAGGTCCCACTTACAATCAAAGAGAAAGGGTAATCTGGCCTGCGACAGACAGATTACTGACCCAGAAGTTCTCAATGAATAGTCACACAGGTCCATACATTATAAATTCTTACACAACAGACTACATGCCTGAGTGTTAAACTCACTCATTTACATCTTCAAGAGGTTACACTAAGCCAGCAATGAGAACACTCAGAAGCAGACTTCTCCTGTCTGTGCGTACTGCAATACCGGGCACAGATCTATCAGTCATGACTTATGTAGCGATGACTTCAGATACCATGTTGGAGATTTTGGGCTATGTCGATGACAGCCTCAAAGTTTACTGCACTGGCATTACATAATGGAATTTGAGCAGTGAGAAGAATTTCTATGTTATGTATTTTTGTATGTCTTTTAAATGTATACTTTTGTAATTTTCAAGAAAATTTAATAACATTTTACTACTACTACTACTACGCACTGGCATTATTGCTAGCCATAAAATGGGGTGATGGTCTCCCTTCAATGACAGCGCCCTTGCGCCGTGAGTTAATTATCTGTAATGATAATACGAAATCTATGCAACAACCACAACCACCCAGAATAAGACCAAATGACTTCTGGCAACCTTTGCAGCACTTTCTGATGACTCAGTCATAAAAATTTATCACAAATGGTTTTGTAGTGGGATGGCCGGATGGGTAGATGACTGTGACTAGAGATGCAGAAACTCTTACTTTAGTTGCAGTGACAGATGAGCTGAGGCAGGCCGAAGGGTAAGATTTACCTGTATTTGCTCTGAGGGTCTTCGTGACTGCTCCATTATTGAGAAACAACTGTGTGGGAGTCCATTGCGTACCACTGAAAGTAATAATGTAAATTTTGATCGGATTGATAACGGAATGGAATATACAGTATGACCAATTTCTATTTTATATATTTGATTTAAATGGAGAAATATTTTCTTTTACAGTAAGATAAGTTCCGTTGAGTTTCAGAGATGAACTAAAAGTACTTTTGAGAGAAATGTGTGACCAGTGTATTAATAAACCTGTAAATGCTTCATAATGCTTTAAATGTTTTGCGTAGTTAAATAGAGTGGTTAAAACTTTTTTGGGTGCAGATTTTAGATCTCATAATTGCATAATTGTTGTTGAATTTCTCCCTGTACCAAAGATTTCCGAAATGTCAGCAGTTAATGGGGAGGCTAAAGTTTTTTCAACAATAGACTTGAAAGCTGCGTATCCCTAGGTTTCTTTAGAGAAGAATTCTCCAAGTTTAACCACCTTTATTACTCCAGTTGGGGCTTATAAATATCTTAAATTGACATTTGGGCTTTTTTCAGTGACAAGAGTTTTTCAGACACTAATGCATTGTTTTATGAAGGATGTGGCCTCAGCCCAAACCTTCTAAAATGACATTCTAATCTATTAGGCCACATAAGAGGGGGATGGAGAGGAAATATTTAACACAGTCCAGCACACAACCTTCCCAGACTGATGGACTGTAAGAAAAAAATAGTGTACAGTTCTGCAGTTTAAACAAACTTGACATTTGGTTTGATAATGTATCCAGATCTGACCGAATCATTTTTTAAAGGATGCAGTAGCCTTCACCCACTTCGGTTGCATTCTTCATCATTGGGCTAGCTCGTTGCTTGGTTGGGTGCTGAATATCCAGCAGTCTCCCAAGAACTGGGCCTCTTTGTCGGAGTTCTTTTTTCTACCTCTGGCGCCCGGTATTAGCCTCACCAAGTCTAAAACATATTACCACAATCACCCAACTAGGGCGATGAGCTGAGCTCAGGCATCAATGTTGCCATTTCAGGTTCCCACTTAATGATGATGCAACTGAGTGTGAATATGTAGTTGCAGAAGTCAACAAAGATGAAGTTTGAGAAGGAGCAGTCACTTTTAACAAATGGATAGATACCACAAATGGATATCTGGTGATGAAGAAAGTGTACAAATGTAATGTGGAGAGTTGCATAATTTAGCTCTGATTTTGCCTGAACTCAGTTTTGAGACATATACTATACTTAGAGCTGGGAAATGTATTTCATCTTCTATTCTGAGAACTCAATTAACTTAGCACATCGTGGACATATGGGTGCAGTGTCACAAAGAAAATGTTAAGAAAATAAAAACAAAAACTGGTGCCCTTTTATAGGCAGGACTGTAGAGGACTTTCATAATGAATGTAATGTATGTAAGTAGTGTTTATTTTTCAATAAACACTGGAGAAATGTGAAAGATTCATAGCATCCCATTCACTTCCCTAATACTCCTTGGGAAACAAAATCACAATAGATTTTCCTGGACCACTGGAAAACAAATTGCAAAAGATTAATCATACTCGTTCTAATTCTATTTTTTGTTTGTGGTGTTATTACTCAAAATGGTTAATTACAGATGTGTAGGTTCCACTACTTCATGTTGTGATTTACTTTTTGAAAGGCATATTTTCAATTGAAGCACTTATGTTGGAGTTAGTTGCATACAATGGTGTTCAATTAGTGTCTGACTAAAGAAAATAACTTTTGAACGGTTATGATATTAAACATTATACTATTCCACACCCTAATGAACTAGTGGAGTGAACAGGTTATTAAAGTAGGTTGTGCAAACTGCTTTGACCCTTAACTTGGAGGCTGAAGGATATATAAGAAAAACGTTTGGGCCTATCATACAACACCTCCTTCTACGACTGTTATTAGCTCTTTTACATTTCTTAGACAGCGTGTTTTTAGGTTCAAACTCGATCCTGCATGGATCGAGAGAACTGGTGGTTTTCAGATAGCTCAGAAAACAATCTAAATCAGAGAAAATGCAAGCTAAAATTCGAAGTTACCAGAATAAACATAGTACTGCTAAGACACGTTTAGTAGAAAAGGGCATTTGGATGTTGCTTAAAAATAAATTTCAGAGGTGGTAAAACAGATTTTTTGTATAAAGAACCATTAAGTGTCAGGACGGCATTACGTAGCTAGATAATGGTAGGTGATTTATTAGGAATTTGGTACCTAACATCCTCTGATGGGAATTTTTGCTTATTTGCAAGATGATGAACAACATCTAATATTATTTATTCTGCCAATCGACTTAATGGAAATCATTAATTGTTGCAGAATTGGTTCCGGATAATATGGTGCATAGTCGCAGTTTTGCAGAAACTTATGAGAGTGAAGTAAGTAAGCAAGTAGCGAAAGTTCAATTTCAAGTGCAGTTCCATTTGAGGGTGAGTTTGGTGAAATTACGATGTAATGGTCGTTTTACTCGTCATTCACAATTTCTACAGGATTTTTGTGTTTGAGCTGTAATTGTTTCCAGATTTAAAAAAATGTATGGGAGAGTTGTGTTATATCCCATGTTTATAAATGTATGCTCAATTAAAATTATGTCTTTATTCCAGTTGTGTGTTCTGTGTGCTTTACTAATGCGCTTCGTGCCTCACACATGCCTGGAACGCTATCATTTATCAGTCGTTACAACCAATCGCCAGAGAACTTACCAGGAGCAGAATCGTCATCCCTGACAGCGGAGCCCTCCCAGGAGAACCACCTTCGCCGCCGACCTTGCCGCAGCTCCACTGTCGAGTACCCCCCCCCCGCCGCAGCCTCGCAACAACTGTGCTGCCGCCGAGTGGGGGTGAGGGAAAGACTACACCTCCCAGCAGCCTCCGCGACCGGAAGTCGCGTCGAGGCGGAGCGCGCCAGGAGGCGCTTAAAAGCAGCCTTGAATCGCCAAAGCCCTGGGTAACAACCAAATCGCCAGAGAACTTACCAGGAGCAGAATCGTCATCCCTGACAGCGGAGCCCTCCCAGGAGAACCACCTTCGCCGCCGACCTTGCCGCAGCTCCACTGTCGAGTACCTCCCCCCCCGCCGCAGCCTCGCAACAACTGTGCTGCCGCCGAGTGGGGGTGAGGGAAAGACTACACCTCCCAGCAGCCTCCGCGACCGGAAGTCGCGTCGAGGCGGAGCGCGCCAGGAGGCGCTTAAAAACAGCCTTCAACACTCGCGTCGCGGGAGCGCGCCGGGCTAAGCCCGGGCAAAGGGCGGGCCCTCTGTGGCCCTCAGGGGACCGAGGAGGACGGGACGGGCCATTCCCCTTTCATCTGCGTTAAGGTACCCTAACACCCCTTGCTCTCTAACCGCTGCACACTAAAGGGGAGCCTCTCATAACTGTCATACCTCGGTAAATAACGTGAAGATGTCAAAAACCAGAAAGACCCCCGTGGCCACTAGATCTGTAACAAGAACAATAAGTGCTCCCAAAACCCCTCTTCCTACAATAACCGCTATTGACTTAATGTTACAGAAAACAATCAGCGTGGTGGCTGACGCTATCCAGGACACTGAAAGACGACTATCTCTAACGCCAGATCTGTGTTTTCCGGATCTTTCTCTTCATACCACCGAAAACGTTAATTCTAAAGACAATACAATGAATTCACAAGAATCAATCTTAATGCTGTCCTTCACAGGGCTTCCAAGTCCCCAAACAAGAGACAACACTTCAACTGCCCTGGCTATTCCCTCCCTAGGCAGCAGCAGGGACAACAGCCTTATAGTGCCTAGCAACAACAAAATTAATATATGCTTGCCGTCAATAGACCACCCAGATTCTGGGCCTTTAATCTCTGCAGGTTTAACATTTACTGCACCTACAGGAATAGAACCTCCCTCGGCCAAGAGATCAGGGCCAAAACATACAAACAGGTCCTGCAGACTGCGAAACAAAAAAAAAACAACTATAGGCAAAAAAATACCTTGTTTAAAGGCCAAAAAACATCATCTAGCCAAAGATATCTGGTCCACTTTTAGACTGGCTAACCCTACACCTATAGCAGTAAATCTTTGCTCTCCCTCAACCAGTCAGGAGCTAGGGTCGTCCCTGAGTAAGCAGCAGACAGGCCCTACAGATACGACTACTGCCCACTCAGATCAGTCAGACAACATACTGACAAACAACAAGCTACTCCTGGGTCAACTAGAAGCCCTACTCAAGACCCTCCTGAAGCCCATTAGTGAGAGAGTCATTAACATCGAGAAGGCACTAGGGAAATTCGAAAGGGCCCAAAATGATGCAACTTCCACTTTACTTAAAATATTGAACGCACCAAAAACCACCTCCACCTTTGTACCAGCTCGCAGCTCACTTGCCTCAAGTCATAACAAAGCAGTAAGGTCAAAGCAAACTACTCACAACACTGCAAATAACCACACTCTGCCAGCTTGCCTGGATAAAACTCCCCACTCTAAGTCGAGAAAAAATCTAGACATGGTGCCTAACCCCCCTCCCATAGTGGCCACTACCCTGACAAACGCCCAAATCCCACCGGACAATGAAACCGATGAAAGTGAATGGGCCGCTAAAAGTTCCCCAGCCAAACTAGTACAACCCCACCTAGATCAAACGAGTCAAACTAAAACTACACATTTGAGTATCCCTATACTGCAAACAGGGGATAAATTGCTAAAACCAGTGTCAGTTAAAAGACCACCCCACATAAACCTTCCCCCAGAATCCAGTCCTTATACCAGCGTTATGATTGGGGTTCCTAAATTACCGGAGGAGAAAACAGAATCTCACGTGGAACTAAAAAATAAGGTCAGCCACTGGCTGACAATCCATAGACCAATTCCACAACACATAACTGGCCATATCTCACATGTGAAAAGAGTAGACTGGGTGGGCACCAGATTTAAATCAACTGAGGGGGACTGCATCGTGGTAACCTTCGGTGACAGTCGCGCAGCTAGTTTTGTGAACAGCTGGAAAAGTGGCGTGACCAACAGCCTGATCCGCACAATGGATCTAAGCTATTTTTACCCCTCCAATAATTCCGGTCACAATGTAAAACAACTACATCTAACCCATGGACAGGGGGGGCCGCCTGAGCAAATGGTGTATCATCTAACTAGGGACACTCCATGGATGTATGAACCGTCTACCCCACTGGACCACACTAACCAGAGGAATGAACCCTTATGGCTTAACAGGCAAAATAGACATCGTACAAACCATCAGGAGAGAAGGGAGTTTCTACCCCGCCCACAGTCTCAGTATTATCAACATCCACAACAGTTAAATATGTACTATGGGGTCCCCGTCTCAAACAGATATGATACGCTTTATGCCCCAGATTATCTGGACGAGATCGATTGACATACTGTACCCCTAATCCCCTTTCCTACACACTCAGAGTTTTTACGCATGGAAACAGCTCCCAATAATCCAGTGAGTACTATACTAGAGTGTACAAATAATTCCACTCAAGGGCTAGTTGAAATACACGAGGCAGCTTCTTTAGCAAATCAGACAGAGAGCACACTGCCCCTACATGAGCTCAGTCTCTCACATCCGTCTACTCAAGTCCACTGCGGTACTGTCGGTGCTGTAAATTCTTTACTCAGCACTGATACACAAGCAGACACAATAATTGACCAAGGGAATCAAGTGGCACCTCCATCTATAACCAACGCCCAGGATGTAAGCCCAAAGGACACATCACCAAGCCCTATAAAACTTTTGTCCTGGAACGTTGCAGGCCTGGCCTCCAAGGTAAAGGATCCAACATGGGTATCACATATAAAAGACTATACCATCTTGTGTTTCCAAGAAACATGGCTGGAAGACATAAATGTCCATATCGAAGGCTTCCAAAGCTTCTTCCTACCAGCAATTCCATCGAATAGTGGGAGATCAAAGGGGGGCTTGGCAGTTTACGTTAGCCTCGCTCTCATCTGTCAGGTCTCAAAAAGGGAATCCAACAACAGACATATTCAAACTCTGGTACTCAGGAGGGGCAAAAGGGCACTGACCCTTATTAACTTCTATAACGCTGTATCATCAAATAGGGAGTGCAACATTCTTCATCTACATAACTTCCTTAAAGTTAAAGCAACAAGTCTGCCCCGCAGCACCATCATTGCTGGAGACCTTAATACGCATCCATGTGGTAACCCTGCAGAAACACCAATTGGACTTTTAGGATGCAATAACAGATCTGGCTTCCACTTTGATCATTCGCCACGAGGTACCCATGTTAACACCTTAACCGATGACAGGAACCTGACAGTTGCAATGACTATAACAGAGGATTCTCACATTTTTGACGTCCCCACGTATAAAGGTCCTAGAAACGGCACTTATATAGATCACATTCTCCTTTCAAGAGATCTCGCTGATCTAGTAACTGACTTTGAAATTCAAACAAGCGTGTTTAGTGACCATAATCCCATCTCCATGAAAATTAGAGGAGGTATCTTCGAACTTCGAAAGCCCAGGAAAGATTGTGGCCGTTTAAAGCCAATAAATGGAAATCGTCGTTTGAAGTGGTCAAAAGTTGACAGTGTTACCCTGTATAATTCAATTAATAACAGCTGCGGTAAAGAACTCGCACTTTGTGCCTCCTCTACCACCTCACCTGAAGTGACCTTAACTGCCTTCTCAGCTGTGGTAGACAGAATTGGTGAACTGTTAACTATACCAACAAAGGGACATCATGAACCCCACCCGAAATGGTTTGACCAAGCTTGCTCAAAGGCCGGACGAAACTTAAAAAAAGCACTAAAGGCCAACCCCAGAGATCCTATCCTTGTAAAAGAACTGAGAAACATCTACAAGACATCTCTAGCAGCCCGAAAGAAAGAAGTGAAGGCAAGCATTTGGGATTCTCTGAGCGATCCAGCAATTCTGGGCAATAGTTCTAAGTTCTGGAAGATTATAAATCAGCCCCTATTCGATGACCCCAGTATCTCTGCGATCGGGGCAAACATACCCGAGGATGAGTGGCTAACTCATTTTAGAACAATTTTCCAAAGTGACGATGCACAAGCGAACATTGATTTTAAAACCCCTGACGAAGAATCATTGTGTTTTACAGTGGGGGAGGTAGTAAAGGGTATCCAGGGCCTGACTAGCAACAAAGCACCAGGCCCTGATGGTCTTCCCCCTGACCTCTTTAAATCAGACATTCAGCTATGGGCACCAGTCCTCACTGCAGTAATAAATGCCGGGATCTCCAAAGGTTGCCCGAAATCATGGGGGTCCTCGACCATAGTGCCTGTATTCAAGAAAGGGGATCGTAGAAGTGTAACATGTTATAGGCCAATATCATTGATCAACTCAATTGCCAAGGTGGTGGGGGGTATCATTTTAAATAGGCTAGCACACTGGGCCAAGGAAAAAAACATTATGTCACCCATCCAATACGGGTTTAGACCAGGCCATTCTACGATAGCGCAATGTCTGAACCTGTATCTAATAAACGGCAAATACACCCTGGCCAGAAAAGGGTCTATCCATATGGCCTTTATGGATTTATCATCCGCTTTCGACTGTGTCGACAGAGGTAGGCTCTGGGAGGTCATGCAAAAAATGGGTGTGGAGCAAAATCTCATAAATTTTTTATCAGCTTTACATTCGGACACCAGAGCAAATGTTCGCCTCACACAGGATATGAAAGTAACTAGGGACTTCAGGATAAGCCGCGGGGTTAGACAAGGGTGCATCCTAGCCCCGTTTCTTTTTAATCTTTATATTAACGACCTGGAGGAACACCTTCTAAAAACCGGCGCAGACTACCCATACATAGGGAGGAAGGGCGTGCCCGTTTTGCTATATGCTGACGACGCCGTCCTAATCTCTAGAACAGCGATCGGCCTCCAAACTCTGCTTGATTCTTTTTTTGTATTTATGAATTCCCGTGGTCTGAGCATTAATAATTCGAAATCTTTCACCATGATGACCGGCTCAGGTCCCAAAAAAAGTTACCCCCATTCTGTTAACAACGAAAAAATACCGACAACTAGGACTTTCTCGTATCTTGGTGTCCTTTTTGACCACAAACTAACCTGGGCACCTGCAATACAAAAGAAAAAGGGCGAGATAGTGCGTGTAAACGCAGGTATAATGGATTTTGCTAAGAAAATGGGAAATAGCCCAGTGGCCGCTGTTCTGAAGTTATACCAAGCTAAAAGCATCGCAGTCGCATGCTATGGGAGTGAAATATGGGGTTCTGAACCCATAGATGCCCTTGAGGTCACCGAAAATAACTTTTTAAAGCAAGTTCTAAGGCTCCCTAGGGGTGCGGCAAACTTTTCTGTCCACACAGAACTAGGTATGCCTTATCTAAGTGATAGGATTGCGGTAAACCCCCTGCTATGCTGGCTAAACAGCTGGCTAAATCCAGATATATTCAATACACGGAAGGTGTTATAGGTCTTTCATGCAGTCCAGACACATTATGGGAATCCCATAATGTGTCTGGACTGCATGAAAGACCTATAACACCTTCCGTGTATTGAATATGTATAGTTGGGGGACAAGGTGCATGTAGGTCTATAACAATAATTCCCCTTGGGCCCTATTCTACTCTGTAGTTTTGTGTAAATCCAGATATACCCCTCACTAGAAACATCTTGCAAGAAGCTTTAGAGTGGGAAGGGAAGTACAAGATCCCGTGGTTAAAATATATTAAAAGATGCCTCTCTGAATTAGGCCGGCCTGACCTCTTTCTAGTCCCAGAGAATATAACCAAATCTGATGTCATTTTTGTGAAGAATACCTTTATGACAACTAGGTACTTAGCAAGGGAGGAAAGAGAGTATGCGAAAAACAGTGTGAGATTGCACGCTCTCACCAAAACGACCCTTCATATAGAACCCTACCTAGTCTGGCCCTTGTCGGGACACGAACGCTTTTTGCTCACAAGGTTCCGATTTGACATGTTCCACCTTTTGCTAGCTGTACCAAGTGGGGCACACAGGGGCCAAGTGTTGCCAGCTTGTGGCTGCGACAACAAGTCTCCACAAGATCTGGCACACTTTTTATTCTTCTGCTCATATTATATAGTCCCTCGTAAATTGTTTTTAAAACCCTTACTACAACGGCTCCATTTTGCACAATACAGACCAGCACTTTATTACCTTCAAATGCTAAATAGCGACAGCACCCTGTTCTTATGTAGTTTTTTAAAACTTGCACTTAAACACAGGAAAAGCATGGAAGGTTAATCAACTCTATTCCCGATGTGATTCTTCTTTTTAACATTGTATATTTTCTACTGTTTTTAAATTATAAAATTGAAATTCCCGCTTGTGCTCATGCTCATGTTGATGTGGTAACATATTTTATTTTTTGCACAAACTGTACCTTGTGACTAATGTTTATGATATGTACTTTTATGATTGTTACATGTAAACAATCGAATAAAGATATTTTACTTACAGTCGTTACAATCTTGAAAATCTTGTTTCGATTAAGATTCCATTATATAGGGACTATCAGCAATGAAGTGAAAAGGAAGGTTTAAGGTAAACTAGACCTTTCTCTCGACATTAGTAATCATTCTATATGAGAACTGTAAATGCTACAGTAAAGGCTCTTCTACAAAAGCAGTGCCAAATGCAGCGTGTGCTGAATCGGTATGACAGGTAAGGCTCATGTCATGTGCAAAGTGAAGGTTTATTTTGTGTGTCAGGTACCATTCGGGTTTAGTGACGTGTAAAAAGTGGCCCACTTTGCGCTGCACCATTATATAGAAATGCCGATATTAAGAGCACTGCTCTTGGGCAAACCATGTCTGCCTCAGATGGCTCTTGCGGCCGTGCATACATGATTACTAAACAAAATGCCACAGCCAGATGTACCGAATAATCTATGGTACAATGATTGGCGTTAAGAACTTTTTTAATGAAGAAAACACCAACACGGGCTACGCTGTAAAGATCGCGACACCAGACACCACCTTATATGGTTCTATCACTTATATTTTCAGCGTCTTCAATATAGGACGGCCGCTCCTGGGTCGACTATAATTTAAGAAACATGAACGCAGGACAAGCGAAACCGTAGTCGATCTTTCAAAACCCGTCCCACCGAGGACTCATGCTAGAACTCGCAAGTTCCCTCCCCTCAAGCGCACAATCGCACTTCAGAAATCGTGAGCATCAAGGCGTCATAAAAGTACTACAACTCCCGAAGCCCAAAGAGGTGCAGACAGTTGGCACGCGTGCGCAATAGAATACAGTCGGGCATGCGACGAATGGCCGGGGTCCTTGAGAGCGCGAGCGAGCTTGGAACCGGAGGGGGCGGGGCTTGGGTGCGGCGCGCGACCGATCTGTCTGACTCCGAGCTAGTCGCCATTTAGCCAGAAGCAGGCGGGGAGCGGAGCTTCCCTTTGCGGACGGTGGCCGAAAAGGGTCAGCCACTGCATGCGGGGAAGTGACAGGCCTAGGGCAAGCGAGCGGGCACCGTCAACCGGGCGGCTGCGGAATTCACTGGTGGAAGATTCGGGAATCCGCGACCCTGCCACCAAAGCTGGCGTCCCGCGGTCCGACTCTGTCCGCAGCCGGCTTGTGGAGGAGCGGAGACCCTGGGACTGCAGTGGTTGGCCGTGGCGGAGTCGGCGGCGCAACTTTGGCCTCTGGTGACAGTGGTTGGGGAAACCTTCTCTCTTGGGACAAGGCAGATGTCTACACCCATTGGTATTGCCAGACTTCATATATCTCCGACATTAGTACCCTATTCCTAGACTTTCGGTGCACTTCTTGTCCCAGCCTCTTCTCAAGACATTTAGTAGTTCCTCCCCTAGCTCCTCCCTGTTCGTTCCCCTTCCACTTTCTTCACATTCTAAAGACCTCTGTAACTCCTCACCACCCCTGGCCCATTTCCCCCTAACTAATACCACGTTTTGCCCCTCCCTTTCAGCCTCAACCCGTCCTACTGTCACCTCCCTAGCTGTTCACCAATTCTGAATCTTCCAATCCTCCTTTGTTTTACAGTCACCCCCCCTACTGCGCCCCTCCTCTAACTCCGCCCTATTCCAGCCTATCCCCCAGTTCGTCCCCATCCTACTTTCTCCACACCGTCTCCCCATCCTCTCATACCCCTAGCCCTTTTATCCCTAAACTAAACTCCACTGTTGCTCATCCTCATCAGCCCTAACTCTCTCTACTCTCACATACCTAGCTGTTCACCATTTGTAAAGCTTCCAGTCCTTCTTTGTTTTACATTCATCATATCTTCTCCTAAGCATCCCTTCACCTTAGACTCTCACCAATGCTGGTGCATCTCCAGCATGGAGTGTGACCATAGGACACGTCCTGTTGTGTTACCCACACAAGTCCCTGCCCCTCCACGCTGAGGAGGTGTAGACTTGTGGCCAATTGAGACATGTCTACAGAACCCAAGCCGCCCACCATGGCGTTCTTGGCCCCACCGCCCCGCTCTGGCTCCAGTAGCTCTGACACTTCTGTGTCTGAGCGACTTGGCGGACCAGGTCCTGGTGGTGACCGTGTGGCACTGCTTGATGAATTTCGCCGACCCCGCAGGCACACCATGGACAAGGACAGTCGGGCAGCTGAGCACCGCTTTTTTCGGCGCAGCGTCATCTGCGACTCCAATGCGACTGCCCTGGAGTTGCCCAGCTGTGCGACTTCTGTTGAGCAGGGCCCACAAGAGGATCAAATAGTTGCCATTATCCCAAGGACAGTTGAGGTGGAACTTGATGGGGCATGTTCGAGGGAAACCAGCATACATGTTTCACTGGAGAGCGCAAAGCAGGAGAAAACTCTGATACAATCCACTGTGGAGGAACTGCCCCCCCCAACAGAACAGGTAAAAGAGGAACATGTGCCCCAAAGTTGTCCCCCAGAGAAACCTTCTGATGACAATGAGGAGTTGGAGACCAAGGCTGTGGGCTTCTCCCCTGATGGGCGATTCATGAAGTTCGACATTGAAATTGGTCGAGGCTCCTTCAAGACAGTATACAAAGGATTGGACACAGAAACAACGGTGGAGGTGGCCTGGTGTGAGCTACAGGTGAGGGGTGAAGCACCGCATTTCTACCCAATGGTGCCCCATTGATTTTTGTTGTTGTTGTTTAAGCCACCCATAGGTTGCGGTGATCTTTTGCAGTCACAAGCATGCGTGTTCATTACTACTCTTATTGACATATTCATGAACACCCCCATGATAGTACCTAAGTTGTTCAAATTTAAAGGGGGTTTTCCTTACACTACCCATTGAGTGGACAACAGTGCAGATTCCCAGAATAACCCATTTGTTTATTTTTTCCACCCTAACCTTTGTCATTTTTACCAACTTTAGCATCTTAAAATAAACTGAGTAGAAGCCACCGTTCTTTGTCCTTGCTATTCGCTAAGGAACATATTTCTGATGAAAAAGAAGCCTATGATACTTTGCTACTTGGAGTGAATAATTTACTATGAGTATTCCACACGGAGAAACAAAATATTAGGTGTCTCTTTTCCACTTTAAATGTGTCAGAGAACGATGGCAGATGCCTAATGTACATTTTCCAATACTAAAGTTGTTAGGGGGGGGGGGGGAGGAGTGAAAAGTTACATAGGAAAAAATTAAATGGTTGGATTATTGTGAGATTTATTTTATTGTCAGGTCATTTAGAGTCCATTAGTCGGGTTCAGTGGAATTTCCACTTTCTTGTGATAAAATTGTTATTAAAAAATCGTAAATGTTCCCAACTTAAGTAGAACGCCTTAATAATGTTATGAAATCCTGCATTGTTTTTTCATGTTTTTCTTGAGGCTGTCTCTTCCTTCCCCATTCAGGTTTGAATAATTTGTTTTAAGCATTAGGGTTTTTAATTATGATGCTTGTGTTCTTTGGCTCATACTGGTGGAGATACCATGGGTATGAAAATGTAGGGGATCATCTTTTTAAGTAGGAAAAGAATGTGATTTAATGTGAACCACATTTTCAAACATATATTGTATATCTACACCAGCAGAGCATTGCTATCACATGTCAAGATTCATTTTCACCTCCTGGTCCACACATTACCACTACCTCCACTTTGCACAACAAAACAAGGGTGCCTTCTTGTGTTCTTTTTCTTTGTGGACTAACATGCCTTTTAATGCTTACTCCACTTCCCGGCAAGCCCTCTCCCTATGCATTATTTCCTGCCTGTTGTAATTGAATCAGTTGTCCACCAGCTGATTATCTCTGTTCATTTTGCTTGCTCACTTTTTGGGTCTATCAATTTACAGCCATACAGTGTTTTAGGCCTAATTTCCTACCTTTTCAGCCCTATTTGGCACCCCGTTCCGCCCGTTTTTGCACATGGAGCAGCCTGTCCATTTCTCAATCTCCTTTGTCCACTGCCAATCTTCTCTTTCCTACCTGCCTGCCATTTGTTGCATATTCCAGCCTTAAATCACAAACCAAAGGAGGGCAGCGGTAAACTGAGTCAAGAGGGCTAAGTTTACTATTTGGTTCTTGTGACAGACCCTTCTGCTTTTCGTCACATTTCATCATAGGAATTTCTATCAAACCCCAGGCAAATATTCCTGGAGTGGGCTCATCCTAAAATGTGGTAGCTCCAGCTATCACAGTGATTGCTTTCCCATGGACTCGGAACACTGACAAATGTGGGACTGCAGGAAGGGTCCTCCATCCTGCTCTTTTTAAAACATAAAGCCTATACAAAGAGGTAGGATCAACTTCAAGCGTCATTTCTTAACATGCAAGATTATCTTGCATGTGTGTTGAATTCTATCAATTCACTATAACCAATTGGTTACTTACTTGAGGGCTCAAGAGTCTTCTAATTTTGTCCTGAAGAAAGCCATAGACCCTCTGTTGCTAAAATAAATGGCTGAAACATCTAGACACTTATTTGTCTGGATGTAGGAAGAACTAATGTGTCCTGTAGTATCCATTATTTAACTTTTTATTCTTGTCTAAGTTACTCAAAATAAAGAACCTTAAGGGATGGACTTGAGCATTATAAAGCTTTCCATATATGAAAATTGCTCTGGTCAACCCACATATGATATTTAGATCTCCCACGTTATTGGTTAAGCATGTCCCTGGAATACCTGCCATGGGAGATTTTAAAAAAAAATCCTATATCTAGAGCTCCCACATTTTTGGTTAAGCCAGTCTCACGAAAACTTACCATTGGATGAGCTTAAAAAATCCTTTGATGAAGCAATCCACAAGAGGTACGTAAGAATTTTTTAAATCTGTAAAATAGGAATTTTATTACAAGAAACAAGTAGTAAACTTGGCATTCTTGACTCTGGTTACTGCAGTCCTCCTTTTGTGGTTTATTGTAGTCCGGGTGGATGGACATGCTAGTTACCTCTCTATCCTTCTTTTTGTGCTAACTTTCATATGCAAGTCCATCTGCCTTCTCATTTATATATGCCTGTGCATTAGCTTCTCTTATCTGTTCCACTTGTGTCCCTGTCCAAGTGTTCTCAGCATCTCAGTCTTCTGTTTTCTCAGCATCTGTTGGCAGCCCTGCCTTCCATTTACTTGAATTCTTTTGGCAGTCCTCTCTTTTATCTAGCCTGCCTCTGTTGGCTGTCCTCTCTTCTGTATTCTTATTGTTTTGTAGGCAGGCCTCCAATCCATCCTTTGTCTCTGATGCAGCCCTTCCTCCTGTCTATGCCTCTGCTGCTGACTTTTTCGCTGTCCCTGCTTCAGCTGCTGGCCTTTCCTTATGCTGTTTTGGCCTCTGCTGCCGGTCCTTCGTTCGATCCTCTTGGCCTCTACTGCCTGCCCTTCCTTCGATCCCCTTGGTCTCTGCTGCTGGTCCTTCCTTTGGTCCTCTTGGCCTCTGCTGCCGGACCTTCCTTTCGATTTCTTGGCTTCTGCTGCCGGACCTTCCTTTCGATCTTCTCGGCCTCTGCTGCCGGACCTTCCTTTCGATCTTCTCGGCCTCTGCTGCCGGACCTTCCTTTTGATCTTCTCGGCACCTGCTGCCGGACCTTCCTTTCGATCCTCTCGGCCCCTGCTGACGGACCTTCCTTTCGATCCTCTCGGCCTCTGCTGACGGACCTTCCTTTCGATCCTCTCGGCCCCTGCTGACGGACCTTCCTTTCGATCCTCTCGGCCTCTGCTGACGGACCTTCCTTTCGATCCTCTCGGCCTCTGCTGACGGACCTTCCTTTCGATCCTCTCGGCCTCTGCTGACGGACCTTCCTTTCGATCCTCTCGGCCTCTGCTGACGAACCTTGTTTCCATGTAGTACCTTCCGTTCATCTTCTTGGTCTCTGGTGATGGCTTCGCTCGACTGTTTATTTATTTTTTCTCACCTGGTCGTAGACTAGCTTTGTCTCATCAGCTTCAAATTTGGTCTTTATAGTCATTTGTCAGCACAGTATACTCTTTGCCTCTCTTTTATGCTCCCTATTTATCCTCTCACTTTACCTACGTTCTCTCTCTTGTTCCATTTCAGATTACTATTGTCTCTGCAGTTATTGGTAAACCCGATTTAGCATTCCAGTAATTCAATGGGTTGGATGTATTTGGTGAAGGCACATGGGAAAGCCGTGGCTGAGATAGCTAATTTATTTTTGTCACTTTAGAGATAATTCCTTACACTATTTCAAGGTACTTTGATAGGGGTAGAAAAGACACTTGCACCCTCTTGTTTTAATCCAGTGATCTGCTTTAAAGATACTGCTGATTATGTTTAGTTTGTAATTGGTTCGATATGATTATGCACTTTCTGGGTCTTGCATTCGACCGGGGGTGGCATAGCAAATGTGCTTAACATTAGAGTTGTTTTTTGTTTAAGAAAGTAACTTCCTCTATTCTGTCATGTTGCTACTGCGTGCCGATGTCCTTGTTTACTAGTGCTAGTAGCAGGCACGTGTTGGAACTTTTTATCATGCTGCCATCGACCTGACCTATAAAGCTAGCTTGAAATATTGCAGCTTTTTTCCTTTTTCCATTGTTGGACTGATTCCCTGGCACTAACAAATCATAAATGCCCATACCTTTCTAACACTAATTAATTCGGTGTTATAACACAGGACACTGATCCTCAAGCTTATTAATGAACTTGTTTTGATTTGGTAACAAAGGCTCCACATAGCGCTATTTCAGATGGTGTTTTATTAGTTTTGGCTAACTTTCCAAAACCTGATTAATAAAATTGTATCTGCAAGTTCATGTGGTGAGTTTGACAGACTGTAAGTCTTCCATATCTTTCAAAGGGGTGTTGCATGGAGATGATCTATTCTGTGGCAAAGCTGCTGAATTCTGTCTCTGTTCTGTTCAAGGTGTTGTCACTTTTCGTGTACTCGGTCACAAATGGATTGGATCGTTTGTTTTGCACTTTATAAGTAGTGCCTTTAGGGAGGAAGTGTCTTATTTTTAGTCTAGCCTACACAATTATTTTGACAATGATATGATCCTAGTGCTTTGGAAATGTATACCTTCTATTCGCTAGCCACTGGTTTGAAAACCTTCCCCAGACTTCTGTCCTTGGGACTCCGTAACATTGCGTTTTCTTTAATGCCGATCTTTTCTTGTAAGGCAGTTTTATTTTTAAATGGGAACGCTTGTAGAATTTCCAACATGTTTGACATTCCTTACACAATTTATTTAGAACTGTTATTTTATATATGATAGTATTCAGTTACTTAATGCATCATGTGGTACAGGTTTACATCTTATGAGCTTTCTCATTTGCTGTTAGTTTTCCCTACTTGCTGCTTAGATCTTAGTTTATTTACTTGGCAATTTCTTAGCCGTGGTTGTAAATTACTACACAGCAAAAATATATAGGAAAAAAATACTGTGATTAAGGGTCAACACCCCAAAACTAAGAGGTGGCATGGCATACCAATTTTCTGTTTGTTTCTTTGTTTAATACTCATTTAATTAATTGCTGTTCCTGCACTAATGTCTTTGTCATTTTTAGAGCCTTGGCCGAAGAGTATGAGTTCCTTCCGGAACCCATCGACTATCTCTTTTTGTAACCATAAAGACATATTATGTATTGGTAGTTTCCAATCAAGTGCCTCCAGATAGCTACAATTGTTAATTATTAATTTGAATTTTCATGGAATGAATTTTTGGTGGCTACAATTTCATGTCTTGTGCAAGTCCTTATCGTTTCATGAACTTAGGCATCTGACAGTGTGATTTGCGCAAAAGGTAAATTTGCAACTATTGAAGGTGTCTGATAATGGACTGTGTCGACCCTTTCTCAAAGCCTGCACTAAACAGCATTTGTTTTTTCTGCACTCCTCCTACTCGCCTCAAACCTTTCAACGGTTTCTATCCTTGTTGTTTTATTGTTGGAATAAAAGCAGGAAACTTAAATCAGGTTAGAAGAAAAATGCAACATAGAGCTGTGACGGAAGTACACTGATGAGAAAGTAATGAGAAGCACACGAGGAACAGGGGTGATGGAATGAGGTGATGGAGCAGCATACGGGAGCATGGAGGGTGGGAATAGAAACAGTTGCACTCTTGTGGAGTGCTTAAGACAAAAGTAGTTCCTTTAAAGTCAGCAATAGAACAAAGGTAAATTGGCAGTGCTGCACAGGAGAGATCGAATCAAGATTGACTAGGGAAACCATCAAATGAGCAGCAGGCAACTGTAAGTGACAGTAAAGCCAACTAATGGCTGTCATGGGCAGACTGCAGGCTCTTCTATGGTCTTGGTGAGCCCACAATAGGTCTATTGCAGCCAGACAGCTGCTTGTCTGGTAGGCTCCTCCTAAAAAAGTTATTTCTTTAATCTCTGCACAGTACATTTGTATGGCAATCATAGTTAATTTGATGAAAGGCCTACTACTATTACCTTTTTTATTTTTGCCAACTGTTGCAACGAAAATATTCCTGCTTGTGGTGGTGTCTGTCGGTTAACTTTATTTTTGGTCTCTACTGCATCTAGAGGGAAATCGTATAGCATAGCATAGCATCCCAAAAAATTTAACATCCCAGCTTAAAGTTGAACAAAACTGTTGTCATGGTACTTGCATGAATGCTGTCAGTAATTGTTTCTGAAAAATGTATCCCAAATTTGAGTTGCTAATTTAATTCATAGCAAGCATCCTAAATTGACTAGGGGATATAACCTCCACACCTAGTCACTGGTGCTTGCAGTTGTGACGTTATTACGTTTGCTATCTTTCTATAAAATTTTATTGCATTTATGTGGTGTGTGTGTGTGTGTGTGTGTGTGTATATGTGTGTATATATATATATATATATATATATATATATATATATATATAATCTCATCTTCGACTCTGCCAATAACACGCGCTCTCAGAGTCTCGTACAGCGAAAGTTTATTCTGGTTAAAGGTAACGCGTTTCGGAAACGGACTTCCTTGATCACACGAGGAACCTAGTGCATATCGTGAGTTTACATAGTTCATCTTAGAGCGTCCAAAACATTGCGGAATGTAAATAATATTAAGTATTCATATTCCTGTCTGCACATCCTGGTATATAACTACGCAGCTTGTTATGCAACATACTTGTGTATACAATAATTGCTATTATATTGATGCAACAGAAAAGAAAGACCTCATTGATCTAATGGCGGAGCTTGCACTATGAGACCGTTAGGGGAGCCGAGGTGACTAAGTGCATAATATGGAGGCCATATTGGAATCCCCCATTTAACTACGCAGCTTGTTATGCAACATACTTGTGTATACAATAATTGCTATTATATTGATGCAGTATTTTACAGTAAAAAATACACGAGTGGAGCTTCGCGTATCACACTCATATATAGCAGCGATATTACATTGCCATACAATTCGGTTCATTAAAACAGCAGAGTGCTTGGGCTGGGATGTGCATGCAACGGAAAAGAAAGACCTCATTGATCTAATGGCGGAGCTCGCACTACGAGACCGTTAAGGGAGCCGAGTTGACTAAGTGCATAACATGGTGGCCATATTGGAATCCCCCATTTAACTATCTGGCATGCTAGGCCTTACACAACACAGTTGTACACTGTACATGTAGTGGGTAAAACGACAGTGTTAGAGTGATATGGGATGTATGACGGTATGACGCGGGCTATTACCACGCGTACCGTTACAACGCGTGTTTTACAACGCAAGTCGTTACCACGACTTGCGCTGTAGGGTGCGGACTTAGGAATAGTTTAATTTACCATTCCAACACCAGTCCCCGTGGATAGTAGGGAAGGTGTTGGAATAGTAAATTAACTATTCCTTGTCCTTGAGCGCCCTCCAGCGCAAGTCGTTGTTACAACTTGCGTTGTAAGAGACGCGTCGTAATGGTAGCGCGGGGTAACATCCGCTTCGTAAAGGATATTCCCCAGTGATATGCCATAGATGGGTATTCCCTGCTTACACAATACAAATGCGCTAGTGACCATGTAGTCCAGAGGGAGGTCAATTCCGGTATTCTGCAGTCCGTGTAAAAATTCCATATAAGAGATTCCATACTAGCGCCAAGTGGTTCAATAGTGACTACTCAGTACTGTCCAAAGACATAAAGCATAAAAGGTGACTTTAAGTGAAAAAATACAGGCAAAGTCTTATCTATACGTTGGTGGTGCACTATTCATAGAGGTGAAGAAAAGGGTAGGCGGACTGTGAAGTGCCTGGAAGTGTTAGGTGGGCCCCTTCCTTTCCTGCTGTGAAAGAAAACATAGTATTAAAACATTCAAATATAACTATAGCTTGACATATAATGGTTCATTGGAACTAATTCATACAAAAAAATTTATATAAATACATCAAGCAGCTTAGATCATCTGTACAGCTTCCTAAGAAAGAACAATAAAATGCATGTGTAAATTACACTACTCTTCAATCCTGTGTGTGGCTAATTCCTCGTCTAAATTGTGGCTATACGGGTATCTTGTCTCAAGTTCTAGAATCCATCTTGATTCTTTTTTCCTGAGTTTGAGCTCCCTATTTTCCCCTCTTGGACTGCCTAGTACTTGTTCGATAACAAAGTAGCTGAGAAGTGAGCTGTTGGAGAGGTGATACTCTGCAAAATGTCTGGCAACCGGGTACTGGGGGTTCTTGTTGTTTATGGCCCTAAGATGTTCAAGTACCCTTTTCTTGGCCATGTGCGTAGTGCTCCCTACATAGCTTTTTTTACATGGACATGTCAAGATGTAAATCGCGTATGTCGATCTGCATGTCAGGAATTGGGAAATGTTTCTTTTCTTTTCAGAGTGTGGCATACTGAATTCCTTAACTATGTGGCTTGCGCTACACTCCTTACAATGTCCGCAAGGGTAAAAGCCCTTGAGGTTGTGCGTGCTAGTGTTTTGTCGTTCAGTGATGTCCCCTTGGATGAGCATGTCCCTGAGACTGCTACTTTTACGGTATGTGATTCTAGGCCTGTCACTAATGGTGGAGCCTACTATGTGATCGCTTTTGAGGATGTTCCAGTTGTCATTAAGGATTTTTTTGTATTTTACGTGAACTGTTGTTATATGTCAAACTGACCCTTGTCTCATGGGAGTTAGTGTTCTTCTCCTTGTTGCAGAGAGTACTTGTTCTGTCGCTGTTCTTCAGTTTGACTGCTCTGTTAAGTACCCATTCTGGGTACCCCCGTTCTCTGAAACGTTTGATCATGATTTGTTCTTCTATCTGGTAGTTGTCTTCTGTACTACAATTCCTTCTCGCTCTCAGTAACTTCCCGCACAGTATGCTGCATTTGAGCGTGTCTGGGTGGTGGCTGAGAGTGTGAAGAATACTGTTGCTGGCCATTTCTTTACGGAAAAATCTGGTCTCAAGTATTATGTTAAATGCTTTGACTTTAACTTTGAAAACTCTATTTCTTCTCTGTTAATGTTCTGCGTGAGTACTATGTTATAGGCATTGGTGTCGAGTTCTGGATGAATTCATTAGCCTCTTCTTCACTGCCCTCCCATATTACAAAAAGGTCATTAATGTAACGCATCCAGGTTTTGACCTTCTTGAAATACTGCGAGAGACATGTCGTTCCCGATCTCTTTTTCCCACAAGCCTAAGAGACCCGCGAAACTGGGGGCAAAACATGTGCCCATGGCAGTTCCCAGTATTTGAACAGTACTCCCATTAAACATACAAATATTATGTAAGCATAGGTACATCATGTCAATCAACATTCTGGTGTGTTCTAAATACATGATGTTTCCTTCATTAAAGTAGGTATAAGCATGAAAAAAAAACTATCTATACATCCATCCATCCAAACAAAGAGCAACCCAACCAGTTGAAGTGCCACACACATGTTCATTCACCTTCTTTATTGGCAGGTTACAGGGACAAACTGCATCGCCTCCACAGCCAAGTTCATAACCAAACATGTTTTGTGCATGTTAGCCCTTGTTCACTGGTTTCCTGAGAGGCACAGCTGCAACAATCTTGTGCCGCACTGGCAGCGCTGAAATATAGTCCCACCCAATTGGCGTATGTTCTCATAGCATTCTGGTCTTGGGAGTGCACTGGATATAATTCCACAATGGACTGCAGCCAAGTTCCTCAATTATTTTCAATTCCGTTAGTGGGTTGCCAAAACGACTAAAACGTGCAGTCATGATCCGGCCCTGGACTGTCTTCACCGGGTCTGCTTGGAGAAAGTGTTTTGAAAGTGGGTTGTCGCATTTCTTCCTGTACCCTTGTGTTCGTAATTTTCTCTCTTTTTGGTTTGTGATGTCCCTTGCTTTCTTAAGAAGGGGCCCATTAATACACTCTGCAGGTTTCTTTCCGCATTCATCCGATTCTCCCGCACTGCTGGCATGCCTGTCTTTTTTTTTTTTAGGAATGCGCAGCACGTCACGTAGGTCACTTCGGAGCACTAATTTAATTGGATTGAACGTCTCCGCATCCTGTCCTTAGGCAGTGTGTTTCAAACAACACAGAAGCACCCCAGAATGGCTTCACCTTGGCACATCTGTTAGCAGGTGTGCACTACAGCTGCCCTAACCTCTTTTTGCCCCCCTCGCTGGTCTGTGTTTGCAAGGCCCTCTTCCTCTGATCTCCTTGCCCCTCCGGTCTGCAGGCTCAGCCCTGGCTGTCAGTGCCAGGGCGAAGCTGCAGCTCGTAGCCCCTGTCGATCTGGGTCCCCAGCCACACCTTAAACAAAGCAGGGGGGAGGGTTGTGACTCGCATGTCCTCATATCTGCTCCCCAGTTCTTTTTCCTGATACCCTGCTTAAAAACTCCAAAGAGCCATTGCTGTGCACAGCCAGGCCCAGCACCAGTCACTGGGACTGCAACCACGTCCCATGATTCTCACAAAGAATCCTACTGTAAACCTGCACCTCTCCACCCCTCCCTGCCCCAGCAAAGCTTTCACATTCACAGCAGTGACAGAGCGAAGGCTTCAAAATGACTGCCCTGAGCCGATCATTTCTATCAGATGCAGAACTCAGAAAGGGTACCCTACTGCAGGCCTCATTTCATATCCTAGCATTGGCGGATTTGCATGCAACAGGATGTGGCCTCTGGTTTACTGTCTTGGGGAAGTACTATACAGCGCCTCGACTCAAAAAAATGTAGTGCTGAGGCGGCAAGTGCCAGGTATCATCAAATGACCCCTCGTCAGCAGTTTTAGGTAATTTGGGAAGAAAACCTTCTTTGTGCTCAGGCACCCAAAAGGCTTGTTAAAAGTGTTTGACATGTTTACAAACCATGTCTGAATTATTTGACTTTTTAGAGTGCTCTTCAGTATGTAGGGTTAGACTATGAGGAATTTCCACATATGTGCACATCTACAGTCCTATCTAGTGAACAAGTAAATGCTATGCACGTGTGTCTGTATGTACACTCACACACATATATGTGGATAAATAGATTGGCATAACCAATAGGTCTCGCCTTTGGGACCTTATAAGTGTTTAGCCATGCAACAGTTAATGTTGTTGCAGTAAGGATATTGTGCTGCATAACTAAATACTTATAAGTTCCAAAGGCGAGACCTATTGGCTATGCTAATGCTTGTTGTTAATGCTTTGCAGCTCAAGTGGGCTCTGAGTCCACTTGCGTGTTATGCTCCACAAGAGGCTGTTTCCTGCAGACGGCTAAAAACTGTCTGATAGACTAGACCTAATTATCCTTTCAATCTTCTGCCAGATTTGAGCTTTAATACACAGTGATAGATGTGTACTTTTGTTTTTTTAAACTAGAGTAATCTACACATACTAAAGGGCCTATTCACAAACTGCATTTAAAATGGTACTACTAACGTATTAGTAAATGCTGTTTGCTAACCTGCATGTGGAGGTAAATGCTTCACATTTCTCCTCTCTGTTTTTGATGTTCAAAATTATTTTATTGATTATCATTGGAAGGAAAAGCATTTCATTCAAATCACAATATACAAGATAGCTGTTGCATAAAAGGTTATCGCAAGTCACAGCATAGACATACAAATAAAACCCATAAACTCCTTTCCCAGGCTTGCCAAATCATATATTGTATGCTTGGACTTTGTATGACAAAGAAACCTGTCTTTTGAAAACTGTGATCCTATATAACATGAGGTCACTAAAGATGTAAATTGCTCTGCGGATAAATGCTTACCAGAGGACAAGTAAGAGGAAACGTAGATGGTTGTATTGGGAGAAGAGAAAAGAATGCTAGAGAATATGGAGAGAGGGGAATGAAAAGAGATATTGTGTGCCATCTTGCTATCCTTGAAAATGATTATCATCAGATGGTGTAGAATACTTTATTCTGTAATGTTATGGAGTGTTAGAGCATGAGTGTAGGTTTGTTCTTCATTTATGGTGGTTTAATCTTCTTGAGGTAAGCATCTAATTTATTCCAGATTGGACAATTTGCCAGGATCTTGGGGGTATTGTGCCATAATGTGTTTGGCAACTCTGATGTATCTTAACCATTTCCACTGAGTGTGAGTGGAAGTGCTTCCTAGATCCCTCCAAATCATTGCCATCTCTAATGGATTTATCCATGTTCGTATGCGAGTCCTGGCTGGAAGGAAGATGGCGGATTGATTCTGCGGGGAGGAGCAGCATCAAACAGGAGCTCCTGATGGATGGCTAAATTCTGATGCATTAGCCTACACATACAGAGAACTTGTGGATACAACTTTTCAAGAACATTTTGAGTAAAACTCAATCACGCAAAAAACTTTTTAAAGGACTTTACCACTATTCAGCATATTGTCCCTCTGTCAAAAGCATTAAGCAGCAAAGGCGTTAAGCAGGGAAGTGCCTACCTTCCATGTTCCGACGGGACGCCCAGGTTTTTTTTCTTTACGGAAGCACTCTGAGCTCTGTGCACTACCGGTTTGGATGACGCTCTGCGTTCTATTGGATCGGCCTGACTGCTTGCCTACGGTCCGGTCGGCAACTAATGGCTCCCCCAAAGGTGAACTTACAGCTGGTCGGATGATAACCTGGAACTCCGCTGCAATTGGTGTGTATAATCCAGCTGTAGAAGGAACAAGGGGTGCAATTAAAAAGGCTCATTCACAAGTGGGTAAACCTATGATGCAGTTGCTGTGCCCGGAAGACGCTGTTAACCTCCTTGCTACTGCTTCTGAACCCGCTATGGCAGGGATCGTTATGGAGGCTGTACAACATAGAATAGTTGGATCACCTTAAACAACAAGGGTGGGTTGCAAGGCTGGTGTGCCTAATAAAGATACTTCCACCTATCAACAACAAAGCAAAACTACGTCCGCTTTCAAAGCTAAATCAAACGCTCAGGATAGCCCTTTGCGTAAGTGAGTTACTTCTAAGGGGGAGGTTAAGGCAATAGTCACAAGACTATCTGGCTTAGCTTAATATTTACCCACAGTCAGTAGTCCGCCTGCTTCTATCTCTTCTTCTGTAACTGGGCAACCGTCTAAACGCACTATTACGATCAGGAGCTCTGAAACGGTTGGAACTGCCTGTATTTTCTAGCGCTAGATCGCTGATCCATCTAGAGATCTATCAATATCAATGGTAACACCTTAGCCTTCACTACCCTTAATTTTGCAGGCGTTGTCAGCCAGAGATCTGAGGCACATGGATATCCCATACAGCTCAGGGCGGATAATGCCATTATACAGCAATCATTGTCCGCTGAAACCAGCAAGGTCTCTGAACACGCAACTGAAGTGACTACTCTACAGCAACGGCTATTTGATACCGATAACGCAGTCACACATTCCACCAAGCTGTTTCAAGAGCATGATATTCAACTTAATGCCCTTCAAGCAAAAGTTTAAGATTTAGAAAACTGCCAACGGCGGAATAACTTTTGGGATTCTGGAAGGCATAGAGGGCTCGGTGCCACGATTTATTCATTGTACAAACATTTCAGAAGGCTTTTCCTGACTTGGCTGACTGGGCCTGGGATTCCCACATACAAAGAGCCCTCAGGCTACCAGCTTTCTCAACCAAGCAGATCAGCCCAGCCTACGCCAGCCACGGCCAATGCTTATATATGTTGGTAACTTTTTTCTACGTTGGGTATTGCTATTAAAGCCCGGCCTACTACTCCAGTCTTAGTTGATTCACTTTCTATTGTTGCAAGATCCTACTTATGTAAAATCACAATGGATAAACAATGGAGTATGAGGCAACTTATCGACTCTTGGAAGACCTTAGGCGGTCTGGTCTATCTGCAAGAACCTGCTCGATTGAAAGTTATTAAGAATGGCAGGTCAAGATGTACTATACTGATCAAGAAGCAAAACTGGCGCTTGATAAACTACAACAGAATCTTTAAATAAGAACACATTTGTAATACTTATTGTCTCTGGGCCACTTGAAACAAGGCTGCTCCAAATTATTATAAATATTGAGGGGCTGCTGTCTCTCTCCTTATTTGTTTTTTTCATTTACTGAACTTTTTTCTTTCTCTTCTTTCTTTAAAAACTTTTCTTTTATTTTCCCCTATAAATGATACACTGTTAGCCAAATGTCCAGAGGGTCTTGAGGAAGTCTGCTCCTTATGCTGTCAGTGATTGAGAGCAGGTTAGTGGGGGTGATTTCCTTCCTTAGGACACTGGGTGGTGGGGTGGGCAACCGTAATACGTTCTGCGGGTGGTGGAGGGTTTCAGCTGACCAAGAGGTGGTGTATTGATAAGCATTTGATATGGGGGTATAAATCAAGGGGTGTGCAGAATAAACTAGCATTGAATATGGATGTAACTTATCAAACTTGCACGGGCAAGAACACACTTTGTTTTTTATGCAAATTCTTAAATGGTTGATGCTTTTTAAAATTATTTCTGAAATTCTTCAAGTAGAGAATTAGTGTGAATCTGAAATGCTATAGGTTATTTAATGGCTACAATTAGATGTATAAGTTGGAATGTGGCAGGGCTAAATTCATCTACTAAGCGACATCTGGTCAGAGAGGAGCTTAAGATATACAAGCTGCTTCTGGTTGTCTTAATAGACACACATTTTGGCATACAATGACAGGGGATTGTTTAAACAGCTTGATTTTGAGATGCTAGAATGTACCTCGCAGGGTGTAGCAATTCTTAAAGACAAGCATCTTCTTTGTAAAAAAACTTTAAAAAGCTTTCGACCCAGGTGACAGATGGGTCATTCTACAACTTGAAGTCGACAATAAAAAGCTAGTCCTGTGTGCATTGTATGGGCCAAATCGGGATGATCATACTCTTTTTGACAAGCTAATGGGAGAGCTTCTAGACTGGCAAGGGGATATAATCATTTTGGGTGATTTTAATTGTACCTTAAACTATTACATTGACTCAACAAACAGGCTTGCCTTTCCAAAGATGGGCAAGGTTAGCAAGGCTATCTTCGAACTGGCTCGGCTTCATGGGCTGACTGACTTATGGCGTGCACTACATCACGCTAAGCCCGGTTTCACTTACTACTCTAGTCCACATCAACATTATTGTAGAATTGATTTAATCTTTGTGAATAGCTGTCTTATAGAAAAGCTACATATAGAGGTCTGTCCAAGGATAACATCTGACCACAACCCGCTGTTGATTAGTCTGCAGTCTTTTAACGAGGACCGGAATAATCGTCCTTTTTAATTTCCTAGGTATCTGTTGTCTGACTCACAATGTATCTCACATATTCACATATTCAAGCGCCCTTACTGATTTTTTTTTTTTTCTTTCACGATTTAATATGGATACTGCCTCTCCTCTCGTCGTATTGGATAAGATGAAAGCTTTTATACGGGGTCCACCCAACAATATATCTATTATTTGAATAAAGTTAATAAACGTCAGACGAACAAACTATGTAACACCTTAACAGAATTAGAGGCAGCACACGCTGAGAAGATTATGTTGAACTGATTAAATGGAGAAGCTATATATTCTGCATTAGTCAATATAAGTGCACTTATGACTCGGCAATTCAAAGAGAAGGCTGCCGCTGCTTATAATAAAATCTATCAAATCAATACGAATATGGTGATCAGGTCGGGCAATTACTGATTTATCAGGTTGCAGACAAGAAAGCTAGACCCTGATTGATTTAATTAAGGGAAGAGATGGTCAATTTACCAATTTAATTCTTAAACAACTCTATCTGTTCTATTCCAGAGGCTGCGGATTACCTCCAGCTAGATATAACCGAGGAAGAAATCATAGGTGCTATATAACGTTGCATTCGGGCAAGGCTGCTGGGGATGATGCTTTACCCATAGAATTCTGTAAAGTTTTTTAAACTTTAATTCTTCCATTGTTTCAGACAGCCATACACCAGATTGGTGAATCCAAGCTAGCTCCTAAATCCTGGGACATGACAAATATTCTTTTTTTTTCTAAAGAAAGGAAAGAGCGCTGATGGTTGCGGAACCTACCGCCCAATATCTTTTTAATACTGACGCCAACATTTTTGCTAAGGTGCTGGCTAATCGCCTGGCGCCATAAATGCCCGGTTTGATATCCGAACATCAACACAGATTTATTACAGGCAGGGATACCACTGCACGCATGTCAATACAGCCATAACTGCTTTTGATATTGCTAATAACATTCCTGGTAACATGGGGATGATTCTTTTAGATGCTGAAAAATCATTCGATCGAGTAGTGTGGGATGTATTTTGGCGGACATTGAGTAACATTGGTCTACCAGATAGACGTATGTATTGGATTAGGGCATTATATATTAATCCCCAGGCTAAATTAATATACGCTAACTCGCACTCTTCAATATTTTCAATACAAGGCGGTACAAGACAGGGCTGTCCATTGTTCCCTCTGTTTTTCGCTCTCTATCGGGCCGCTTATTCAAACTTTAAATAAGAAAAGCAATATCATTCCATTTAGTAATGGTATTTATCAACTTAAGGCTCTCACATATGCAGACGATATTGCAGTCTTTTCATTTGACCCAACAGCTGCAGTTCGTATTATTTAGGAAGAGGCTCAAGTTTTTGGGCGCTTCTCTGGGTATCAGGGGTGGAGAATTTCTATGTCCCGACGCCTGAGACATCTAGATTTCTTAGGAGGGCAAGAAGTTTTAATTTGTATTTTGTCCAAAGGACAAGTAGACCGTTTTCTGGTAATCCTATACACAGCTGTTGAACCCTGTAGGTCACAGCCAATTAATATGTTGCTCAGAGCAGTTTATTGGCAGTGAAAGGGTTAATGTAAAAGCTGGGGCCTGCACTTTAATTTTCCCAGAGCAGAACAACAAAATGATAAAGCAGAGCTCAAAGTTGGAGCCAGCTCCTCCCCTGGTCCTTTTATTTTCTTCAAGCATGAGACAAACATCAGCTTCTGCAGCTCCAGTACACTCGCAGCAATGGCATGTAAGAGGCTGCCTTATCTGCCTCCTGGCCCCTTGCTCTGACTTGAACTGTATGACCCCTGCCTTGTATTCTCTGCTCCACTCCTGGGCCTTATAGGGCTTCAATATCCCTGCTCATCTTCAACTCACTTTGCTTTCCCTTCTCATGCACCCCACTCCCCCCATGCACTTTGCCATTCCTGTACACCCGGTGCCTGAACCTGCTAACACCACCCTCCACCACCCTCTCTGACATCCCTGGCCCACTCCCCTTGGCCTCTCATATCTTATGTCATGGAGGGCTTACCTTAAAGCTCATTAGTTTCCCATGGGCTTTCATGGAGGCTTAAAGACACCCCCAATTCTGTCCATGCAATAGGCCTCTCATCTCACTTCGTGCCTGCACCAGGGGCATTTTGAACACACCGCTGTAGCAACTTCAGCAGCTGTGGAGTTTTTGATGGGCCTCTTCAGTCTGCAGACAAAGGCCCATAATGGACTTGAAAGGGTGGGTGGGTGAGTGAGTGAGTGAAAGGGTGGATGAATAGATGCATGGATGAGAGTGAAAGGGTGGATGGATAGATGCATGGATGAATAAGTGGATGGATGGATGAATGGATTGATGGATGAATAAGTGGAGTGAAAGGGTGGATGTTTAAATGCATGAATGAATGATTGAAAGGGTGGATGGATAGGTGCATGGATAAATGAGTGGATGGATAGATGCATGTATGAATAAGTGAAAGGGTGAATGTATAGATGCATGGATGAATACGTGCAAGAGTGGAGGATAGATGCATACACTAATGAGTGAAAGGGTGAATGGATAGATGCATGGTTGAATGAGTGAAAGGCCGGATAGATGGATGAATGAGTGGAGTGAAAGGGTGAATGGATAGATGCATGGATGGATGAGCAAAAGCATAAAGGAAGGAAGTGAAAGGGTAGGTGGATAGATGAGTGAAAAGGAGGATGGATGGATGAGTGGATGGATGGAGGGATGAGTGAAAGGTTGGATGAGTGAAAAGAAGGCGGGATGGATCCGTTGGATCAATAGGTTTGGAGATGGCAGGATAGGTTTGAACAGGGGCTTTGTGAACGCCACCCTTTAGCAGCTACAGTAGAGATGGAGCTCTTGATGGGCCTCTTCTGTCTGCAGCTCGGCAGACAAAGACCCGTAAATAATGTGAAAGGATGAATGGATGTGTGGGTGAAAGGATGAGTGAGTGGAAGTGTGGCTGGCTAGATGGATGGATGGATAAATGAGTGAACGGGATGGTTGACTGACAGGGATGGTGGATGAACAAAGGATGTCATAATGAAGGAAAGGGTGAATGAGTGGATGGGTTACAGGGTGTAAGGATTAGAGAGCGAAAGGATGGATGAGTGTAAAGGATAAATGGATGGGTGAGTGGAAGGATGAATTGATGGATGGGTCGAAGGGTGGGTGGAATGAGTGAAAGGGAGGGTGGATAGATGAAGTGAAAGGAAGGATGTATAGATGGAGTGAAAGGGAGGGTGTATGAATGAGCGAAAGGGTGGATGGATGGATAGTTGAAATGGATAGGTTTGGAGATGGATGGGTAGGTTTGGGTATGGATGAGCGGAGGGACTTCCGGATGAACAGATTAGTGAAAGGCTAATGGATGAAAGAATGAATGGGTGCCAATGTAAAGGTGAAATGCTAGATATCAGTAGGCGAAAGGATGACTGGATAGATGCTTGGATGGAAGAGACAAGAGAGCTATTCTGGAGAGGATTCCAATTACTCTTTTCTCTTGCTTAGTGTGATAAGAACTTTGGATCAACGTGGGGGGTATTTTAATTTTCTGGTTACTCACTTGGCCTACACTATGCTCCTTTCTCTAACTTGGGATTATCAGGTATGTGCGTTCTTACGAGACAGCTAGCATTTGGTATCATAAAGGCCACATTGCTATAGAACTTCCTGGCACTGAACAAAACTACTTTGTAAAAGAGCAGAATGCTGTTACACACAATGAAGCCAGTTCAGAGATAGGAAGAGATAGCATTTTAATAAAAACAAAAGGTCTTGGTTAACTCCGATTTAATTAGGGGCTCAAATGTTAGTCATAAAAGTGCACCCATGATATATGTCCTTGTATTAAAGCAGATTTACGTTTTTCATGAATTCACATGCATTTCCTTAAGTAGGCCAGGAAACCGTAGTCCTAGAAAATATTTGTGAATTGTGTCTTAGCATGAGCAAATATGAATATACCCCAATGGAAATCTGTTGAGTTCACTTTTTCTCCAACCACATTTTTCCCAGCCCTGGGAGGAACTTTACTTTACTGCCGTTGTCAGAGGTAAATTTTCGACCTTTCTCAGTATGGGAAAAGATTAGAGAGGAGCTGGTGAAAACCTCCAAAATTAAAATCCTTCTATAGTATTAGCCGGACATAACCATAGAGGCTATTATCAGAGCTCTTCTATAAAGAGATTGCAGCAATTATTTGACACCGAACTACGTGGCACCAAAGGGACAAGTGGATTTTGTTACAGGAAAAGTAGATTTATGAAGCTACTTGTCCGTTGGACAAGTACATATTTAATTAAATTCTACACCCCTGGGGTATAAACTTAACATTAGCACTACCCAAGCATCACACAATTTAGAATCTACTACACCCATTGTGGGTGCCTGCGCTGCCGTCATATATCTAGGCATTAGGATTACTATAGATGTGGACCACATATGGAAACTTAATTATGAACCACTACTCCAGACAGTCATTAAGCAATTTAAGAACTGGAATAATTTGCCAATCACTATCATCTGTTTGATTAATATAATCAAGATGATTATTTTACCTAAATTTCTTTATTTGTTTCGTGCTATCCCTATAAGGCTTCCAAATTACTTTTTCCATAAATTAGAGGGCGCGGTTAGCAGTTTCATTTGGGGGAATATAAACAAGCACACCGCTCAATAAAATCTCTTAAGTTCTCATATGGCGATCTGCAACTTCCTGATTTTAAACTTTATTTTTGGGCGGCATTTACAAAGTTTATTAACTGGTAAACTGCCATACTAGGGGCTTATCTTAGCATTGGGCACAGATAGTCGTATGTTTTGGTATAGGGTTAATGATCCTAATTACTATAAAAGAGTCAAGTTTAAGACCATAAGGGACATTGTTCGTATGTGGAATGAAATTCTAAATTACTTCTTTTCACTTACTTTTGAGGATCTTACAAGCCATGAGCATTTTAAATTATGGAAAAATCCATCCCTTCCGAGCATATTTCATGACTCAGTTGCTTGTAATTGGGCTAAACATGGCATTGAGAGACTGGGACAACTATATGATCACTCTGGTTTTTCTACTTGCACATCGCTTCAACAATCTTATGATCTCCCATACCAGGCATTCCTCAAATATTAACAAATTGGAGACTATTTTCTTCAAACGTCAATTAATGCAATCACCACATTCTCACGTTGTCATCACATGTTTTTTAAAATCTAGCCCTTAAAGCCAGAACTAGCTCAATGTATATACACCTACACTGCGTTAGCAATGCTGACCTTAGTGAATTAGCAAATAAATGTAGTCGGATACTTAATATGGTTACAGACACATCTGGAATTACGTTGGCCTTCGACAAATTAAATAACTCTATGCACTCTGTCAATCTGAAGCTGCAGCAACACCGCACTATTTGCATGATATATTATAAACCGGATAAAATAGCGAAATGTCAGCAAGCATCACAGGTACCTGGTGGTAGGGGCATGGATAGAACATGTCCTAAATGTGGTCAAAAGTCAGCTGATATTTTTCACATGTTTTCCCTATGCCCTGCGCTAACAGATTTCTGGGAAAAGGTTGTACAGTATGTCGGTCAACGCTGGAGTCTTGACTTAACTTTTTCTGTTAAAGAGATTATGCTATGGTCTATGCCTTGTGATGATCTTTTAGATGGGTTTTTTATTTTTCGTTTTTTTCATTATGGCTAATGCTTTGATTTGTCTGTACACTTCGTTAAAATAAAAAATAAAAAGGATTTATCCATGTTCAAAGATGGACCTAGAACTATGTTTGGAAAGTTATTGGATGGTGGTGTGAGAAGATATCTTTAATATACGTGTTCACTTTTTCTCACTTTCAAGAGCAGGAGACAGTCAGAAAAACATGAGAAAAGCTTCCTGTATCTTGTATTTAACTCCAGCAGGATTTATCATTTAAAATGGGCATCTTTGGAAGTTTCTTTTCCATCCAGAAAGTTATATAGGAGTAAGAACTTGATTTGTGCCAAGCTTTTTGTGTGCAAATCTTAGACCAACTCTTTTGTTGTTAGTGGATCATTTTTCTTAATAAACCATTCTAATGACCATTTTACCTGTTTAGATTTCAAACGTGAGGAAGCTCTCGGTTTCAACAGCATGTATAATTTAGAGAAGACACACTGCATTTTTAACCACTCTAGTTAGAAACAACATGAAGGGATCCTGATTAGAGAAAGAGGCGATCTTTGAGATCGCTACTTTAGTTGAAGAAAGTTATAAAAGTCTCAATTATTTACTTATACAAGATTTCTAAGGCTGGAAAAGATCTTGAATATAAAAAATACCTTTCTTGTTCCATCTTTCATCTAGAGCGTTTTGTCTGTCTACTTTAATCTGTTTGTTCAAACAAAGCAAACAGTCAGGGCTAACTTCTGCCTGTCGACAAATATTCCTCTTGACCTCTGACTCCCACGACCACAACTCATAATAAAAGTCTTTGATATATTAATAGAGAGACCTAGGTCCTTCATAATCAGTGGAACTATCTGGGACCCTCTGGAGACCAATTTGTGTTCTAGACATTAATACTGCATCGTCCGCATAGAGGAGAGCAGGTATAGGTCGTCCACCCACTAAAGGGACATCTTGATTATTCCTAAGCAAAGCTTGATCCAGTCCATTAATATAAAGATTAAAAAGAAAGGGGGCCAGCACACAACCTTGCCTTCTAATGGGAAAGGCAGCTGTATGCTCGCCACCCAATCCAAAACGCACGCTTGCAGTTGCGCCGCTATACAGAAGCATTAAAAAAAGAATGTGAGGTTCGACTCCCGCAGTCTCAAGAACCTCCCACATTCTGCCATTCCTTACTGAGTTGAAGGGCAAGGTGACACGAGTATAACCCGTAGACCAGATTGAGATCTGGGTGTACATATTTATATAGCAACAATTTCTCAATCATATTTAGTAAAACTGCAGGTATATATGTATGTACAAGACATTACACAAAGCACAGGTAAAGAAAGAGAGACTGCGTATTTTCGATTTTTAGAAAGTGCATATAGCATCATATATTTTTAGGAGAAAATTTTATGAGACAGTTAAAGCAGCTTTGTGCACTAGGTGATAGTGAAAGGTGATAGTGAAGCAGAGAGTGACACCGCAAGTGACAGGTGGGTGAACACAGCGAAGGACGCAAGGTGACACAGTGAAGATACAGTATATACAAGAGCAATGGTTCTTCTTCAGTAGATGGGTCATTGATATTTGATTGGGAACCACAGTAGGTGGTGCACCATGAGTTGCACTGTATTGGGGGCCGACGGCGTTTCGATTCTATCTAGTCTGGATCTTCATCAGGACCGGGTTGCCCGTTTTGGTCAGTGCTGTAGAGGAAGGAAGGGACAAATAAGGGATCGGGAACGAGGCAAGGGACCCATTGCCACCTCGAGGCTGGTGTGGGCAAGGGGGTAGAGGGCGTTCATGGCAGATGTGATCACGTGGGGAGGGGGGCTGTTAGACCGAATGTGGGGGAGGCCTGACCGGGGCAGGAGGGGGAAGGAGGGACGGGGGTAGGGCTAGAGGCGGCGGCCAGGACATGGCACTTGTGTGAGAAGTACACATGTTCAGTGGATGTCCAGGGGCTACACAAGTTAGAGGCCCAGAAGTGAGTCTGTGAGGTAGGGGGTAGGGTTGCTACTCCCAGTATTTCCTGATCCCCAAGAAAGATGGCAGACTACGTCCCATCCTGGACCTCAGAATCTTGAATCTATTTCTCAAGCAGGAGAGGTTCAAGATGCTTACTCTAGCTCAGGTTCTTCAGGCGCTGCAACAAGAGGACTGGATAGTGTCCAACGACTTACTGGATGCATATTTCCACATTCCAATCCTGAAGACGCACAGGAAGTATCTCCTTTTCACGGTTGGATCGCAACCCTTACCAGTTTGCGGTCCTTCCGTTTGGTCTTACTCCAGCACCTTGAGTCTTCACCAAGGTGATGGCAGTGATGGCTCCCCATCTCAGGAGGTCGGGGATTTCAGTTTTCCCCTACCTGGACGACTGGCTGTTAAAGGCAGAGTCTCCAGAGATGGTGAGTCATCATTTGCATGTTACAGCACAGCTGTTGTACAAATTGGGTTTTTCGATAAATGTACCCAAATCTCACCTGGTGCCCTGTCGGCGCAACCTGTTCGTAGGGGCAGTACTGGATACCACTGTGTCAAGCATTCCCTTCTCCGCAAAGGATTCTCGACATTCAGGAAATTATCCCCTTGTTTTACAGTGGAGCTCCAGTTCTGAAGGTCCTTCGCCTGCTCGGTCTGTTCGCATCCTGCTGTTCAACCATGCACGCTGGCCCATGAGGGCTCTCCAGTGGTGTCTCCGCAGGCAGTGGTATCAGCACAACGGAGATTTCAGTGAGTCTGTGAGGATCTCCAGAGAAGCTGCAGCGGATCTGTCTTGGTGGAGTGTGGAGGGCAATCTGTCTCGAGGAAAGCCCTTCCACCTTCCTCCATCGGTGGCCACAGTGATAACAGATGCCTCTACCCTAGGGTGGGGTGCCCATCTGGGGTATCTGGATATCAAGGGTCTTTGGTCTCCAGAGGAAAGGTTGTTTCACATCAACCTTCTGGAATTGCGGGCGATACCTTTGGCACTCAAGGCCTTTCTCCCTTCCCTTCACGGCCAGTCGGTTCAGGTTCTGACGAAAAACACTGCTGCGATGTGGTATGTCAACAAACAGGGAGGAATAGGGTTGTACCGCCTCTGCAGAGAGGCATTGCGACTCTGGTCCTGGGCTCAAGAACATCGGATTTGCTTGATGGCAAATCATCTGGCCGGGGTTCTCCACCAACCACGAGTGGAGGCTTCATCCAGAGGTAGTTCGGTACGTCTTCCAGACGTGGTGAACTCCTCGGGTGGACCTGTTTGCCACTCTTGAACGCGCACTGCTCGTCATTCTGTAGTCTCCAGTTTCCGAGGCAGGGAGCGTTGGGGAACTTGTTTCAGTTGAATTGGAGTTCACAACTCCTTTACACGTTTCTCCCTATACCCTTGATTCCTCGGATTCTGAGGAAGATTCGCCAAGACCAGGGCCAAGTTATATTGATCTTCTCGGATTGGCCAAGAAGGGTGTGGTACACGGACCTGCTTCACCTTTCGTCGCACCCTCAGCTCCGTCTCCCTCTCGGGGCAGACGTCCTCTCTCAGATGGAGGGGCAAGTTCTACACCCCCACCTTCAGAGCCTTCCCCTTCATGACTGGAGATTGAATGGGGCAACTTGAATTCTTTCTCTCCCACCTGACGTGGTGGACGTTACACTATCGGCGAGGCGACACTCCACCAAGTCTGTCTATTCATACAGGTGGTCTAAATTTGTTAAGTGGTGCGGAGAGAAATCTATTGATCCTTTAAAAGCTCATCTTTCTGATGTTCTTTGTTTTCTGTTCATTTGGCCCAGCAGGGTTGTGCTGTGGCCACTGTTAAAGAATATATGTCGGCTTTGTCGGCGTTTTTGTGTTTACCTGATCAGCCTTCTTTATTTAAGTCTCCTATAGTCTTAAGATTCATTTAGGGCCTGACAAACATGTTTCTTCCCACTCCTTTTATTATGCCCCAGTGGGATTTGAATCTGGTGTTAACTTTTTTAATGGGTTCAACGTTCGTACCTATGCGTAGTTGTTCGTTGAGACTTTTGACTTTTAAAACGGTCTTTCTGGTGGCTATCGCTTCGGCTAGGAGGGTGAGTGAGCTCCAGGCTTTGAGTTCAAAGCCTCCTTTTCTGACCATACATGCTGAAAGGTTGGTACTTAGGACCAGGGCTGCTTTTCTGCCTAAGGTGGTGACTCCCTTCCACCTAGGTCAGTCCATTACCCTTCCTACTTTCTATCCTCCCCCTCACCCTTACAAGGAGGAGAGACTTCATTGTTTGGATTCAAAGAGGGCGATTAGCTTTTATTTGGACAGAACGATGACCAGCTGTTTGTTGGATATGCTGGTCGCATGAAGGGCAAGGCAGTTCACAAGCGCACTTTATCTAGGTGGATCATCTTGTGAATCAAGATATGCTACTCTCTGGCTGGTAAGGAGCCTCCTGTAAGCATTAGAGCTCATTCCACCAGGGCTAAATCCTCTACTTCTGCTTTGTCTAGAGGTGTCCCTGTTTTGGACATCTGTAAGGCCGCAACTTGGGCTTCCCATCACACTTTCACGAAGCATTACTGCTAAGATTCCGAAGTGAGGAGGGATGGCCATTTTGCGTGCTCTGTTTTGCAGGACTTTTTTGTATAGAAGGGTGAACACCCTCCTCCGGGTGAGGTACTGCTGTGGGATTCTATTCTTAAGGTGAGGAATCCATAGGCAGATATATCCATCCGAAGAACAAGTTACTTACCTTCGGTAACGCTTTTTCTGGTGGATTGTTATCTGCCTATGGATTCCTCACAGACGCACCCACCTCCCCCTTGTCCACCCTTTTATACCGTAAAAGCAGAGGTTTTATTTATTTGATGTATTTTTATGTACTCAAGACTTTACCTCTATTGTTTTATTGTTGTCTTGTTTGAGGTGCAAACTTTCTTCTTATATTATACACTGAGTGTATTTGTGTGAATTGGTTCGCGCGTTTTACCTCGGTGGCATGGAAAAAATGGGTGGAACTGACGTCATCACGCCGACGTTTTTCTTCTTATGGCTCCGGTGACGTCATGCGGTGACGTCATGCGGAGCCGCGTTCAGAGCCATGACGATGTGACGACCTCGTCGGCGCAGAGAGCTATGAAAAATTTCAGCGGAATGCTGGCGCAGGGGATATTCATAAGGTGAGGAATCCACAGGCAGATACTGTCTCCACCAGAAAAAGCATTACCGAAGGTAAGTAACTTGTTCGTCCGGACCAGAGATTGGTAATTTTGTTATCTGACCACAACATTTTGGAATTTCCTACCTGTTGTCCTACGGCTCGCCATATCATTTGAGGTATCTTTATCTGCTGGAATCATGGTTGTTTAAAAAAGAGACAGTAATCCTCCAGTGAAGCATTATTTCCCCCAGTCTCCAGCACTGTGACTCCTCTGTAATGCAACTGTTCCATTTAATTTCACATCAGTTTTTTATGGATCAGAGTTCAACTTCCACCTTTCCTTGATAAAGAATTTAATAAAGGGGAAAGATTACCAAAATTCGTGATTCTTTAATCTAAATAATTGAATATATTGCACAAAGCCAACACATCCTTATTCATTCCACCATAATAAATAACTTCCACATGCAGATAGTTTTTTTGGAGGTACCAGTCACAGCCATTTGCTTTACGCGGAACACATGCCCAGCTGGTGTTGCGGTGCAGGTGGTCCCCTTCTTTGATTTGCAGGGGACTTCAAGGCTGCGTTATATATCCGGAGCAATATGTGCCCTCCACGTGACTGGCTTGGCTCACGCCTATTCCACGCTGTTTTTCCATGTCTGCTTTTATTGAGGAGATTATAGTTATGCAATATATAAACAATGTTTTAAGTCCTTAAATGTTTGTTTTTGTCCTTTACCTGTATGCATGAATTTATTTTGGTTGACTGGATACGGAAGTGTTAGCATTGTGCAATATTTTCAAGGATTTAGATTTAAGAATTCATACTTTGTGAAAATTCATAGTTTCATTGAGGTGTACAAGAATGTGGTAGTCTTTCTCATTAGTTATTTAATTACAGTTCTAGCCCAGGTACTGGGTGTTTTGTGGGCAAACCCTTTATGTTTGGAGGCTTTCCTTGATAGGCAGACTCGTACTTGGGGAGATTTCAGACTAGACTTCAAATAGGTTTTATGCCTCGCTTCAAGGCCACCTTGATTAACACTATCTTAAACCAGAGGAGTATTCTAGAGATTTCACTGTTGATGCCTCCATATAGGCCACATGCTCATTTTGACAAATATTCTTATTTGAAAGCTTTTTTGGCACTGGTTTTCCAATAGTCTGATTTGTACTTAAATTAGAGTGAGGATCCGGAAACAATTACATTGGGTACTAATTTTATGTCATGGCTCTGTTGTTCATTGGCTACATTACGCTAGCCCCACCACTCTTGTCAATTTAGATTTCTTTTTTCATGCCTTCAACAAAGGATTCACCATCACAACCGTGTTCTCATTTAAGAGTTAGCCTCTCCAATCTAATCACATTCCAGTTATTTCTGCTGACTTGTTTGGGAGTCATAAAGTGCATCACTAATATATTTTTTTAAAGAAGACATACCAGTTAGTGCTCTAACGAAGAAAAGGTACACAAGTATCAGCGTTAAATTGTCCCTAAAAGGCTATTTTTATGAACATTTGGAAACATTTAATTTGAACTGTTTTTAATATACTTACCAGCCTGCTGTGGCTAATGTATGGAAAACCCCATCTCCATAAATATCAAGAAATCTTTTCTTTAAGAACGAATGGTAGAACCGTTGGATCTGGTTCATTGTTGAAGGGTTTACATGATGTTGGTCAGATCTCCTTATACCTACACATGCAATTTCCTTTAAAACAATGTGTGAGCTAAATTTAACTGAGACAATGTCTTCCCCCTACAAAGAAGTAATATACGTTTCTAGGTTGAAGGAAACGTGTCTAATGGCTTGCTTTTCATTCTGGCATGTGAAATATGACAGATGATTGGAAAAAAATTCCAACTTTGAAAGGGTGATATACCTAAATTAGTGTATATCGATTTGACTTCACTTTTGTTGACACACATGAATTGAGCATGCACAAATGGAACTTGGTTTTTAATGTTCGAAATGTTCCCCAACCGCAAATTTCCAGGTGTTATATCGTGCACTAGAGTGTTGGAAGTGCAAGTCACATTTAACAAAGTTCTTATTGTTGCATGGTTTGGGATCCATTACATGCACCTGTCTCAAGCAGTGCTGGGTTCTGTACATTCACTTCTCAAGCCACAGCTCTGGTCTAATATCGTGTAGGGCTACAAAATGAACATATTTTTAAGGGTTACAATAGCACGCAGGCCTGCAATTGGCTGAAATGTCGGGAAGAACGCTTCAATTCAAGAGATCACTTAAAAAGTTAGCTTTTGGAAGGGAGCACACAGGATTGCGTACATACTGCTTAAAAAAAGATTCTTAATACTTAAACTGCTGTTGAGAAACTAAGGAAGTGTTTGGACGATTGCATATTGCTTCCAGTATGGCATTTATTGCCATCCTATCTTGAGTTCACTTTGTTCCTGTGTCTTAAGAGGCCCTGCCTCTGTATTCAAGAGTGTTCTACCAAAAATCTCAGTGTCTGGCCAATATACATAACACTCAACCTGTGAACTATGTGGTGATGATCTTTTAACATGCTAACAATTGCCCAATTTGGCCTGTCTATTTTTTGGATCGATGGACTGTGAACATTTGTTAAGTACAGCATTAAGCTAGTCATTAATTGATTACAAATAATTTGAGCATTAAAAAAAAAATAACTTCATGCTGTTCTGTTGTGAGTTGGGGGTGGTCACCTCCTACATGTTCGGAATAAGATATCCGGCCTGAATGTGCAACATTGTAATATTCATTTTGTGTGCTCCCCTGAATGTTGGTGACCTCTGTAAAACTGTATATTGCTGATGACTTGACTGTCCTGTGAGCAGGGAGACCAAATTAGATGATGCTGTACAGTGCCGTTTGGAGTTAGCCTTCTCTGCCACTGCCTTCGTTGAAACTCTGTAGATGAAGTGAGTAGTGAATTGGGAACATGCAGTGCTTTTTTAGGGCGAAGCCTACCACACAGCACAGCTGCCTGGTTACGAAAAGACTACTTGTAGACATTCTGGAAGTTTCCCTTGGATTGCATTCCACCCCATTCCTTACCAGTGGCTTTGTGGTTTGTAACTCACATTTGATTGTTTTCTATTTTCTGGATTTATTTGTTTGACTGTCCAGCTTGAGTTAGTCCCTCCTATGGAGCATATCCCTTTTACTGTATTCTTCCATGAGTGCTTGTTTTCTGTAAACAGGCCTGTAAGTTTTGCTCTTATCTTGTCACATTTGCTGTGTATTAAAAGAAAGGAGTCTAATGTCAGGCTGTGCCTTCAAGGAAGCTTGGTATTTACTTTTCTTTCTCTGACTTCAAATTGAGAGGATTTATGTGACAATCTTGCTGGGTACGGGACAGGAAAGGTGTTTTTTCTAGCACACAACGTAATTTAAATGTCTAAAAAAACTATGCAAATATTCTCAGAATATATTAGGAAAGCACAAATGAAGCACATTTTGTTTGTAATTTTTAAGTGTGGTGGAAACAAATATTTTTATGCAATCAAATCAATACACTAGGTGATGCCATTTCCGCACATTATAGTTTGTTCACAGTTTAGGTTCAGCAGTAAAACTGTATGTGCAAATCTAATGGTCATTTCAATTGAAAAAAGTTTTGTCTGTAATAGTAGTGCGCTGCCTCAGCATGTATACGCCACTCTAGGACACGCCACTCCCCTTTACTTTTCGCTTTGCCCCTCTACTTTGCGCCACGCTGCTTTGCACCTCTCCATGCCGCTTTACGCCATGCCATGCTGCTTTGCGCCACACAACTCTATACTGCTACACTTTACTTCACTCTATTCAACTCTGACATTTTACTCCACTCTACGCCACTCTATTTTATTCTGCTACTTCACTCTAGGCCACTCCACTCCGTGCTACTCTGTCACTCCACAACATTCCACATCATTTTACTCCACTCTAGGCCACTCTACTTCACTCGACACCCCTCCATAACACTCCACTCTGTAACTTCTCTATTGGGCACTTTACTCCACGCCACTGTACTCCACACCACTATACTTCATGCCTCGCCATTCTACGCCACTCCTCTCTACTCCCCTCCACGGCCCCCCAATATGTACCTTGGAACAATCCCTACACATTACTACCTTACTTTTCCCTGTGTAATGCAAGGTTACACACATTTTCCATAATATAGCCCTGGCACTGGGAAGGCCTCACCAGTATGACATGACTTATGAGGATTTCAAAATAAGCAGACTACCTTCCACCCACCTTGATATGCTGAGGACTATAGGGTTTACAAATGTATCCTAGCCTGGTTCACTGACTGAGAACTGTTGTTAGATTCCCTGGGTCTTCCATTGCTGCCATCCACCAGTCTTGTAAAAGTACTATAAAGCAGTATTGGACCTCCATTTGTACACCCCGTCATTGCAGTCCTTCAGCTTCATTTACTCTGTGATGGGGAGCAATATCAAACCAAAAAATATGTATACAGTCAGACACAAACCCAAAACAAGAACACCAGCCATAGAGAAGAACATACATACACACAGACACCCATCTGAGCCAAAGGCTGAGATACAATCTTGGTATGTATCACCTAGTCTCTGTAACGTTCCTTTCTGAGGACGACTCAAGCAGTGGAAGCTGGTCTAAGGTGCATTAACGAGCAACCAGCTCCTAGCTCCATTTATCAGGGTGAATCCCTTATGATCTTCTCCACTTAGACAGTTAGTTAGTTGTGTAGTATACTGCCTCTTTGTAGTTCCATAATGACACGAGACACGAAGTGCCCATGACAATAAAAGTACAAGTGTCCTATAACTGCATTTTTACGGTACAGTATTTTTATACCATAGTTTTCTTAGGGTATTTTTTCTAAAAGGAAAGCATGTCATCTCTTTAAAGGGGCATAATTAAGTGTATGTGACAGTGGTGAAGAATGCAACAAAGTGACGAGTGAAATGCTTGAGTTAATCATTTTTGTAAACTTTTTTTTATGTAATGCTTACAGAGTATCGATGCCTGGCGAGAACATAACCACCCTCAAAACCATACAACCACAATTGCGATTTCAAACAAAGCAATCAACAGGGTACCATTATAAGTTCACATAGTAATCAGCAGGGCTAAAAGTATCGACCTCTACATTTGTGCCCGGTGATGAGCTGATCCTGTGTTGTTCCATGGTACCTGGAAAAAAAGGGCCATATAGAATGTGTTTTAGGTCTCGCCTGTCAATGCGCTTGCCCATTGAGCTTGAGAGAATATAGGGGCTTATCCAGAGGTTAACCAAACCAGCGATTTTATTCAGTGCCCGTGAAAAGCAAGCTCAATGCGCTTGCCCATTGACATAAAGCGCGTGCACATCAAAGCCAGCCATCTGTTCCCCAGCTCCTCCCTCCTCCCCTGATTATTCACGGCCGGCCGGCCGTACTTTCACTTTCACAGCCGCCAGGCCGTGTCTCTCGTTTCTATTCCCCCCTTCCCCCTCCCCACAGCAATGCATTTCTCCTCCCCTAATTATTCACGGCCATCCGGCCGTACTTTCACTTTCACGGCCGCCAGGCCGTGTCTCTCGTTTCTCCTCCCCCCTTCCGTCACAACAGTGACTTAAGTCTGTAGGCATCTCTTTTTTCAAAAGTCTAAGACGCCTGTAGTTGTTGCCAGAGTAAGTTTAAGCATCGCATTTCACCTTTTCGTTTTTCTCAGTTCCACAGGTTATTAGAGCATTGGCGTGGTCACCAGCCTCCCACATTACCACTCTCCCAGCATCCCACATGACGAGCACATAACTCAATGCCGAGCACTCCAGCACAACCAGCTAGAGCACAAGTGTCTCAAAAGCACATGTACACTGGTAATATTTGCCGTATCTGTGATTTTACCTTTATTTGGACCCTTTGTGCACGTGTTGCCGCCAGGCCGTGTCTCTCGTTTCTCCCCCCCCCCCCCTTACCCCTCCCCACAGCAATGCATTTCTCCTCCCCTAATTATTCGTGGCCCGCCGGCCGTACATTCACTTTCGCGGCCGCCAGGCCGTGTCTCTCGTTTCTCCTCCCCCTTCTGTCACAACAGTGACATAAATCTGTAGGCATCTTCTTGTTTTTTTTTTTAAAAGTCTACGACGGCTGTACTTGTTGCCAGAGTAAGTTTAAGCATTGCATTTCACCTTTTTGTTTTTCTCAGTTCCACAGGTTATTAGAGCATTGGCGTGGTCACCAGCCTCCCACATTACCACTCTCCCAGCATCACACATGATGAGCACATAACTCAATGCCGAGCACTCCAGCACAACCAGCTAGAGCACAAATGTCTCAAAAGCGCATGTACACTGGTAATATTTGCCGTATCGGTAATTTCACCTTTATTTGGACCCTCTGTGCACGTGTTTCTTCGATCTTCTGCCTTATCTTTTCTCGTCTGTAATCTTCATAAGCAAACAGATTAACCATTGCCTTCACCTTTAAACACAAACAAGAGGGAAATGTGGATGAGCTGCAGTTGAAGTTACATCCCCTCACTGCACAGTTACTGCAACAAGGTGACAGACCAGGCAGGCTTTATTTGACTTTTCCCCTTACTTTATGATACAATTGTATGTCAATAAAAAAGCCATTCATGTATGCCTTGAGCATCGGCGATCCAATCAGATGAGTCAGTCCTGAAAACAGAAAATACAGCTTGAGCTGGGATTCTTTTGTTTGCACTCTTGTCCTTTTGCAGTTGAAGGCCCAGCAAGTCATTGCATCGTATTAGATACGTTTATACAAGAATACATGAACAGCATTTGGATCGTAAGTCACGTACATACAAAACATGTTGCATTACAAATGCTATAGGTGTCACATTTGAAAAAGTTAAAAGTATTGGCATTGTAAATGATAAAGCTATTAATTTTGCTATATTCAAGACCAACACATAAAAATATTGTCATTTACAAAACCAATAGCTCCAACTTTTCTAATGCGAGATCTATTGCATTTCCAATGCTTGTTTGAACAGTGTTGACTCTGCACCTCGCTATGGCCGATACTGCACCATCCCTCCCTTCTCCCAACACCTCAGCCCAGTGTGTACTGTCGCCTACCAGAACTGCTTCTCGGGCTGTCAAGTTTCTCCTGTCCTCCTTACACTGAGGCCCCTCTGCTAGACATAATGGCTGTCTCCTAAGCTTCCTAAACTGTTTCTCCCACCCACACTAAGGCCTCTTCCGTTACATTAAGGCCTCTCCCTAAATCTTTTCTAATTTCCGCATACATCCCCTACCTTTATAAATCTCTCATTCCATCAACGTTTAGTGTTCCATACCTGGCTTCCAAGTCCCTATATCGGGGGAGGGTTCCATCTCCTTATTTTTGTGCCATATCCCGCTTGGGTACAATACCTCCCACGATAACCAGTGTCTTCTGACCCAGCGTGAAGTCAGAGGGTCACCAAATACCCAGTATGACGAGTCTCGACTGCAAATCCAGTGGCAACTGGCATCCTCCAGTTACTCGCACACTCACCCCCCCCCCAAGAAGGGGCATAATTTGGGACCGTCCCATAGTGTGTGCAATAGTGTGACCTCCATAGCATAGCGCATGTTCGACTCTCCCTACTTTGTGGAGTAACACCCTCATATAGTACATCCGGTAAACTATTTTGAGTTGGATGAGGCGGTAACTTGCCTTTATCGCAACTTCTGCAGGGAATCCAAGCACTGTCTGCCAGTTCTCTTCGTCCATTTCCCCCGCATCCCAGCATTCTTGTAGTTGTGTGAGGGGGCCCTGCGTATTTCTCCTAAATGTGCTATAAGTGAGTGAGATGAGTTTGTTCCCAATTCGACCAATCAGAAGTCTCCACTTGAGAGCAGAAACCTCCTGGGTTTCTTCCTCACTGTGTATGCACTCCCAGTGGGGGTGCCTCAGCTGTCCGTACTGCAACCACTGGGACACCGGCAACTTATATTGTTTTTGGAGATGAGCAAACGGTTCTACACCATTTGCATCCCAGACATCTGCCGAAGTAGAAAGGCTAATGGCATCCCATTCATGATACTCCTATAGTGCGGACACCGATCTCAACTGAGTACCCTCCCACAGTGGTGTTTTCTGGGTTCATCTTTTGTCCCACTTAACTTCCCTGTGCAGTTTGCCCCAAGTGTGCACAGCTAGCCTTGTCGCAGGTCCCCCTGGGAGTCTAGCTGTCCCCCCATACAGTTCATGGAGTTAGCTCCAGTCTCCCGTTCCCTTCCTGTCTAGGCAGAACACCGGGTTGTCCCAGGCCAGAATTAATCTTAATCACTGGTAATTAGTATGGCTGCGTCCCCGTGCCTTTTTTTTAACCCACAATGTAATCTCAGACAGGAACCAGCCATATGCGAATAACCCGTGGTCCTGCTCCAATATGTGAGTCCAGCTTGGACTGTCATGCGAGGTTCACTCTAACCGTATTTGGGCTTTGGCATTAGGGTATAGCTTGTCCTGTGACAGTGAGCACAGGACCAAAGTCTGGGCGTACCCATCACATTGAGAAATACAGTAAATGGATGGGGGAATGTTTGAATTAATCTCAGCCACTTTTAATTTCATGGGACCACATTCAAGTACATCTTTTTGTTTTCCTCGTTGTGGCAGCAGGGCCCCTGCTAAGATATGGGTATGTGGTGTTCGCTAGTTCTGTACTACAGACCTTTACCATTAGCATTTTATTTTTGGAGTATGTGTATAAATTTGAAAATGTTCATTAAGCCTCACTAGCCTGTGAGGTAATTATAGCGCCTTCATCACTGATTCTTAATGCTGTGATATATAATTTGAAATAACCCTGGATATTTTTAGTGCTCTTGCTCAAAACTTTTACATTCAAGTGTATAAAAGGATATCTGAAATCCACTTGAGCAGCACTTCTGAGCTGTTCAGAACAGGCTGAGCAGATTGGCATCTAACCTAGAAGATGAGTAGTCCTTTTTAGGTCGAGCTTTAGAGACCTTGAATATACCTTAGTATATACTTATATCTGTATGTATTCTGTGGGCTCTGGAGATCAGCCCTAGGACTTGTCTGCTTCGAGTAAGGACCTTTTTTCTGTTCAACTGCCTCTAACTGTCTTGAAAGAAAATGACAAGTAGAGGTCAGTAAAATACAAGAATTGCTTTCTGCTGATGGACTTTGTTTGTTTTATTTTTCTGGCAACTGCATCTGTTTAACTTTCTTGCTAGAAAACGACCAGCAGAGGTCAGTAAAATACCAGAATCACTTTAGCATTCTCTAGATTCAAGTCCATAGAAATTGTCTTCCACAAGCACCCGTAGACAATATTTTTTTCAAATCTTGTATTTTCAGTGATATGACCACCAAAGTTCATTATTTTATATTAAAAACCGAGCTTTGGACTATACAATTTCCAGCTTAAAGGCAATATTTCTCTCCATGTGTTCCCATGCCTGGCGTACGCAGTTTGATGCTTACTATCCCTCCATGTTAACCCCTTCCCTGTGCCGTGAATTCCGGCGCGTGGGGCTAGGGGGTAGGTCTGTGCTTCGGCACTCATGCCTCGCCGTCATGGGCGGCGTGTGCTCATGACGGCGTGGTGCCGTCACAACCCCACCCACTCATTAATTCTCCCACACAGGCGGGGAATTAGTGCAGTGTGGGAGGAGCGGCAGCGACATGACGGCTCCAAGTAGTCATGAGCACACGCCTTCCGTGACTCATGATGGCGTGGAGGCGTCCTGAGCACAGAAGGGGTTAAAGAACAGTAGATGTTTCAGCACCCAGGCTAATGTGCTGCATAGCTAAACATAAGGTCCCAAAGGCAAGGCCAATTGCATTGCAAATGCTTGTTTATAAATATCTGAGATCCATTAACAGTGCATTTAGTTGAAGGGCATCATCATGCATGTTTCTATTTGGATTCACCATCACAGAAATAACTATTTACTAGATGAGCCAGTGTGATGATGCATGCAACAAGGGTTACCAATCCAAGTATTCTGTCTCCTCAATCCCTAGCACCGCTGATAGGTGGATAGGAAGCAAGAGCCCTTCCTCCTTTCAGCACAGCTTTACTCCCAGATCATCCCCAATACAAGCATAAACGGCTGCTGGTTATTAAGCTTGTGTCCTGCTAGACTCAAAACTGTGCACTGGTGAGCAAGATGCTTAAAAACTGAGTGAGTGCTGATTTGCAGCGGGCAGAGCGAGATACCAGAAGCATATACCATGGGAAGGAAGCATCAATCAGTGCTAATGCATTTACTGCTATTCCTCTACAGCTGTACTCATTCCCTAAATGTGAGCCGGTATTCTGACAGCAGCGCAGGCAAAATTAAGTCATTGATGTGACAGAAAACGAACTAAAAGGAGGGCCTCCGTGGACCAATTGGGAGTGGGCGGGTGGATTTAAAAAGCTGGATGAGGGGAGAAGGTGAAAAGCAGCACATAAGGGAGAGCGCAGCATTGGGGCATTGGATAAGCCCATGACTGAGAGAGGAACATTTGGGTAGGAGCAAATGAAGGGGAGATCATCACTGGGACAGGGAGGGAGCTCACAGTGGAGAGCAACACGGGGAGGAGCACACACGGTATGTGGAGAAGCACATGAGGGAGAGTGCATGGGTGGGACGTTTTTCAGGAGAGGGAGCGAGCATCAAATGAGGGAGAGAGCTGGAAACCCCATGCCCTTTTATGACCTGCTTAACCAAAAAGAAAAGTGCGGTCTCCTTAAAGAGCAGTGGAAGTATACAAGTTGGATGGCACAGAAGATGTGGACTAGGGGAAGGACCAACACAAGAAGTGGAAGGCAAGACTTTGAATAAGACCAAGGAAATGGTAGAGACGATAAAGCCAACTATTGGGAAGCAGTAGGTGGTCTTTAAGCGTGCTGTAAATTCTTGGTAAGAACACAAAAGGTATTTCAAAACCAGACAACGTGCACTGTCTGGTCATTTTTCTGGTGTCTCAGTTGAACGAGTTAGTGTGTAGGCAGGGGAAAAATAAACATTTGGTGCAAATTATTTTAGAAATATTTGCTTGAGAAGGTTTTCTGTAGGAGGTAATCTGTGACTGTGGATCATTCGACCTCGTTCTTATATATGGTTATGGAACTCTCAGTGACTTGTAATATAATTATAATGTACGGCAGCGGGTACTTTATCCCTAAAATCTCAAATTTGGCAGCTAGAGATAATCAATAAAAATGTTGTGAAAGAATGTATTGAAGTTGAGGGAACGATGCATAACTTGTTATTATGCAGCTCAATTTCACATTCAACAACTGAAAAGGCACTGTTATTTATGGTGACTCTGGAGTCGTCTTAATGTAGTTTGTAGCATGTCGGGGTGTAGTGAAGGAGGATTGTTAGGAGCATATTCGGAGTTTGGAGTGTTACGACTATCAGGATCGATTTTGTATATGTGCAGTTTTGTTTTTGTTTATAGATCGAGCCTGTAGAAGTTAAAACTTCAGATTGTGGAATTAAAGTAGAACATTATTCGTGCATTATATATGCGTTAGTGGTGATGCATACTGGTATATGATTGGGCAAACCCTAGTTGAGTGCGGACTCTGCTGAAATGGCATGCATGCAAAAAAGCCTTGAATAAATATTACTTTAAACTATTCAAAAAGGTAATGGTTGAAGATTGCCTTGGGGTATTCTTCCACCACGCTGGGCGTTTTATACGCACCGCTAAGCAGAATGAGAAACAAAATGGGGTATAAAAAAGCAATAAACTCCGCTAAATAGCTAATAAATATAAATCACTGTTTCGTTGTTTCTACGTGACTGACTCGACTGCTTAACCTTAACGAGTTCAATCATAGTGCATTTCCGAACTTGGGGGATAAACAAACGAAAGAGGCTTGGCTTCTGCTGGTGGTGCATACAGTTTTTTCAGGACTGTACATTTTGTTTTACTATTATAGTAATATCATCCTGTAAATGCAGGGATCCCTTCAGCATTTTGTAAGGTACTGATGAGGGAGATAATATTTTGTGCCAGACGACGTACTCGTCTTTTCTGCATGTCGGTTGGATAATCGATTTAAATTTGTGAACTTAACACATTAGGATCGGTTAAAAAAAAAAAGATTTTCGCGCTGTTTTTTCTAACATTGACATTTGTACTGGATTTTAATAGTACATGCGTCATCCGATGGGCAACAATCCACAGAAGCAGTATATTTAAACAGAGCTCTACATCGCACTGTCCATTCTGTAGCAGTCTTTTATGCACATGACCATGTGTACAACAACAACAAAATGAGAACAAAAAACCTCCGTCCTCCCCTTCTGTTCTGAGCCATTTTAGTCAGTTTCTCTATGCAACATCTACAATCAAGTTTCACTATTAAGGCCTAGTGTTTGTGTAATTATGTTAATTCTAACCAGGATCTCGTTTGGTATCACTGTCTCGGTCATAGTGCCCTAATCTCCTGGACCTGGCGGCATCATTCTCAGTGATTTCTATTGAGTCTTGGCGAACATGACAAAGAGAGAATTCATTCAGTTAAGTAGGAAAATAATGGACCCCACACCTTTCCAAAATCGGATGTTCTTTCTTCCATGTTGTTGGAAGGTTTCTTCATTGCCATGAGATTCTATAATCCTGCATGCCAATGGATCTGCCTTTTTCAAGTCAACTGCCACTGTAATTTTTGCAGATTCCAGCCAGTTCCAGAGTTGGTGTTGCGAGGAAGGTGTCCTTTCACCCAACTCCCAAGTGAGTGTGTTTATTATGTCTATCTAGAACGCCTTAACGTGTGGGCAATCCCACCAGATGTTTTCAATCTTTGCTATCTCCTTATTTGCTTTTTTGATCACGTACACCAATCTACGCAAGTTGTGAATAGTTAAGCACTTTTTAATAAATGCCAATTGATCTGGGTCGATCAATTCTGGCAGGGTGTATTCTAAGTGTGTGGGAAGTATTTTTGAATACATTTTAGCATCTATGCCAGTACTGATATTGGCCTGTAGAATGTGCGGAATGTGTATGAGGGTGATCGTTGCTTTGGCCATCATCGATGTGAGACTAATCCTTTCGGAAAGGTATTGAAGAGTTCAGTTTGGTATGGAGTGAGAAGGTTTGCGATAATTTTATAATAAACCTCCTGTAATCTTCATTGCTTTTATAGATGCTTATTCCTCCTCCTCTGACACTGGGTGTCTCTATTGACTTTTGCTCTGGAGACGGCTGGGCTATCTCGGATTTTCTTTTATGTTCCCCCTGTGTCATTTCTGAGAGCTTCTCGAAGGTATTCATGTTTGTTTACAAGTTGTAAAATATAAAAATCTGAGCTTCTTTCTTAGTTGCATTATCGCCCGAATGTAAGAGAATCTACTTGACGTAGCCTGTGTCTTGTTTCTGCCTGATATATTTTGCTACATAAGAACCTACCCTTTTCCCTTGCACATAATGTGCGTTTTTAGGTGGAAAAGGGGCAGTTCTGCGCTGTTAATCCATGGGGCAGTGGTTCCCAAACATTTAAGACCCACAACTCACTTTTTAGAATAACAAACCTTTGCGACCCACCTACCTTTAATTGACATGTTGCGGGCGATAATTGAGTACCTAAAGCATTGTGGTGTAGCGCAATGTCATTTACGGACAGCACATTTTCCATTGAAATGGCTCCTAATTTTGCACAGCATACCGTATTACTGATCAAACTATATAGCTCACATATGATAGTGTGTGGAAATCGAGTTACTGTGAATATCTATCATTTATGCATCACCAATTAAAAGTGTCTTGATTGTTTTCATCCTATTAAAATCTCTAGCACACTTCACAATTACACAAAATGTGTTTCGGTTTTGCTATCCTAACTGCTGAATGCATATAGTTCATTTACAGATATGTACATTTCGTTATTGTGTTGCAAAAAAAAAAAGTTCGACAGGCTTTTCTTCACACTCGCTGTACTCCCGCAAGATCGTCACATAATTCACTTAAACTCCTCTCTTTGCAGTCAGAGAAAGAAAAGTGAATAGCAATCTTCATGTTAAACGAATAAGGCAGCCTGACATTAGGCGTACAGGCAAGTGTGAAAGGATGAACGCATAATTTTTAAGGCATCCTTTTTTTTAATGCTCAGACTTTCCCGCCCACCACAAAACGGTTGACAACGCTCCAGTGGGTCACAACCCACAGTTTGGGAAGCACTGGTCTACAGTTCTCAACAGCCCTTTAATTACTAATATTGCTTGTAGGAGGTGGAGAGATTGTATTGCTCAATATTTTAGAACTGCATTTTTCAGATTCGCTTTGTGTCGTTCTCTCTGCTGGTGTCTTATTCTTTTAACGTTCTCCATTAGTCCAATGCAACTGGCTTGCAGGTATCCCAAAGGCTTGCCTGCTTCCCCTCTCCATTGTCTTTATTATTGAAATAGCCCTGGATTTGCATGCAATGTTCACCCATCAAGACAGGATCATGCAGTAGTGATGGCTGAAGGATCCATCTCCTGGGAAGCTTGGGTTCACAATGCCAATTTTCTTCCATGTGGAAGCATAGTCTCATAAACCAATTGACCCATATCTGAGTGAGTGTTTATAGGTCCTAGAGTGTTGTATAAGTGTGTGGAAAAAAAGTGTACTTTAGGAGATCCCTGTATTTGCCTCGCCAGATATCTTGACGGGTCAGTTAGTTCCCTGTAATGTTTCAACCTTTTGGGAAAAGGCCCATGTTTGTGATGCACCTGTCCTGTCCTGCCATATGGATCCCAAACTGCATTGAAATGTCCCAGTAGGATTATGTATTCATCAGCAAATTTCACTATTGCAGCTATGAGATTGTAAAGGAATGTAGTTTGCCCATTATTTAGGCGCATGACCACTACATTTGATGAAAAGCAACGAGACTCCCAATACTTTCGATGCTGCTTGGTGCAAACCACCTCTAATTCACCTTGAGAATAGCGATCAAAATAACGAGGCAGGCGCTGGCAGTTGGAAGGCGAAGAATACGTTTATTTGCTCTAGAGGAGAGCACATCGCATTAGACACCGGGGCTATCGTCAGGAGTTGCTTTAACTGCATCGCTGAGGCCTGGTCTTTTATATGTTTCTTTCGTCGCTTTATTGCATGGTCAAACATTCCTGGCGTCTTTATCACATAGTGAAACATCCTTGGACTCCCCACCTTAAGCTAGTTCTCACACAAGTCCAGTAGCAAATGTTCCTCCACCCGGATCTTACAGATGATCGATTTCTCGCAGCTGGACATTCTGACCGGACCTAAAACATGTGGGATCGGTCAGATCAAAGGGGTCGGTCACTGATTAAATTCCGGCCCCTTCGTTGGTGAGGCAAGTTCTATTGTTACATGGGCAATAAACTAAATCTGTAGGGGTCGGTTAGCGCCTTGGGCCGGATTGAGTAGCCAGGTGCAGTGGAGGAGATTATCAGGGAGGCCTGATTGCGCACAGAGGATGAAAGGACAAGTGGGTTTGGTGTGGGAAGTGGCTCTAGGGTATGGTCATGCTGACATGGTTTTACGACCCCGGTATGTGTGCTCGGGTTCAGTCAGAGCGCGGGGCGGATGAGGGCAGCTGGGGTGATGTGCAGGTGACCAGCAATGTGGGAAATGGCTGCAGTGACTAAAATGGTTGCCGCTTACATGCTCGTAGGGGCCTTTATTACACAAGATGGCGCCAGAAATGTTCATATTTATCGTCTTATTTCCACAGTCGCCCCTTTGAACATATAGGGGCCAGCTTGCCAGTTTACATCAATGTCCATAATGTCCTGTACTTCTGTTATATATTGCTTTCATGTTTTTGCATTGAGTGTCCGAACTCTTAGAGCACAGAGAATGTAAACAAAGAGAACACGGGTGGAATGCAATGTATCCCCAGACAACAGCTACATATGATTAAAATCGGAACTAAGAGGACCATCAATATCTTCCAACCCCATTCTTTTAATATGCCCCAAAACCAGTTTCCTAGTGTCCAAGACTCTGGTTCTTGGTTGATCTCTGATGCCATCCTGTGGAGATGTTCAATTGCCTTGTAGACTGAAGGCGAGCTGTCAGGGACAAAAGTGCAACAGCTGGCACCGATGATGCGGCATGCTCCTCCACGGTCTGCTAGTACCGCGTCTAGAACAAGACGGTTCTGTAAAGCTACCAAGCGGACCGCCTGAAGCTCGGCTGTGTTGTTGGTGAGGATGCCAGCTGTGACGTTCAAGGCTGTTTCCACTGCCAGTGATAGGTGTCGGATGGCTCTTCTGTTTACCATTGGGCCCCATAGCGGGACAAGTCCTTTTGCTGTATCAAGGAACTGGGATGTGGGGGGAGTCTGCTTGTTCTGTGTCTTTGGACCGCCTTTCTCTGTGATGGGCGGCAGATGCTGTGTAGGTTGGTGGTAGAACAAAGGCAATGTAGCAAGTGCCCCCCCAGCCCTTTGGGAGCCAGGTGTAGGCTTTGGTACCACAGATACAGTACATGTTGGGTGATGCAACAAATGAAGGGGGTCAGCAGTGTTCAGAGTCCTTGTTATTTGGCAAAAGCTGTGACCTACGATCTTAGTCCCGTGGCCTTTGATGCAGACAAGGCCTGAGATGCTCACCACAGATAGGGCCACTGTCAGAGTTGCAGCAGTTCGTTTCTTCAGGTAGGAAAAGGTTGGTCTTGCTGGGTTGTGGTACACTTGCATTTCAATTCTTTCTTTGACGGGAGTGTTCATAGGAAAGGTTGCATTTGATGTCAGAGGGCAGAAGGGAGCAGAGGTTCTCCCTGTTATGTTCAACCAGAACTCATTGTAAAATGTTTGATGGTTCAATCGGAGGTGGCATTGTCTTTGTAGCTCTCTTGCAGGAGCAATAACCAGGCGAGGCAGGACCCATGAACAGAGAAGGGTGAAGGGATGAATGGGATGGAATGTTCAGTGGCATGAGGTGGCAACCCACAGATCCAACAGTTCATGGCATTTGCGGCAAGATTGTGTTGGTGCAATAACTGTACGAAAGAATTGTTCCAGAACTCTTTGCGCCGTTCTCGGAGGCGTGGGGACAGTGACACCAGATAGTGTTCCCTCTCGGTGGCGGGTTGCACGGTGGGTGACATTGTCCTGTAAGCGGGAGCATTTTCTTCAAGGTACCAGATGGCAACAATCAGCAAGGAGCAGGTGAGAGTTGCTGTCACGAGAGTTATTGTCGGTCTTTGGTCAGGAGCTCTTCTTGGCTGTTCACTTCTCCCGGGCCCGTCAGTGTTGGAGGTATTCTCTTGCAGTGGTGCTCATGCACCCAGTTTTTCTTTCCTTCTACACGAAGGGCAGTTCGGGTGGTGATTAGGACCTGCCAGGGGCCCGTCCACCTGGGTTTTAGACTCTTCGACCTCTGGAAAATACGGGTTAGCACGAAGTCCCCAGGTTTGATATCATGTCCTGGGCCCCTGGACACGTCTGGAATGGCATGCAGCACCTGTTGGTTAGTTCTGTCGTCAATTTGTACAGGTAATCAGACAGTATGTCCGGGACATCGTGGATGGAAGTTGGCTTTGGTGCCGCCCAAATGTTCATGGGTCTGCCCAAGACCATTTCATAGGGAGTCAGTCGGTGTTTTGCTGGGGTGGAGCGCATTGATAGCAATGCCAGTGGGAGAGCGTCTGGCCATTTCAACCCAGTTGTGGAGACTATTTTTGCTAGCTTCAGGTATAGTGTAGCGTTGTCTCTCTACCAGGCCCGCTGATTGGGGGTGGAAAACGGCGTGGAACTTTTGCTTCACCCCCAACCCCTTCAATATCATCAGATAAGCATTTGGTAGCATCCTGGGTAACCCTTTTTCTACTGGTCCTACTACCACTAATGCGTTCGTGGATGAGGCACTTGGTGCAAGTGGCTCGACTGGAGCGGAAACGATTGTGGTGTCTCCGCTGATATCTTGCTGTTCTTGTTGCTGTTCTATGGGGTGGTTACGGGCATAAGGAGGTGGCATGTAGCTAATCGGGGGACCCAATAAGAGGTCATAGTTTATTCTTTGTTTAGCTGGTAACTCTGGGTACAAAGTTGAAGGCGTTCTAACAGGGCACTGGCCCGATAATTTCGCTTCTTGTTCTCTTTTATCGTTCTCTCTTTCTTTGATATCCTCTTCTAACTTTTTATAGTTCTGGTAAGCAGACTTTCGTGTTTCTTTATCCTGCCTGGCTTCATCTCTTTTCTTTCGTTGCATTGCTTCCTTTTGCCAGAGGACGAAGTTGTCGAGCATGGCTTGCGTGGTTTTCTTTTTAAAGAGCGCTTTTTCTAAGATTTCAATTTTAGGGAAATCGAAAGATCCAGTCAGTGGCCACTGATTTACCCAGTCCTTTCTAGTATATTTGTGCCATAGTTTGCTGTAAGCAACGGTGGCAACTCCATATTTGACATACATGTCCTTTTTAGGGGTGCCTTCCGGTGGTGCTGGATGACTGACCTCTAACAAACGGTCCGGTCCAAAACAATCCAACAATTTTGAGAAGACAGGCATGACGTAGACACCGGGGCTATCGTCAGGAGGTGCTCTAACTGCATCACTGAGGCCTGGTCTTTTATATGTTTCTTTTGTCACTTTATTGCATGGTCAAACATTCCTGGCGTTACTTTATCACATAGTGAAACATCCTTGGACTCCCCACCTTAAGCTAGTTCTCACACAAGTCCAGTAGCAAATGTTCCTCCACCCAGATCTTACAGATGATCGATTTCTCGCAGCTGGACATTCTGACCGGACCTAAAACATGTGGGATCGGTCAGATCAAAGGGGTCGGTCACTGATTAAATTCCGGCCCCTTCGTTGGTGAGGCAAGTTCTATTGTTACATGGGCAATAAACTAAATCTGCAGGGGTCGGTTAGCGCCTTGGGCCGGATTGAGTAGCCAGGTGCAGTGGAGGAGATTATCAGGGAGGCCTGATTGCGCACAGAGGATGAAAGGACAAGTGGGTTTGGTGTGGGAAGTGGCTCTAGGGTATGGTCATGCTGACATGGTTTTACGACACCGGTATGTATGCTCGGGTTCAGTCAGAGCGCGGGGCAGATGAGGGCAGCTGGGGTGATGTGCAGGTGACCAGCAATGTGGGAAATGGCTGCAGTGACTAAAATGGTTGCCGCTTACATGCTCGTAGGGGCCTTCATTACACAAGATGGCGCCGGAAATGTTCATATTTATCGTCTTATTTCCACAGTCACCCCTTTCAACATATAGGGGCCAGCTTGTCAGTTTACATCAATGTCCATAATGTCCTGTACTTCTGTTATATATTGCTTTCATGTTTTTGCATTGAGTGTCCGAACTCTTAGAGCACAGAGAATGTAAACAAAGAGAACACAGGTGGAATGCATTGTATCCCCAGACAACGGCTACATATTAAAATCGGAACTAAGAGGACCATCAATATCTTCACACCCCATTCTTTTAATATGCCCCAAAACCAGTTTCCTAGTGTCCAAGACTCTGGTTCTTGGTTGATCCCTGATGCCAGCCTTTGGAGATGTTCAATTGCCTTGTAGACTGAAGGCGAGCTGTCAGGGACAAAAGTGCAACAGCTGGCACCGATGATGCGGCATGCTCCTCCACGGTCTGCTAGTACCACGTCTAGAACAAGACGGTTCTGTAAAGCTATCAAGCGGACCGCCTGAAGCTCGGCTGTGTTGTTGGTGAGGATGCCAGCTGTGACGTTCAATTTACAAAAGGGGGTGGTGATGAACAGAGTGTCTGAATTGAGCAGACCACTCTTACCCAGTCCAAAGATCAGGGCTTGATCCATCACCGTTATTTATCTCACTGCCCCATCCCAGCTCAGAACCTGGCTATATGCAAATCAGTCTGTCCCTGGCCCAGTGCATCATGGGAACAGGGCAGACTAAACTACCAAGCCAATTCTTTACCAGAAAGGAGACAAGCTACCGGGGCTGTGACGTTCAAGGCTGTTTCCACTGCCAGTGATAGGTGTCGGATGGCTCTTCTGTTTACCATTGGGCCCCATAGCGGGACAAGTCCTTTTGCTGTATCAAGGAACTGGGATGTGGGGGAGTCTGCTTGTTCTGTGTCTTTGGACCGCCTTTCTCTGTGATGGGCGGCAGATGCTGTGTAGGTTGGTGGTAGAACAAAGGCAATGTAGCAAGTGCCCCCCAGCCCTTTGGGAGCCAGGTGTAGGCTTTGGTACCACAGATAAAGTACATGTTGGGTGATGCAACAAATGAAGGGGGTCAGCAGTGTTCAGAGTCCTTGTTGTTTGGCAAAAGCTGTGACCTACGATCTTAGTCCTGTGGCCTTTGATGCAGACAAGGCCTGAGATGCTCACCACAGATAGGGCCACTGTCAGAGTTGCAGCAGTTCGTTTCTTCAGGTAGGAAAAGGTTGGTCTTGCTGGGTTGTGGTACACTTGCATTTCAATTCTTTCTTTGATGGGAATGTTCATAGGAAAGGTTGCATTTGATGTCAGAGGGCAGAAGGGAGCAGAGGTTCTCCCTGTTATGTTCAACCAGAACTCATTGTAAAATGTTTGATGGTTCAATCGGAGGTGGCATTGTCTTTGTAGCTCTCTTGCAGGAGCAATAACCAGGCGAGGCAGGACCCATGAACAGAGAAGGGTGAAGGGATGAATGGGATGGAATGTTCAGTGGCTTGAGGTGGCAACCCACAGATCCAACAGTTCATGGCATTTGCGGCAAGATTGTGTTGGTGCAATAACTGTACGAAAGAATTGTTCCAGAACTCTTTGCGCCGTTCTTGGAGGCGTGGGGACAGTGACACCAGATAGTGTTCCCTCTCGGTGGCGGGTTGCACGGTGGGTGACATTGTCCTGTAAGCGGGAGCATTTTCTTCAAGGTACCAGATGGCAACAATCAGCAAGAAGCAGGTGAGAGGTGCTGCCACGAGAGTTATTGTCTTTGCACTGTGCAGCTTGGCAAGTTTGGTGTCGTCGTAGTGGTTCTTCGGTCGTCCGGGATCTTCCCTCACCCTCAAGAGACTCGACGACTGGCAGGACCACATACCTTTTGTCTAGCGTATCTCCCGGTAGCCTTGTAGTGTTAGCTACCGATCTGAGAATTTTGACTCAGTTAGTGGCCTGCTTGTCGAAGCACTCGCCTTTCGTTGATCTCAAGTTGTACCCCTCCTTGGATGGTACCGTGGGGTCAGGAAACTCTGCCAATTCAAGTGTCTCTGTTTGTGGATAGCAACTCAGGGCCGGTCGGTCTTTGGTCAGGAGCTCTTCTTGGCTGTTAACTTCTCCCGGGCCCGTCAGTGTTGGAGGTATTCTCTTGCAGTGGTGCTCATGCACCCAGTTTTTCTTTCCTTCTACACGAAGGGCAGTTTGGGTGGTGATTAGGACCTGCCAGGGGCCCGTCCACCTGGGTTCTAGACTCTTCGACCTCTGGAAATTACGGGTTAGCACGAAGTCCCCAGGTTTGATATCATGTCCTGGGCCCCTGGACACGTCTGGAATGGCATGCAGCACCTGTTGGTTAGTTCTGTCGTCAATTTGTACAGGTAATCAGACAGTATGTCCGGGACATCGTGGATGGAAGTTGGCTTTGGTGCCGCCCAAATGTTCATGGGTCTGCCCAAGACCATTTCATAGGGAGTCAGTCGGTGTTTTGCTGGGGTGGAGCGCATTGATAGCAATGCCAGTGGGAGAGCGTCTGGCCATTTCAACCCAGTTGTGGCGACTATTTTTGCTAGCTTCAGGTATAGTGTAGCGTTGTCTCTCTACCAGGCCCGCTGATTGGGGGTGGAAAACGGCGTGGAACTTTTGCTTCACCCCAACCCCTTCAATATGTTTTGTATAACTTCTGCTACGAAGTGGGGGCCATTGTCGCTCCATAAAATTCTACAAAGGCCATATCGGGGGAAGAATTCCTTTAGTAACACCTTTGCTGTGGCTTAGGCGGTGTTGTGGCTGGTGGGGTAAGCCTTCACCCATTTGCTAAAAGCGGACACGATCACCATTACGTATTTAAGACAGCAGCACCTTTCTAGTTTGATGTCGTCCATTTGGAGGACTTCAAAGGGATGGTCGGGGACTCCAAACCCTCCCCGTGGCACTACGGTCCCTTTCCCTGGGTTGTGTTGCAGGCATTCTATGCATTGCTGTACTGGTCGTTTTGCTGATTCTGCTATCTTACTGTTATGCCATACTCTGGTGATCAGTTCGGTCATGGGGGCAGATCCTATGTGTGCGGGTAAATGTGCCATGGTCAATATAGGCATCAGATAAGCATTTGGTAGCAGCCATTTGTCCCCGTCTTTTGTCCTTCAGCAGCCTTCCTCGTCTTTTAGTCCCACCCGAGCCCATTCAGTCAGTTCGTCTTGTGTGCCTGTCGTTTGTATGTCCCTTACAGTCGTTCTAGCATCAGTCCATTGTTCAGCTTGTGACCTGGTCACGTACATCCGTGTCGTGGTTCTGTCCTGGGCTGTGGTTCGGGCAGTAATGTCAGCTAGTGCGTTTCCCTGGCCAATGAGGTCAGTCACTTTCTTATGTGCTTAGCATTTAATCACTGCTAGGACTGCTTCCGTCAATGCTGAGACTAGATCTCTGTGTAGGATGGGTGTGCCTTGTGACGTCTGGAACCCTCTTTTCCTCCAAAGGAGCCCAAAATGATGAACCACCCCAAAGGCATACTGGCTATCAGTGTATATGTTGACTGTCGTGCCAGCCTCTAAAATACACGCTCGTGTAAGGGCAATGAGTTCTGCTGCTTGGGCGGATCGCTGGGCAATGCGGGCTGTCTCTAGGATGGTTCGGGCTGTGGTTACGGCATATGCTGCTGAGGTGGTGCGATCGGGAAGTTTGAGGCACGAGCCGTCTACCCATAGTTCCCCGTCTGGTTCTGGGAAGGCAGTGTCTCTGAGATCTACTCTACTCTTTGTCTGCTCGTCAGTGAGGGTCATGCAATTGTGCAGTGGAGTCACACCAGGGTCATTCTCAGGTAGAGGTAACAAGGTGGCTGGATTGAGAGTGGTACATCGCTTCAGGGTGATGTGAGGTGCTAGCAGGGTCAACTCGTAACCTGGCAATTGGCGCTAGTCAGATGTTGGGACTTGGTCTGGTTCAGTAGTGTGTCGACTGCATGGAGTACTAACACTTTGATTGGGTTGGAGAGCACTATTCCCTCTCTCTGGCGTATGGATACTGCTGCAGCTGCCACAGATCGCAAGCACGCTGGCAACGCTCTAGCTACTGGGTCGAGGGTGGCAGAGAAGTATGCACATGGAAGATGTTTGTGACCAATCGACTGTGTTAAAACGGACAAGGCACATCCCTCCCTTTCATGAGTGTAGAGGAAGAATGGTTTGGAGTAGTCTGGGGTACCTAGAACAGGGGCTGAACAGAGGACATCTCGCAATTCTTTGAATACTGACTGGCATTCGGGTGTCCAGGGGAAAGGTGAGGGGGTGTCTTTGGCTAGGAGGGAGAGAAGGGGTTTCACAGTGAGACTAAAGTTTGGTAACCAATGTCGGCAGAATGTCGGCAGAATGAGGTGAGGCCTATCAGAGAGCGGACCTGCTTCTGATTCTTGGGAATGGGAGTGTCTAGGATTGTCTGGATTCTGTCGGTGTGAGTCTTCTTCTTTCTTTCGATAAGAGGTGACCTAAATAGGTCACTTGTGGCTGGCAGAACTGCAATTTCTTTCGAGAAACTTTGTGGCCATTGTACGGAAGGAAGTGTAGGAGTGGATGGTGGCTCTGACAGCTAGTGGAGTGGTGTCTGCTGCTAGAAGGATATCGTCCACATACTGTATCCACTCCGTCAGACAATGGATCTGCATCTAACTGTCTCTTGAGCGCCTGGCTATAGATGCTCTGGCTCTCTGTGTACCCCTGGGGTGCTCGACAAAATCTATATGAACGCGATCTTAGAGTGAATCCGAAGAGATGGCGACTGTCTCGGTGAATGGGTATGGATAAGAAAGCATTTTTTAGATCAATAACAGTGAAAGTGGTAGCAGTTGACGGAATCGGGGTTAGGATGGTGGTGATGTCAGAAACTATTGGATACTGTGGTACTACTATTTTGCTTACTTCCCCTAGGTCGAATATAAAGCAGTAGGCCTTTCCATCTCCCTCTCCCTGTCTCTTTATGATTGGTAGAATGGGACTATTACAAACATTGCTCACTACCTCTTCCACCACTCCCGCCTCTACGAGTGACTGTATGATTTCAGTCAAGGCTTTCTCGACCTCTGGCGATATCTTTTACTGGGGTATTTTCGGTAAGGTTGCGTCGGGCTGTATAGTCACATGTACTGGGTCGATCATCATTCGTCCTACGTCTGAATCCGCTTTAGCCCATAGATGCGAGGGTAAAGTATCTAGTAGGGATGTGTCTGCTTCAGAGATGGGGTACATGTGTTGGGAGGGGTTGTCTCTCGAGAGCTGGTGATTGTCATATAAGATGACTCGTACTCCGTCCGGCGAACACCTGATAGTCGCACGGAAATGTTTCAGTAGGTTGAGACCCATAATGGCGTCTGGGGTGTTGGAGGAGAGAAGGAACGTTGTGTCAATAACATTGTTTTCCAGTTTGAAGGGGATTGGTCTGGACAAAGGGTTGGTGGAGGGCGTACCGTTAAATCCTATAGCGGTTATGTGTGAGCCAGACAAGGGTGCCCGTGGAATCAGTCGTTTGGATAGTGCTCCTGTGTCTACCAAAAATGGTGACTCTGTGCCCAGGACCTTTGCAGTGACATAAGGGCCTTGCTGGTCAACATAGAGCTCGACTGGATCCCTCCCTTGCCCCTGGCTATCCTATGCAAAGTCATACATATTGTCGTAATCTGACAGCTGGCACTGGTTCTGTCTAGGGCAGTCAAATGTGTTCACTCTTCCTGGCCTTCCTTCGCTAACTTCGCTCACATACCCTCTTCCACGTCCTCTTCCTCCCTGTTCATGTGGCATTTCACTCATCCCTCTGCCTCTACTAGCTCCTAATAAGGCTGGGCACAGACTTCCAGTGCCTGTATTCCTTGCAGAATGCACATTGGTCTTGTCCCAAGTCCTGTCGTCGTACATACGGTGTCACTGAGTCATTTCTAGGAGGCTGTACTCTAGGGATATTCTGTTGTTAACTTCCTTTATATGGTTCCCGTCCCGTTTTCACCCCTTGGAGCTGGGCTATCATTACTCTTTCCTTTAAGTCTTTCTTTTTCTTTTCTGTTGCCCTGTCATTTTCATTTTTCTGATGCTCATCGTACTGAGCCATTTGGAGAATAGCCCCTTGCTTAGAGGCTGCCCAACTACTTTCGCTAGTGTGTAATTTCTGGGATACCTCCGGTAGTAGTCCTTTAACGTAATTCTGCACGAATAAGTGGTGTCCGGTCGAAGTGGACATGTCCTGTCCACTGTAGTCGGAGAACACTGTTTCGAATCTCGAGAAATACTCGGAGACATCCTCTTGAGGTTTCTGGCGGCACACTGACACTATGGACCAGTCTTTCTTTTTCTCTGGTATCAATGTTTTTACTTTCTGCACTATTTTATCGGGGAGGTCCAATATAGCTTTAACTGGTTTTTGGCCAGGATTCCGTTGCTTGTCTAATGTGTCGAGTTGTTCCCAGGTATGGCCAAACAATTCAGAGTGGTTTATCTTCCTGATCTGCTTCCACACATCGGCCGGCAAACATAACCCAAAGAACAAGTCAGTGTCGGCAAGTGTCATTATCGTGGACCCCAAAGCGGTACCTAGTTCAGTGTAAAAGGCGATGGGATTCTTCTGTAAATCAGGAAGAGATTTACGAAATGTCAGGATGTCCTGTCTGTCCCATGGCTGATGCACCCAATTGTACACAACCCTCCCTATAGAGTCCTGATGATTTATGTTGTCATGAGTCCCTTGTCCTCAAGGGGGGACCCAATACGGGGCAGCCTCTTTTATCGGCATCATGTTATCCAGTTTCTCCATTGGGGGAGTCACTGGCTTCGATACTCTGTCTGTATCTATCCGCCCTTGTTCTACGAGGTGGCGGAATACTTCTAACGTGGACAAGAAGAGTTCTTCTACCTCACTGTCATTCTCGTCTCCTATGTCCACTTTTCTATAAAGTGCCATTAGCCTCGCTGGTCCTACATCTTTGTATTTCTCTTCATAGGCAGTGAGTGCATAGTAGCAGAAGCGCGCAATTAAGAATCGCTTGTGGCTCGCGTCATAAGAGTTGCATATGTCTGTCACATACTCTTCTGTTTCTCTTCTATTTACAAGGGTTTTGACTATCTTATCAATATTTACCCGCTCGTGTGTACTTAATCGCGGAATCCTGGGTAACCCTTTTTCTACTGGTCCTACTACCACTAATGCGTTCGTGGATGAGGCACTTGGTGCAAGTGGCTCGACTGGAGCGGAAACGATTGTGGTGTCTCCGCTGATATCTTGCTGTTCTTGTTGCTGTACTATGGGGTGGTTACTGGCATAAGGAGGTGGAATGTAGCTAATCGGGGGACCCAATAAGAGGTCATAGTTTATTCTTTGTTTAGCTGGTAACTCTGGGTACAGAGTTGAAGGCGTTCTAACAGGGCACTGGCCCGATAATTTCGCTTCTTGTTCTCTTTTATCGTTCTCTCTTTCTTTGATATCCTCTTCTAACTTTTTATAGTTCTGGTAAACAGACTTTCGTGTTTCATTATCCTGCCTGGCTTCATCTCTTTTCTTTCGTTGCATTGCTTCCTTTTGCCAGAGGACGAAGTTGTCGAGCATGGCTTGCGTGGTTTTCTTTTTAAAGAGCGCTTTTTCTAAGATTTCAATTTTAACGAAATCGAAAGATCCAGTCAGTGGCCACTGATTTACCCAGTCCTTTCTAGTATATTTGTGCCATAGTTTGCTGTAAGCAACGGTGGCAACTCCATATTTGACATACATGTCCTTTTTAGGGTTGCCTTCCGGTGGTGCTGGATGACTGACCTCTAACAAACGGTCCGGTCCAAAACAATCCAACAATTTTGAGAAGACAGGCATGACGTACAAGCGGTCAATATGAATATCTCAATATGTTGTGGACAAAGGTCCGCACTACCTGTCCTTCGCTGCCTGCAAAGAGTGAATATTCCTATTCTACGCTTGTTTGCAAGCAGGGAATACCTCAATTACTACCAATAACTTCAAAGAACAGAATACAAGTATTCGGGTGAACAATTTCAATGCAATCAATCAGTTTCTTTTGTCGTATATCACGACCTTACCCGGACCGTTACGGACAGTTTCTTCGGCGTCCCCTTACAGCGCCCGTTTGTCCTTTCACTCCAAAGATGCAGCGTTCCCGCAAGGTCCGAGTCAGGACCATAGGTGGTTGTATTTCTATCTAGGACCCTAATTCGATATTCCCGATTCATGCCCTTAAGCGGTTATAACTAATAATATCCTTATAAAGGCATAAGAATCATATCCATATTCAGTAATAGCCCATGCAGTCCAAAACACAGCACGGCTACTCCCACAGACTCCTAGAAAGCACAACACGTTCGTTAAACAAACCAAGCCTCCAGCAGCCCGGGAATTCCCCCCTGCCTCTGTTTTGATTTGCACAAGAACTCCTAGAGTCCAGAAAGAACTGTTAGTTCTTGGTGATGTCTTATGTCCAACCTTACGTCAAACCCGGCACCTTTCAGGTATAAATATACCAACGTTGCCTTAAGCAAACACACAGGGGTTGGGAGCAGAGCGACGTTCTACTTGCCCGGGGGCCCAGCTGTTATGAGAGCCGACGGAGACCGCCCCTCCCCTTGACGCACTGAGAGAGACGCTGTTTTTTTCTCCAGCTGAGAAAATCCAGCTCCAGTGTTCCCAAGTAACCCTCGCGGGTTGCTGGGAGATCGATCCTGAGAAGAGAGATACAAGACCTCCTTCATTCTATACCCAAGGTACGGAGCTGATTAATACCTTGGAGAGAATTCTTGATTCCGATACTTGGCAAAACTTAACTTAACACTGCAACTTACTTACTCCTTCCCACGTATTAGGCTTAGGTCAGGTACACTGGGGTAGGCGTATCTTAAAAGCACCAGTTGAGTTTGTTAGTCAATGTTTTTTTTAATTTTTTTTAAAACCTTTATTGATGAATGCACAATACACAGCGTCTGCCTACAACCCCGCAGGACCGGCCGCTATGACATATACGGATGGTTAAAAGGTAAGTTTGAAGACAGTACGTTGTTAAAGCAATCTCTCGAGGCTACATTGTCGGACGGAATATAGCACCGTATCAAATAGGATAAGAAAGGTTTAATTTTGTGATTTTGTCGAAAAGAATAACAACACATGGTATCATAATGGCAAGGGTCGCTAGAGGGGGGGAAAGGGGGGGGAGAGCGCTAACAAATAAGGGAACCTATATGGCGAGGGGGGGCGAGCACGGGGGAGAAAGCAAAGGCTATATTGGGAGTTGGGAACGGAACGTCAATCATGGAGAGGAGGGGAGAGGAACCTCATAGTCAAGTGGAGGGGAGCAAATGTCTCCTCGGTACGAATTCCACTGCGCCCAGACCCTGGACCATTTCTTGGGACGCCCCCGCGCTTCATAGACAGTTTTTTCTCGGAACATGCACCAGTCCATGTTCTCTTTCCAGGCACTGAGCAATGGTAGTCTAGGAGAGCCCCAGAGCTGCGCTATATCTTTTTGCAACCATGTTGCCCAGAGTGACCCATAGTGTCTGGGCAGCATTACAATCTGACGGTTCCCACACATTCAGCAAGCAACGTCGTGCTTCGGGAAGGAGCGGGATCCCGGTGACACGACCCATAACATCATGCACTCTAGACCAAAAGGCTGCAATCATCGGGCATTCCCACAGAACATGAAGGAAAGTACCATCCATACCACACCCACGCCTGCACTGTCCGTCCGAAACCAAACCCATCTGCACCAGACGCATACCAGTCAGATATACTCGGTGGAGGATCTTCAACTGGACAAAGCGAAGCCGAGCCGGGATAGCCACCTCCTTAGGGGAGGATACAGCTGACTGCCAGTCCTCGTCGTCGAGCTCGAGCCCGTCAGCCGTCCAGGTAGCACGAAGTTTCTCAAGTTGGTCAGCCCTGTTGTTGACAAGCTTCTTATATATTAAGGAAATCGTGCTATCGGGGACATGGCCGTCTAAAACACGATCCTCCAAGGGGGAGGACTGCAGGATATCGGTCCTAGATGGAAAGACGGAGGACAAGGCATGTCGAACCTGCATATACCGGAAGTGCTCCCTATCGTCGAGCCGATAATCCAATTTCAATACCTCGAAGGATTTAACAGCGCCTCGAGCCCATAAATCCTCCACCTTACTGATCCCAATCAAGTCCCACTTCTCAAATCCCTTCGTCTTCCACAAATTACCCAACCGATCCGAGTCGTGCAAAGGAGTCATACGTGTCAGCCTACCACCCCAGCCCGTGGCCACAGTAGCATCTCTCCATGCCCGCACAGCACATTTCGTCGGGCCTGTAAGGAGTCGAAAGGGTGCCTTTGAGTACAGAGCCCTATTGAAGCTGCCACCGGGCAATAATAGTTTATCCAAAGCAAAGGCGGGAGCGGGTTCCGAAGCGTACGTCGCATGGTTGATAGCGCTCAGGTGTGAGGCCCAGTAATAGCGTCTAATGTCCGGCAACGCAATACCACCATCATACCATGAGAGGGTGAGCTTGGACAAGGCGATACGGGCACGACCATCCCAAATCAGTTGTCGCTGTAAACTCTCAACCTCTCGGAAGTAGCGAGCAGGGACCGGATCGAAAAAATTCTGCAGGGCGTAAAGAAACCGGGGGAGCGACATCATTTTAAAGAGTGCCGCTCGGCCCAATGGGGATAGAGGTAATTCACGCCACCGTCGCACGTCCTGCTTGAGTCTGCGGAGCGGGGCATACAAGTTCCGCTCATAGCGGACCGAAGAGACCATAGAGACATAGATCCCCAGATACTTGAAGCCATCAGTCGCTACCAATATGGGAAACCTGCGAGGCAAAGGCGGGAGCGCCCCGGCTATGACGTAAACACAGGACTTGGTCCAGTTGATGACTAATCCCGAGTTCTTACCAAAGGATGTGAGAACGTCGAAGAGGACGTTAAGCGACTTTTGAGGGGAAGTAAGATAAAGAAGGATATCATCCGCGTACAAGGAGACACGATCCTCGAGATCCGGGGACCATCTGATCCCCTTAATGGAGGGCTCCCACCGTAGCCACGCAGCAAGGGGCTCAAGCGCCAACGCGAATAGAAGCGGGGAGAGCGGACAGCCCTGACGGGTACCGCGGCCTAAGGGGAAAGGGTCAGAGCATCTACCATTTACCACGACCTGAGCCAATGGTCGTTCATAAAGGAGCCTGACCCATGCGATGAAGTTAGGACCAAAGCCAAACTTAGCGAGAGCCGCCCAGAGATAGGGCCATTCGATAGTGTCGAAAGCCATAGTGGCGTCTAAGGAGGCAACCACTGCCGGCTCGGCGAGAATTGGAGCCCTCGCGAGAACACTGTGAAGCCTACGCAGGTTAAGGGCCGTGTTCCGATGCGGGATGAAACCGGATTGATCCGGATGGATCAAGTCGCAAATCACCTTAAGCAACCGATTGGCCAGAATCTTGGCCAGGATTTTAGGTTCCGCGTTCAGGAGAGAGATGGGGCGGTAGGAAGTGCAGCGGTCACGAGGCTTGCCGTCTTTATGAATGACCACTATGGTAGCAAGGCGCTGCTCGAGGGGGAGGCTTCCAGCCTCAACCGCCTCGAGAAACATGTTGCGCAGGTGGGCGGCCATCTTGTCCGGACAAAGTTTCTAAAGTTCAATGGGCAACCCATTCGGGCCCATCGCCTTCCCCGAGCGCAAAGATCGGATAGCAAGGGCAATCACATCAACGGTGAAAGGGGCTTCCAAGGCAAGACCATCTTCATCCGAAACAGTAGGCAGGGCAATATCTCGCAATAGCAGCCTGGAATCAGCCTCATCCCGATCACTAACAGGCGTATAAACCTTCCGGAAGTGGTCTACAAAGCAATCAACAATTTCACCAGGATCGGAGACACTCTCACCGGATTCACGAACAATGACAGGCACGACACGACTCGCTCGTTCAGCCTTATCCAGCCATGCCAAGAGCTTGCTAGCTTTGTCACCCACATCATACAGTCGGCCTAGTTGATTCGCTCGCATCAATTTAGCAGCATCAGTGACACAAGCTCTATAGTCCAGCTTGTTTTAGTTCCAAAGTGTGCAACAATGCAGGCGTGTCATCCCCACCCAACTCACTTTCAAGCGCAGTGATCTCAGTTTCAAGAGCAAGAACAGCCTCCCTCTTTACCCTACGCTCAGCAGCAATGAGTGATAGAGCAGAACTCCTGATAACCGTCTTGAAGGCTTCCCAAAGAACAGTAGGGGAGGTGACTGAGCCCACATTCTCGTCAAAATAACAATCAATTGCCTTCACCAAATCTGAGCGGAGCCGGGGGCTACGAAAATGCCAGGGAGGGACAGGGGGGATTCTGTTACCCAGTAGACCACCCACAGAAATCTTAATCATCAAGGGGGAATGGTCCGAGATACCCCGGGGAAGATGTCGTACCTCCCGGACAGTGGACAGAGTGGAAGCTAACAAAGAAATAATCGATACGAGAGAGGCTGCCATGCGCACCCGAGTGGAAAGTATATTGCTTGAGTGTGGGGTGCAGTGAGCGCCAAACGTCGACCAGGCCAAAAGTATCAGCCATCTCATTGAGCCACATTTGGGACGGCAGCAGGACTCTAGGGGGAAGTCGATCACATTCACCAGACATAACAGAATTAAAGTCCCCGCCCACAATTAACAATCCATCAGGAAGGCCAAGAAGAGTCCTGCCGAGATCAGCGTAGGTGGTAGCCTGCAGCCCCGGGGGAATATAGACAACAACCAGCACAATCTGTTTACCCTCCCACCTCCCGGAGACAGCAGCATACCGCCCACGGTCGTCAAGGATAACCTCGTCAATAGCAAAAGCTAGGGAGGACTTCACCATGATACCCACTCCCCGGGACCCAGAAGTGAAACCAGCATGTGCGATCAGGCGATAACCCCGGCGGTCAAGGGCCTTGCAAGCATTTCCAATTAAGTGGGTCTCCTGAAGGAACACAACATCTGGGGCATGCCGTCTCAAAAATTGCAACACAATACCCCGCTTGATCCTGTCGCCCAACCCGTTGACGTTCCAAGAAAGAACCCGCATTTCACCCCCCCCCCCCCCCCCATTGCGGCATAGGCCATCCACCCCAACCCCCCTCCACAACCCCAAGTTCGGAATATTTGCAATCAATAAAATACCATGAAAAAAAACATAACAAACGTAACGAAACACCACCAAGGCCCCAGAAACCAACCCCCCCAACAGAAACCCGGTACAACACCCCCCTCCCTGCACCCCTGCTGACTAAAAAGCCACCCCCAACTGCAGTGTGCCTGTCGCCCCATCTTATCTACACAAAGAACCCCCCGAGGAGGAAGGGAGAAATCACCCGTTCCCGCACCGCCAGAGTTTGTCAGAGAGTTCCCTCATGGCGAAGAAATGATTATGCCTGCCTTCTCGAATCACATTCCAATTCATAAAAAATACACATTGGCAAGAAAATGGGCAGTGGCCCAAGCCCCTCCACAACACAAAAATCATGTAGGATGGGATGAGGAGTCTCCTCCCCACAAAATCCAGTTAAAAAATCAACCCACTGCACAAAGGCAGTACCCAGTTAAACAAGAAGCTAAAAAGCAAGTCAGGGAGATCTTAGTTCAACTTGAATATCAAGGGGTGATTGAAACATGCACCTCACAAATGAACAATCCTTTGTTTCCTGTCTTCAAGCCAGACTATTCATATCGCCTAGTTTTGCACTACAGACATTTAAACTCCTGCTGCAAAACTTTTGCAGTACAAAACTCACACAGTGCAGCACTAATGAATAACATCGTGCGCAAAAAATATAAAACGACATTAGACATCTCTAATGGATTCTTCTGTCAAAACATTGCACCAGAAAGCAGGTATTTGACCGCTTTCTCAATAATGGGGTCGCAAAAACAATTTTGCCGACTCTCACAGGGATTCAAGAATAGCCCAGGATTATTCTCAGCAAGGGTAACAAGAGTTACTACAAATATATGATTATGAGGCATTATCATATGTCGATGACATCTATCTTACAGATGATGACCTGGAGACTCACTTAAAGAGAGTAAACACCATAATACTTGGGTTTGCATCAGAGGGTTACAAATTCAACTTTAAAAAGTCAAGAATTGCCCATCTAACAGTCCTACTTTTAGGATATGAATTATCAAGTGAAGGCAAAAGCCTGGCAGACAATTTCTTAGAGAAGTGTGCAGTACACCAAGCACCAAAAACGCTGAAAAACTTAAAATCAATACTAGGCTTCCTGAATTTCGGTAGAACATACATTCTAAATTACGCAGAGAGGGTTAAACCTCTCTATGAATTAATAAAACCTGATTTCAAAGCAATAATTTGGACTCAAACGCACAGAAATGTTAAGATCACTACAAACAGACATGTTAGCTAAAACAAAATTGCAAACTCGCGACAACGTACGCAACCTTGTAATCAGAGTCATCCCAGGAAGATGCGGATTCACATACCGGACCTCTAATGAGGGAGAAACGGTACCTATAGCTTACAAATCACATTTGTACACTGAAGCTGAAAGGAAATTCAGCTCTACAGAAAAAATTCTGACAGCGGTTCAAACTGCTGTAGCAAAAAGAGCCCTAGCCCAAGGCAAAGAAATAACTGTTTAAACAGCAGAAACCATGCTTGAGGCATTAACGGGTCCACGCAATCTGAATACAGTGGCATTAGATCCGAAATGGATACAATGGCTAAATTCTCTTCCTACAGAAGACGTGAAATACTATTTTTACCCGAATCTGAAAAAACTAGATCTAGAATATGAGCAAGAATATCCTCTGCCAATCGAAATTCTGCCTCTGGAACAATATACCTGCGTAATCTATATGGACAGATTCGCACAACACTACGATGTAGATAAAAAATCCTACAATGCAGCGTGCGCGATTGTTAAAGGTCGCTGGCGCTCTGGTAAATTCAAACCGATGATTACCAAAACTGAATCACTCAAACTGTTCAGCTCAGCGAGCTGAAATAAGATCTTTGAAGATGGCGCTTGAAAATGCCGATCGCGAATTCCCCACACTGATAGTGTGCGATTCGCATGTCTGCGTCAAGTCTTACAACAGTGGCATGCAGACATGGAGTAAAAACGGTTACAAAGATGACACCGGTGCTACAATAAAGCATAAAACGCTTTGGGAATAAGTAGTTCTTTTAAAGAAAGAACTACGAAAGACTCACGTGATGCACACACTGATTCATCAACGTGATGGCATTCACGTTGCTGGGAATTCATTGGCTAACACAGCCATAGCGGAAGCGGTTCAACCGGCTTCCGTAGCCACAAAAAAGCGTTCAGATAAACACATAGATTGGGAAACCATGCTGGCAGTAAAAGTCGCATTAAAAGGCGATTATGCAGCATTACCTCTCAACTATCCACTCAGTAATACATACATAATTGATACAAACTCCGTTCCTTTTGCTCAAATCCCTGGAGTGGGGGATAGAGTAATTCCAAACACGAACCGGAGAGTTTTCTTGATTGAAGACGCACACATGGGACTGGGTCCGAGGCACCAAAAGATCTTGAAATCTCTAATAGAATTACAATCAGAATACTGGTGGCCGGGGATGAGCTTGCAAATTTACAAATTTGCAGTGGATTGTCCAGACTGCAACAGAGATCGCAGTTGTGAACCGGACCAGACTATTGCCAGGACACCTTTATTAGAAAGCATCAGGCAATCTATAACTCAGAAATCCAACCGGAGAAACCCGTCCCCATAATTATTAAGCCAAAATTAACTTAAAAATGTAGACCACCAGCACTCGGCTGACGCCAGAACTGTTATAAAAAGATTTGCGAGTCTTTATTGGCACATACGCAATTGGCATGCTACATTCTGATCAGGGTCCTGCGTTTAGCTCTCGAGCTTACAAAAAGGCCTTGAACAGCGTGGGCATCGCATTGCGGTACTCTTCTCCCTTCCATCATGAGGGAAATGCGGTAGTGGAAAGAAAAAACCGTGACATAAAGCAATCTATAACGGCGAGGGTATTAGGTTCAGTTGATGGGTGTGTCCAACGTAGTCTTAATAACATGCCAAGAGATTCTCTAGGAGGTATCAGTCTATACGAACTATTGTTCGGTACTAGAATGATAATCCAGGATCTGGATCGTCAGACTTCAGTGGTAGAAGAGAAAACCTTTGATATCAAAGATCGTTTGACTGTTTTACAGGACTTGAATGAAACAAGAAAGAGTCTAAGTAACAAAAAGTTTAAGCCAACAACCACTGAAGAACCACCTGTCCCAGCAAGACCTGTCTGGATTCCGAAGATTGGGGATCTGGTCAGAGAAAAGATTGCGGTAAAGAAGGAATTTGGGCCTTCTTACAGAAAAGCAGTACCTGTCTTAGCTGTCAGCGGAACAAGATCAGTAGTACTACCGCCACTTGCTGGTAAAAAGGAAAACAGAATTGTTTCCATCGATCTGGTGAAACCACAAACATGTGGCCGATAATAAATAGCAGGCCCAGTGGACTGCCAAGAAATAACAGAAGACCAAACTTTGCAACTATCCAAGAGTTTCAAACTGAGAGACTAATCACATTCGATAAACCTGCAGTAAATAACAAGGGACTATGCAACAAAGCCATGGAACTTGTGCCTCTTGAAACCCAAATCGCGACAATTCATGATGATACACCAATCTACAACGATGTAGCATCAGACTGTGCAAATGTAACAAAAGAAATTGCAAAGATCAATGGAAATCCGGAAGCAATCCCACCAATTGACAGAACAGCATCTGGCTATTTTGTCAACTTTGATGACTTTTCCGATGATCCAAGTGAACATGGAGACAAGCCAGCAACAAAAACGTTCAAAGAGAAAATGACCGAGCTTTTACATCAACTAAAAGAAACCTATCTGATTTCACCATGGATTGAATTTTGGACTGTTAGGTGTACTTTTTCTCCTGCTTTGGCTCATCATGGTTTTGTGCTTAGGTAGATTCATTGATGGGAAATATAGTACAATGGACACAGCAAGTCAGAACATCAACTTGGTCTTAAAGTCTCACAGATCCTCTCACATCGAGAAAAGAGAACTATCATCAGTGGACATCACAGCCAATCCAATACCTGGTGGTATAGCATGGGACAGAACTGACTATGATATTTATGGCCCGATTGAGCTCTTGAAGTATCCACACCAGTTCAAGGTTTCCTTAAGTGACTTTGTGATACCAAGTTCTTTTTCTGATGATTGGGACTTTGAAAATATCAATAATATGATGTCAGATTTAGTAATGTCAGCTAAATTCACAGAACATGATTATTTACAGGGTTCATCAAATTATGAAGAGTTATACTATTATAATCACTATGGTCATCACTATTTGCATAAATCTGCACAACCTAGAAATGTTTTTAATTATAATCAATGGGAACATTGTCCAACTCCGCCAAAAGGCAGCTCGAAGACATTCTATTAGAAATTTCCATACTTCTCAGGGTTCAATAATAGTGATCCAGAAACGTTTTATTTTAGACTGTTAAACAGAACAGGAATGAAAACAATGTTGACAAATACTAAATTGATTTATTCTGAAAAATGTTATGACAAAATGTCCACATTTGGTTTTGAGTTCTGGAAAAATAACATCGAAACAAAAACCATCTGGGGTACAAAAGATTGTCAGGTACAAGGTCTAAAATCATTATTTAGAGGCAGCATGATCCCAGAACAAATAATATTCCTGAATAATACCATTCAACAAACTACTTGTCTTGGCCTAGCTAAGATAAAAGACTTAAACAAACAGTCTATTCCGAAGCCCATAGCGGAAGGCAATAGCACTACAGATGTGGAAACAGACGTATCCCATATTTTTCACCAAAACAGAACAAATCCTGATTGGAAAAAATGGTTGATCTGGCCCACATACACTAATAACTGTCAATATAGATTCCTGAACAAAAAACAGGGGTTCAAACTGACCAGGCCAGACCTAAGATACTCCCAGAGACAACATCCAGGGATAGTTACAACATACAGTGTAGGGAAATTATGCCTTGAGTGGCTACAGAAATCCACACTGGCTGAAATTAATCAACACTTCACTTAACTTAAAGAAGGTGCTGACTTGCGAGATTTCATACTGGGACCTCGCAAACCGCGTCAAAAACGTTTCATAGCGGCCGGTATATATGCTGCATACAACGAAGCTTGGAAAGTAACGCACATTGAGACAGAAAAAATATGAGAAATTGATCGTATAAATTTGGAAAAATCACTTTCTGTTGTGGACAATGGGTTAACGACTCTGACTTCCAGAATATATTCACTGGACAGTATTGTGTCATCTTCCTTTGATATAATAGAGCAAGACTTACTAATGTTACAACATGGTCCGTCCCAATTGCGTTCTATTGTACAGCTTGGCTGGACGTTGCAAAACCTACGTTCAGGCTACGTACCATGGCGTCTAATCAACGTAACGTTATTATTTTCTATCTTTAACCTTACTGATAAACAAATCAGTTTGGCACAAAAAGGAGCAAATTATACGATTCTGAGCATTGAAAAACTTAAGAGATTACTATTGACAATGTCAGAGAGACCTGTCATTGAATGGATAGTACACGGAACAATTACAATTCCGATAACAACTTTCCAGTTTAAAAATTGCCAACAATATATACCAGCAGGCCAGTATGAAAGGTTGAGTAAAGGATACATCAAATCAACCTGGGATTTACCTAACACACACAAATGTTATAGTGAAGGCAAAAAGGAGGTATTCCTTAGTGGCAATAATTGTAAAAAATCACTGGGCGGTACACTTCTGTGTCAAGGTATTAACCTGCATGGAGCTTGCGAAGGGTCTTCAAATAACCTTTCTTGTCGCCTGCAAGGCACTCCTGCAAAACAGATAGAGCCATTCTTCAGACAACTTTCGAACCAAAGTTACGTTTTAATAAATTACCACAGCTGTTGTGGAATGGTGCCAGGAGAATGTTATCTCGTTGCTGTTACTTCCAGGGTCGTTTGCTGTATGCAAGTATTGTATCCAAACAGAAATCCTGACATGGAGGCGGCAATATGGCCTCATGTTAATATCTCTTCTATTCGAATTGATACTTTAAGCAGAATGAAGTCTATTCTTTTACAGACTACTGTGCCTCTGACGTCGTCCAAAAAAACGTATGATCTGCAAGTTGCAAGGACGGCATCAGAGATACATACCCTTTTATCAACAAATTGCCCAGTGCATTTCGTAGAAATGTTAAGTCAAATCTTAAACATGTCTGATACCAGTGGCATCGCACATGTATTTAAGACTATTTTTTCGGGACTGTTGGCACCCTTTGAAACCGTTCTGGGCATCTTCCCGAATTTTGTCCATTCTGCCTTTGGCGGCCTACCCTTAATCTTGGGACTTGTGGCAGAAATTTTATTTTTGTTCCTTCTGCTCCGATATGGCAAGCCAATCTACAGACAAGGCTCCAGCAACGATGGTAGAAACTATCCTAGCAAAACAATAGCGAGACCGTATCACTAAGGTCCTCGGATTGGCCTGGGTAAAAAATCTGAATTCAACCTGGTTTCTTTCATTCAGACCTATCGGGCAAGATTGCATGTTACCTGTGCTTCGATGTCTGCTATGCGGAGAAGAATGCGTGTTGGACGTTTGTCTTACACTACCATCAGCAGTACCAATGGATATCGACTCTTTGCTTTGTCCTGTAACGACTCATGCAACGTGTTGTCCCCAGCGTCTACCTATTCTGATGATGGCATTCGTTGAGACTTCACCATTACGAGTAGGTGGCGGTGAAGTACGAAAGGAAAGCAGCACCAAACGGGTACAACCTTCTGTGAGCATTGCTGATCCAAACATCGATGATAGCAATCACGCTCCAAACTGCACAGTTACAGCATTTTCGAACTTGGTCGAACTTTCACCTGATGTTGTAGACCATTTTTTTGCGAGTCTGTCTGATATGATGTTCTCTCCTAACAACGTGAATAACATTTAAAAACAATGATCACACAGCGTTCCCTGAACTCTAAATTCGGCCTTCAGTTTTGTTAAACAATGCTACTAAAAACATTTGGGACAATTTTTTTTTCCTCACTTCCCCTGAAAGCGAAATAATTTTTCTTTCACTTCAAAAATATTTACCATTTTTCTGGTACATGGTACTCTGCTTAAAGTAAAACTGTTCTTTGAGAACAGAGCTTCTATTTTTAGAGACGTTAGAGACAATGTTTACCTCAGCCTCTAGCACATGTACAATAGCGTATAAATGTGATGAAGTGGTCTCGACCTTCTTTTCTGTAAACCGAGCCATTTCATGTGTAATTTTCGCAATTCATTCAGCTGATATATATATATATATATATATATATATATATATATATATATATATATATATATATATATACATTTAACTGAATGATAAACCTGCTTGAAAAGCGTACAGTACCAATACTCCTTTTTGTGTATAAACCATACACCATTTCAAATGCGATGATGTATTTTGGGGTGGGTTGGAAAACACACATGCATCGTTAGAAGTTTATATTGCTTATTATTTAGTAATGATGGACATTAATACGTGGAGTTGGTGTTGTATTTCTATCTAGGACCCTAATTCGATATTCCCGATTCATGCGGTATGTGGTTATAACTAATAATATCCTTATAAAGGCATAAGGATCATATCCATATTCAGTAATAGCCCATGCAGTCCAAAACACAGCGCGGCTACTCCCACAGACTCCTAGAAAGCACAACGCGTTCTTTAAACAAACCAAGCCTCCAGCAGCCTGGGAATTCCCCCCTGCTTCTGTTTTGATTTGCACAAGAACTCCTAGAGTCCGGAAAGAACTGTTAGTTCTTGGTGACGTCTTATGTCCAACCTTACGTCAAACCCGGCACCTTTCAGGTATAAATATACCAACGTTCCCTTAAGCAAACCACGGTGGTTGGGAGCAGAGCGACGTTCTACTTGCCCGGGAGCCCAGCTTTTATGAGAGCCGACGGAGACCGCCCCTCCCCTTGACGCACTGAGAGAGACGCTGTCTTTTTCTCCAGCCAAGAAAATCCAGCTCCAGTGTTCCCAAGTCACCCTCGCGGGTTGCTGGGAGATCGAGTCCTGAGAAGCAAGATACAAGACTTCCTTCATTCTATACCCAAGGTATGGAGCGGATTAATACCTTAAAGAGAATTCTTGATTTCGATACTTGGCAAAACTTAACTTAACTTAACACTGCAACTTACTTACTCCTTCCCAACGTATTAGGCTTAGGTCAGGTACACTGAGGTAGACGTATCTTAGAATGAGGGCAGCACAACAGAGCACCAGCTCAGAAGCGAGCGGTACTTAACCGTGAATCTGAGCTCACGTGTTCTTACTTCAGCTGAACTAGCCGTCCTGGAGAGAGGACTAGGTTTCGTCCCGACTAATACGGGCGATCCTTTTCAGTTGAGGATCGAGCTTGAAAAGTTCTACAGGAAAATACGCCTTCATTTCTTTTTCAAAGATAAACCTGATCCAGATACCAGTGCAGAAGAACAACCACTAAATACAGGCTTACGCCCAAAATCTACATTTACGCCTCTTAACCATCAAGTACCATCTCAGGTGTTGACTTTCGAACAAGCAGTCACCCATGATATCATGGGGATGCATGGAGAGACATTGGATAGCTTTCACAATCTTCCAAAAAGAGAAAGAAATGCTCTCATTACCTTGTCAAAAGATCCGTCCATAACAATCAAACCGGCGGACAAGGGTGGGGCAACAGTCATACTGGACACCACACAATACAGACAAGAATGCTTAAGGCAACTGAATAATTCATTATTCTATCGACGACTGTCTTAAGATCCGACTCCACGACTTCTTTCAGAAATCAAAACTGATTGATGAAGGTAGTGCAGAGGGTTGGATAACACCTCATGAAGCCAAGTTTTTGGTGACACAAAATCCTGTCATACCAGGGTTCTATTGCCTACCAAAAATACACAAAGCCACTAGACCACCACCGGGACACCCCATCATTTCCGGCATTGGTTCTCTTTTGGAGCCTTTGTCTACATTTGTAGACTGGTTTCTTAGACCCATGGTTAAAGAAATGCCAACATTTCTACAAGAAACGGCAGATGTGCTGAGAATTTTACCGGATATGGAGTTCAACGTCGAGACTGACCTGCTGGTAAGTTTCGACGTTGAGTCTCTCTATACCTGTATATCCCAGCAAGAGACTTTGGAGACAGTCAGACATTTGTTGTCCTTGCAATATCTAGACGGCATCACCCCTATCCATTTCATTATGGATTGTACGAGAATAGCTATGACAGAAAACTTTTTCAAATTTGAGGAAGAATTCTTCCTCCAAATCTCCGGTACCTCAATGGGGAGTATTTTTGCCCCGAGCCTTGCCACCCTATATGTCCACCAATTCGAACAGGACCATGTCCGTAACCATGGCAACCCATATTTCCATCAGGTGTTGCTATGGAAAAGGTATATTGATGATATCCTGGTGGTATGGCGAGGCACAGCAGAGGAGGTACAACAGTTCCATCAGTGGCTCAATACTCTAAACCAATACCTCAAATTCACAGTTGAATTTAGCCTTGACAAACTCCCATTTCTGGATTTGTCCATTTTTCCAACAGCAGGCAAACTACAATGCGAACTGTACACTAATCCAATGGCTAGAAACTCCCTTTTACTGTTTAACAGCCATCACCCTCGGTCCTTACGGGCTAATCTACCAGTGGGTCAGTTTCTTCGCCTTAGAAGAAACTGTTCATCTCTTGAGCTGTTTGACAAACATGCCACCAAATTATCCCAGCAACTACAGGATAGACATTATCCTAAAGACTTGGTCAGGAAGGCATGGAAACGTGCTTCTAACAACAATTGTGAAGCACTATTGGATAAATGACCTGCAAAGCCACCACTGGACAAACTTACTTTTGTAAGTACTTTCAGTTCACTGTCCAACAGCTTGCAAAGAATAATACGAAAACACTGGAGTATTCTTAACATCACTGATCATAACATCCCTTTACCTCCTTTTTTCTTTCAAAAGAGCACCCAGCTTGCGTGACAGTTTGATACACACGAGGCCAAGAACTCATGAGCAGGACGGACCAGCGACACTGTGGGGGGCTCCCACCGGTACAGGGTCACTACCCATGTGGCTCATGTAGCGTCTGCCCACAAACGTCTAAAACTGACAAAGTGGACTTAGGAACTGGTAAGATATGGTTGCTAAAAAAAACACACTAATTGCAACACAGTAAAGGTCATTTATATGATAACCTGCCCCTGCTCCCTAAGGTATATAGGGTATACGACCAGGAAAATTAAACTAAGGATTGGGGAACATAAAAGCACGATCCGTTGCCGAAAGCAATCCACGAGATTAACCGACCACTTCCTAACACAGAAACACTCTGCAGAAGATCTTAGGTGGGTCATCTTAGAGCAACCTTTCATCCCGTCCCATATTAGCGATGTATCCAGGTTTCTTTTTATTAAGGAACAGAAATTGATTTTTTCGCTCAAGAGTGACAGTAAGGGATTGAATGATGACATAGCATGGACATCTTTATAAAAATGATTGGCATATGATAGCAATCCATTCATTAGAGCTGTCCTTATCCAGGATGCCACACTTTCATACCTGCAACCTATATCGACTATCCTACAGAGTTGGTTCCGTGGATGTAATTGTTCAGGTAAATATGTTTATTGACAAGCAGCCTGACAACCATCATATATCATACATGGGATAATGATACAGAAGGTCATATTATGTGGACTCTTACTTGTGATGACATCAGATCATTACAGCACATGTAGCTTTATTGTCACCTGTCCGGCTTCCGTATGGAAATACAAATCATTATCTCTCCTCAATCTATCTAAATTGGAGAGACCAAGATTATTACAACATAGACTGTTGCTTATTCAAAATGTGTTTGCGAGCCCGCATTGAACGTTTCTGTATGCCGCTTTTGATGTAAACAATTTCAGAAAAGCGTCACCCTGGCTCATACCTCACCACTGCGCATGCACGGAAGGGTAACACTGTCTACTTTGGCGCATGCGCGCACGATTAGCATCCCTTTCTCCACTACGCATGCGTCTAAAATACCTTTTTTCCGAGCATGCTCCGCACTGACTGGCTTTCAATTGAGGAACAACTGCTCGCAAATACATACGAGAGTTCCTCATTATTCAATTAGCGCGTGTATATAAGGGCGTCGACTCCTCCTTGTCCGTTACCTCCACTCCCACTCGGAAGTTGGGAAACCCCTGATTTCGAGCGCTTTGACTACTGTTTCTGTTCCAATTTTTGCATATCTTCGATCTTTTATTGGCTCATAGCTATGAGCTAATACTAAAGTACTTATTCTAAATAAACTTATATGCAAATATTTTTGAATATTTTTGAACCTTTATCCTGACTAGCACTGTCCAGCCTATGTTCTGGTGGGGAGATGCATTTTAAGAGACAACTGAGTTGTGTTTATAGATGGACACACATGAAAAGGCTTGATACCGCAATGTAATACTCACCAGCGGTAGTACATACCAACATAGCTATTTTTTCCATCTTAACAGAGCGGGGCCTCATTTTCCCGAGCGGGTGCCGGGTGAGGTGAGGTTACTTCCCACAAAACGCTGGGTAAGTAATAAAACAATCAATGAAAAGTAACTTTGACATTTGATGTCTAGGATCAGGAGGACTATGGCCTCTTGACATGTGAGGAGTTAGTTTGCTCCTTACCCTGTGTGTGTTTTTGTTCTGTCTTCATTGTGACTTTGAGATCATCGTGGATATTTATGATACAAATTTGTCTGTACTATCTTCCTTTCTTTTAGGAATAGGACGAGTTATCTTACTTTCCACCAGTTAATATTGGGGCTCCAAGTTTCTGGTAGTAGTATGTATATTGTTTGCATTCACACTGTAAAATTGTTCACTCTGCAGTAGCTTCTTTCCATCACGGTCCTGAAGAAAGCTGGAGACTCTCACTCCGTAAAGCTGAAACATGTCGACCACACTGCACAGCGCCAATACATCGTTATATTTTCAAACTATTAGGCATTTCTAATCTTAACACTAGCACAGTTCCTAATAAACATATTTTCTGTACTAGTAGTTAATTTTAATTTCACTCATTTTTTTCACTGAGCACTGCACAACTATCAGCACCATTCGAAATACACTGTGGCTAAAGGTTACCTTGGTCATCCATCTCTGCACCATCGTTAGATGGGATTGGGCGAGATTTGGATTTACCATCCGTATCCCACATGATGAGATTCCGCCACAATGGTGGGCTGATGGGAGTTTCTTCAGCCTAGTGTAATTTCTCCTATCCACGCCCTCGCTTGTTACGTGTTTACAGAACAGGACACTTTTTCGTGACTATACACCTCTTTTTGATTATTGACATTATGGTTTGGGTTGTGAGGTGTGATGGTCAATAAACCAACCCACTTAGACCCCCTTAGTTTTCTATGTTTGTGTATCTTAGAAGCACCAGTTGAGTTTGTTAGTCAATGTTTTTATGTATGTATATATTTTATCCATTTTAAAGTATCATATCGCTAAGAAACCATATCAATGCTTGTACAGTATTATTTCGTAATACTACTTTTACTGTATGCACTTTACTTTACAACAAGTATTGCAATTGTGGCAATTCATTTCTCTTGCATGAGAAAGAAGACTGCTCAATAAAATAACACCTTTTATTGAAAATGCCCGTCTCTCTATTTCTCTGTAATCTGGTGGAACTAAGCATGCACGACTGAGTGAAATAGCTGTCTATTGTTTCACACAACTCTGAAGATACACTCTTTATTCTAGGGGAGCAAAGTTGTCATGTTTATGCGGTTGTCCGAAGCTAATCCCGTCTTGTCTAAATCAGGACGGGTAACCCTTTCCTGAACATTCGAGAAAGTTTCTAGTGATCTCTGAGCTAGCTGGCAAAACTAAGTAAGTCTTACATAGTCAGTAGAGAGCTAGATGACCACAGACCTAAGTCTACACTGCTGTTTGTTATTCCATTGCGCAGAGCCTATTGGGAATATAGGAACTACACTACAAGGTCACTCGAAAGAGGTTCGTTCGGAACCAGTGAAGTTCAGTTGATCGGCCGCCAGATGAGGGTCTCTTTCAGGCAGGGGCACTTCCCGATCGTTCAGATGTTCACTCCGTCGTTAGGACCTCTCTCACTGGACCCACGTGTCGCTGATGGGCCCGACGTTGGTGCGCCAATTGATGAAAAGCAATGAGACTCCCAAGACTTTCGATGCTGCTTGGTGCAAATCACCTCTAATTCACCTTGAGAATAGCGATCAAAATAACTAGGCAGGCGCTGGGAGTTGGAAGGCGAAGAACAAGTTTATTTGCTCGAGAGGAGAGCACAACGCATTAGACCCTAGGGCTATCGTCTGGAGGTGCTCTAACTGCATCTCTGAGGCCTGGCCTTTTATATGTTTCTTTCGTCGCTTTATTGCATGGTCAAACATTCCTGGCGTTACTTTATTACATAGTGAAACATCCTTGGAATCCCCGCCTTAATCTAGTTCTCACATAAGTCCAGTAGCAAATGTTCCTCCACCCGGATCGTACAGATGATCGATATCTTGCAGCTGGACATTCTGACAGGACCTAAAACATGTGGGATCGGTCAGATCAAAGGGGTCGGGTCACTGATTAAATTCCGGCCCCTTTGTTGGTGAGGCAAGTTCTGTTGTTACATGGGCAATAAACTAAGTCTGCAGGGGTCGGTTAGCGCCTGGGGCTGGATTGAGTAGCCAGGTGCAGTGGAAGAGGTTATCAGGGAGGCCTGATTGCGCGCAGAGGATGAAAGGACAAGTGGGTTTGGTGTGGGAAATGGCTCTAGGGTATCGTCATGCTGACATGGTTTTACGACCCTGGTATGTGTGCTCGGGTTCAGTCAGAGCGCAGGGGCGGATGAGGGCAGCTGAGGTGATGTGCAGGTGACCAGCAATGTGGGAAATGGCTGCAGTGACTAAAATGGTTGCCGCTTACACGCTCGTTGGGGCCTTCATTACACAAGATGGCGCCGGCAATGTTCATATTTATCGTCTTATTTCCACACATTTGGAGATGTTCCCTCCTAAGAGGCCTTTGACCATTAATATTCTACCCTCCTTATCACTTCTGATAAAAATGGAAGAGACCTATAAAAGAACAATGGCACTCCATTGTGCCTACAAAGCTTTGAAGAATTTAGGACTCAAGGATTTTGTTTTGTCTGAACCGGTTTTCTTCTTCACTCTTAACATGGGCTTTCTGAATTGCAGCAATATGTCCTTTTTATTTGGGGAGTTGGGTCCCATTGAATTTAAGGTGAGAATTGTCACCTTAAGGGTACTTTTTTAAGCCTTGTTCTATTGTATGTCTTCCCTAGAAGATAACGTTGCATCTGTCTGTCTGTGTGCGTGTGTGGTATGTAGGTGTTCCTTCAGGAGTCTTTTGAAGGCACAGTATCTCCCTAAAAACCTTCACCCAACAGGATTAAAAAAAGCATAATGTTTAAAAATTACAAGCAACATTACAGTGCCTAGGTGGACTCCCCATTCATAGGATGCCCTTCCAACCCATCAAGTCAGTATGGAGTATTAATGAATCCGCACTATTAGAATAATGTGCAAACAGGCACCCTCCAAAAATAACAGTTGAGCTACGCAAACTACCTTTCACTGCAGCTTTGCTTTTCCCAGCCTAGGTAGCCTCTTGGGAAACACATTTCCTAGCCTGCAGTATTCAACATTGTTCAGCTGGGAATATTCTTCAGGGGTTGGTTCAAAATTTGTTTTGAGGTTTAGTTCCTTTTGGATGTTTGGCTTTCGGATTACTACATTCTCCCCTCTCTCTAGGACAGGCGGATTACTCTTATCCCATAGCACAGGCTTTCGTATGTTGCCCTTCTAGTTGTAGATGGAAAATCTGCATTGCTTCTAATAGCCTTGCCATCTGGTGCAACTTGTTTTGAAATTCATAGGCAATTGCAAATAAATACAGCTAGACGTAGCGCATTCTACCTTGTTGAAAGTGTCCGGTAGGTCGGAATTATTGTCAACGTGCCATGGCCGATGGGCCAACAGACTAAAAGAGTTAGCATTCATAGTTTTTATACCAGACACTTTTCTCGATTGTGGACCAGGTTTAATTTCTTCTCCTTGATTTGAAAATCATGAAATTTCACCAAGATGTCTCTTGGTCTCTAGACCAATTTTCTGTCCAACTGCTTATCTTGCAGCAGGATACAGAAGAGGTCTTTGACAAAGGATGCCAGATTCAATCCATTCACATCTTCCTGCAGGACTTGAATGCTCACATTCTCACAATGCGTGCAGTTCTCTACATCTTCCAATTTCAAGGTTGCCTGCATGTACCTGCTCCTTGAGAGTCTGATTGGTCTTTTGGAAGTGCTGGATTTTAATTTCATTTTTGAGAATCCTAGTTCCAGTCACATCTACATCACTTAGGTCTTAGGATAAATCTGCCAGTTCTTTTGCCAAGTCTAGTTTAATCTCTCCTGGTAGCTCAGTTTTGAACACTTATCAAGTGTCTATTAACTTCGACTCTGTTAGTGCCATGTTGTCAATACTGCTGAACTGCCGCGCTGAGTCGCACCTGACGTGGAAGACGGTTTAGCCTCTCTTTTATATACTTCAGAGATTTTTTTTACTTCTCTTTGCAGGGGCTTCTTTGGCACCGTTGGGTATGAGAATCCTTATCAAGTAGTTAAACAACACCATTTAGTTATTGTGGATGTGTGTGTGTCTGTGTCAACAAGCCCCCCAGACTGTTTATTAGAAGTTCATATGTAATGAGTCTCTCACAAGATCAGATTATTTTGCTATTAGTGGTGTCATGTGTAACTGTTTGCTGGGAGCACCTGTATTGCATTGCTGACTTGATTCACATCTCAGCTGCTGCTCTGCTCACTGTTCCACACAGTAATAACTTTCTGTGGTTTTTAAAGCCTTTAGAGCACAGCTTTTGGAGAGCTCCCTCTTAGCCTGCTGTCCATTTAGTTATGTTAGATCACCAGTGGACTTCCCCAAGCCTTTGGTAGGCTGTGTTGCAATCCTGTGGGTGCCCCTCCCCTACAGCGACTCCTCCTGGTGCCTCTGATCTTTAAATTCCCTGTTTCTAGGACCTGTGTCTGAACCTGAAGTCTCTCCGCCAGTATCTTCACTGTGTTCGCTGCAGTGCTTTCACCATGCAGGGCACCTCCATCTTCCCAGAGTCGGTGGGGATCCAGCTAAAGAGACCATGGGCACCATTCCTTGTATCAGAGCAGAGGGGACCTGCGTTCGACAAATCGCGGGATTGGGGCATTTTGTGGCTGCTCACAGGTGTCTGCCCAGTCCCGCCACCTCTCATGTTCCAAAGTCACCCTCTGTATCTTATTGATGGGGCCATTACTACTTCTGAAGTTGCACGTGAAGCAGGCCCAATCACAGGATCAGCATTTTGTGGCCATCTTGATTTGCATCCCAACCACACCTCATTCATGCTAATTTTAATTGGCTTAGTGATTCCCTTTCTTTTTGTGCCTTGATACCTCTTATGTGCACAATTTATACTTGTCCCTGATCATCTTATTTTGGTCCTCCTAGCGAGTGATTTCCATACCATCTTTAATGCCTTAAATATGCCTTAGTTCATTTGTGTTTTAGCTGAAATTAATGGATAGCTGCTTGGCCTTTATACAGCTTTTGTTGACAGTAGCCCCGCTTTTTTAATGTAACACCTATTTTCATCTATAAATACTCACGTGGGTCTCTTTTCCTTATACAAGACCTTGGAACAAACATTGGCGAGGACAGTAGCTCTGGTATATAACAAAGTGTCACTGATGAGTTCAGGCACTCAATAAGTCATCATGTATGACCACTAAGGAATGCATTTCCCTCAAAATACCAAAATGAATTACACAGCAGTTGGGTTGCCAATCATTTTATTGTTTACTTATTGTGAAATGTATCTTTCAAAGTCACATCAAAACAATAAGTATATTTGAACAAACAAACCTCCTGTTCTTGAACATTGGTTTTGAGGATTAACTTTGTAAAACCTCCTCCAGCACATGTTGTGTGTCCTGGATTTCTTTATAGCCCAAATTATATATACTGATGAGATTATTATCAATTACTGTTCTGGGAAATGAATGGCGTATGTAATACCCATGTGAGCTACCACTATCAGCACAAAAGCTTCTAGTTTTAGAACAAGTGACTTGATTGTACAAAGATACTGTGTTTTGATGTAACCTAGAATTATTTTACCCTGTTAATAAAAATTATGGTCCAAGCAACTGCAATTTGAAGGGAGTGTATTGCTTTGTGATTAAAGTAGGGATGCCAAAGAGACTTGTGGATGCCAAGTATTCAAAAGCCCATATTCCCACCGTTTTTCTGGAGGAAGGGGCCTGTGACAGCTGTGTTGGACAGGTGCCCAAAGCAACGCCAAGAAGCCCGCAGTGGAGGATGCACCTTGGCACGTGCCGGGCGAACACTGGGCCAAGAGCAGGCCCACCCGAGCCAGGAGAAGGCTTGGCTGGGCCGATCCATCTCTCTTGTCCCTGGATAGAAACCTAAATAAGCTTAAAGGTAATTTTCTTCTTTTGGAACTGTTACTTAATGTGACTTAAGACGTTGCCAAAGATGGGGAAGTGGAAAGCTAACTTACCTCCCCAGAAAAAAGGCATTACCGTTGTTACAGGTATCACAAACAAGTCAGTTGCCAACTACTTGGCTTCTGCTATAGGTGCTATTAGCACCCAAATAGGTTTGATGGAGGATAAGATAGATGCCATTAAAACACAGTCATCTATTCCATCTGAGAAGTCTCAGATTATACGTACTATCACAATACAGAGTGCACAGGGCTAGCAGATGATATTGTCATTGTCATAAGTAATACAAGGAATAGAGATGAAAGGCATCAAGAAAGTGCTGGGATAAGTTGCAGTGGGAATTCATGTGCAACATATGAATGACCCTCTGTTAGATATTTCAGTAGTGATTACGACTTTGCCCTCCTCTGAAAGGGAAAGGAAAAAACTACCTATACCTTTAGTGGAAGAGTGAGAAGTGAGTGGAATCCTATGAAAGTTGAAGCCTGACAATACAAGCTACTGCAAAAGCAAGCCAGTAATTTAGGAAAAGCTGATTCGATTGACCTGTCGGTACTGGAGACTAGAAAAAGAAACACTGCTACAAATGTCATACGTTTAGAGGAAATACTTGAAGGCTTCTGTTGAGCAGTCCTTGAAAAATTAAAAGTAATTAGCAAGAAATTAAAAAATGAACTTAATGCGGAATTCTTGGCAATTGTAAGCCTAAAGGGAGACTTCCTTTTTAGTACTTGCAGCATGTAAACCGGGCTCTAACAACACATAGGACACGAGTTGCACCAAGATTTACATACCCTGAATTTGTCATCTTTATGGAACAAATCTTTTTGATTGATTTAGTCGGTGGGTGTCTTTACACCTGTACACAGCCATTCGCCTACAAACTCGGGGGCCGGCAGCTAAAGGACTATGCATTGAAAGTCTATGTCTCATTACTGCATGGAGTCCTACATTCTGGGACTGGCGATGCTCAAAGTTAGACACATCAAATAGGAAGAACGTAACTGTCAAACAGTGCAAGTTAGAACGTGCTGACCCTCCATAATAAACAGTGGATAAGGAAAACCCACCCTCTGATCCACCCCCCAAGAGGAAAAAAAGAGGGGGAACCGTACCAAATACTCCAAAAGTTGTGTAGCGCCTCGCAAAAACCATCACACCCAGCCCCAACCCTACTGCTCACTCATTTGTAGGCCGCTGATTCCGAAGAGGAAGGTATGAGTCACAATTGCAAGAGTTTGGGGCAAGTGACCTCGCGGAGGTCTTTCGATAGCAGGGTTATAAAAGGAGGCCAGAGTTCGGCATATTTCTCGCCCTTAGGATCGTGACTCATCGAGAGTCGTTCCATGGCTAGGGTCATCCAAAGCCTATGGAGCCAGACTGTGTGGTCCGGCACAGTAGTGGTACCCCAGCGGACTAAGAAAGCCTGGCGCGCTGCTAAGCAATGCTAGTGCCATTTGCCTGCCTCTAAGTGACCGCAATGGAAAAGTGACTGGATTTGATAGCCCTAGAAAGTGTAAGCCGGGAAGCGGGGGATCTCCAATGTCATTAAGCATCTGGTCCCAGATTCTCTCTAGCCTCGGGCAGTTCCATAGAAGATGCGAAAGGGAGCCCGATAGGCCGCAACCCCGCCAGCCCTCCTCTGTGTGGTTCTAGTCCCATTGGTGTATCCTCACGGGCGTGAGATACCAGTAAGAAGCCACCTTGAATGCAGATTCAGTCCCAGCAGTGTTGTTTGCTGTGTGGTAAGCCCTGTAGTGGATATGTCCCATTCCTTGTCTGTGACGACCCGTCTCAGTTCTGCCTCCCATCTGGCTTGGCCGCGGGAGCACTTCCCACTCGTGCGTGGGGGCAAGGAAAGCATAGAGTTACGAAATCTATTTGCTATCTATTTCTCGAAAGGAGTAAGGTTACGAGAGACTTGTGGGAGAGAGGCCGGGGATGTAGCCCAATGTCTGAGCTGAAGGTAGAAGAACTTGTCCGTCCGGGTAAGGGCAAGGTCCTGGCACACCCGCTCAAACGGGATAATGCCCTCCAGAGCAAACAAGTGGCCCAAGCGCTTACAACCAGCCTCCCTCCACCGCTGGGCAATGGCAGTCTTACATCCCGGGGGAAAATCCGGGTTGCCAACCAACGGCGTCATTGGGGAGAGAAAGGTAGTTAGGCCCCTTGAGAGCGCCACTGCATCCCAAACTTTTAATGTCGCTGCCGTGACCGGGGATGAATAAAGGCCCCGAAAACGGGATCGTCGGGGAAGCCAAATTTCATGCCAGCCATTAGCACCAGCTACTGCCTGGTCAATGAAGGTCCAGTGCTTCTCAGAAAGTGGGCGATTCCACTCCAGCACGTACTGAAGGTGCGCAGCCTGTAGATATCTGTAGACCATCAGTAGATTCACCCCTCCGTCACTTTTGAGACGTGATAGTTGCACTACCGAGAGGCACTCCTTCTGATTGCCCCAAATACATTTGTTTGTAGCGAGCTGTTAGGTTTTTTTGTTTAAATTTCTTTTATTGGGAGTTTTACTTTACATGCTACATAGCTATACATTTTGCATTAATGCATGAAAACAGGTTGTCAGTCCATAGCAACATGTTAATAAACATCCATCCAAACTTGTATCATGTAGCTCTAGAAAAAGATAGCATAATTACATGGATACTACATCTCCAGTGGACTAGTATGTGTGATAATGGTCTGACCATTGTCCAGTGCCTGTATGTGTGGGTTTCCGCGAGGATGTGAAAGGAGATTTAGTCCCCCACTCTATCTCTGTACACTTCTACAGTAAATACCCCTGCTTGAGTTCCCAATACGTATGAGCCACTGCCTGGGGTGTCGGGGGTAAACAAAGAACAATTAACTAGGGGAGAAAGGGAATGGAAGGGGGTCGGGGGGCTGCGCGCCGTGTTGTAGGAATCCTCTATCTCTCAGGTAGTTTTTTAAAAATATTTTTTTAACCTTCCTTTTATTGATTTTCAAACATGGTGCACACATGGTCATCCATACACACAACAGCATGGCGTAATAAAGTTCAGATCATCAAGTAGTATTTGGTGTCAATGTTTCACATAACAGTAGGTAGTTTGTCATTAAAATACTGGGTCCCATTTATCAGCATGTAGTATATTTATTTATTATTTATTTATTTGTGACATTTGTAAAGCGCACTGTTACCGTACGGTGTCCTGGCGCTGTCTTGATAGCTTCTAAATCTATATCCCCGGAATTAGTTTGCAAAAAGCCATGTTTTTAGCTTTCTCCGAAAGGTCATCAACTCAGCGGACAGTCGGAGTGCCACAGGAAGAGCATTTCAGGCCACCGCCGCCCCTCGGCTAAAACTCCTGCCTCCCCAACACACTTTCCTGATGCGTGGGGTCTTGTTCAATCCCAAAGTGGCTGACCTCAAAAGTCTACCTGGTTTGTACAGGGGAAAATGTTGCCCCAGGAATGCTAGGCCTATACACATGCTTTTGAATAGGATCCGCTTCCTTACTGGCAACCAATGTAGTTTCACCAGTTCATGGGAGATAGATGCAAACTTGGGCAAGCCTGTAAGTAGGCGCGCTGCTGCATTCTGCAGTATCGGTAACTTGTCAAGTATTCCTTGCTGGGCTTCGAGGAGCAAACTGTTGCAGTAATCCAATCGTGAGAGCACCAAGGCCGTCACAACTGTTTTTTTGCATTCCCCTGGGAGAAAGGGAAGAACCTTCCGGAGGATTTTCAATGTCCAGTGGATAGATGAGGCCAAGGCATTTACCTGAGATCCATAGGAGAGTCTATCATCTATAATGACCCCCAGGTTCTTGACCTTATTGACCGGAATAGGAAGACTCCCCATCTCTTCTGGCCACCAACTCGGGCCCCAAATATTGACCGTAGAGCCAAACAGTATCACTTCGGTTTTAGCCGAATTGAGTTTTAAACAGTTTCCGGCTATCCATTTGTTCACAGCCTTCATGCACTCCTGGAACTTGCTGGCCACATCTGTCTCCCTCCCTGGTAGCAGTGACACCACAATCTGTGTGTCATCTGCGTACGATGTGAGTTCGAACCCATGGGAGTGGATGACTGGGGCCAGGGAGGAGACATAGACATTGAACAAGGTAGGGCTAAGTGAGGAACCCTGAGGAAACCCACGAGATGGTTGGAAGGGTTTCGACTCAAAGTTCCCTAGCGCAAGACCCTGTTGGTCAAGAAAGATCTCAAAATGTCTAAGGCCTTCCCCTGGACCCCACATTCTTCCAGCCGGTCCACCAAGATGGTATGGTGGACCGTATCAAAGGCCGCCGACAAGTCCAGCATAACCAGTGCCGCCTGACCTCCGGAGTCCATCACCTTCCTGACCTCTTCTGTTGACTTGATCAGGGCGGACTCCGTACTGTGGCCTGGTCTAAATCCATGCTGTGAGATGTCTAGCCCCTGAGTAGTTCCTAGGTGTGCACTAAGCTGGATGTTCATAATCCTTTCTATGATCTTGGCCGGCATAGGAAGTCTTGAGATTGGCCGATAGTTGTTGGGGTCCGAGATGTCCAAGTTGGTCTTTTTTAGTAGCGGCTTAATGGAAGCCCGCTTCCAGCTCGATGGGAAGTCCCCCATCTCAAATAACTGATTGATTAGTCCGGCTAGAGCTTTAGCTATAGGGGTTGCTGCTAGCTTTGCGACTGTTACTGGACAGGGATCATAGGGTGATCCAGATTTTAAGCGCGGCAAGTGTCTCTTGATCTCGTCCCCCTCCACTGGGACGAAGTCCAGCAATTTAGAGCTCTGGGTGACTGCTGTCTGGCTCCCCAATCTGGATGCCTGCAGATTCTGTGCCACTGGCGCTTCTAGCGATGCAAAAATCTTTTCCACCTTGCTTGAGAAAAACTGAGCCAGATCCTCGCAGAGTTCCTGGCTTGGAGGCGTAACAGCTGCTTTAGGTGTGGCCAAGCTTGTTACTGTGTAAAAAAGTTCCTTGGACGATTTTTTTGCCCCACGGATGCAATCTGAAAAATAGGCCTCCTTAAGTTGTCTTATTCTCTCTTTATATTTTCCCTGACTAGCCCTATATATCTTTTTCTCGGCTACGCTGCAAATTTTGCCCCAAATTCGTTCTAGCTTTTTACACTCGCACTTTAGCTCCCTGAGTTCTTCTGTAAACCATGGGGCTGATGGAGCCGTTCGAGTAGGAAGCCAGCTTTTAGGTGGAACCAGTTTGGCGCAGGCCTGGTCAATCCAATTGGCATACGTAGTGGCAGCTTCCTCTGTTCCCACAGGCAGAGGCACCATGGAGGATGTCAACAGTTCCTCAAAGACAGTCCCATCTATTTTAGTCCGGCCTCTGCTGACCTTAAGTTCCCTCTTATTTCGACTTGCCCTATGTACTGCCGCACCTTGAATACTAAACCATACCACAGCATGGTCTGACCAAGCTACGGGCTCTGACCCGGTAAATTGCAAGTCAGGGTGACTCGTGAAAATCCCGTCCAAGGTGTGGCCTGCTTTATGAGTGGGCCCTGTGACCACCTACATTAGACCCAGCCCTTCCATTAGTTCTTTTAATGCCACTGTGTCACTATCCTGACTGGAATCCAGATGGAAATTAAGATCCCCGAGGACGGTGTAGGCCTTAGTGCACAGTGCTTCCTCTAAAAAGTTACCCACTGCCCCCAAAAACCTAGTTTTGGTGCCCGGAGGTCTGTATATAAGGCATCCCTTGAAAGATTCATGGTCCGATAAAATTAGGTTAAATGCTAGGGCCTCACAGGAATCCGACGCTATGGGGAGGAAGCTACCTTTAATGGAAGAGTGATATATGATCGCAAGACCTCCTCCTCTTTTTTTCGGTCTATCTAGTATATAACTCCGATAGTCCGCTGTGATAGCCTTTACTAAGTCCGGGCCGGACGCCGCATCCGTCCAGGTTTCCGTGACAAATGCTATTTTAGTTCCATGATCTTTAATTAGTTCAGATATCTCTAAACTATGCTTGACCATTGATCTGGCATTAATCAAAAGGCAGTCAAAATCTCTCCTTGTTTCCTCCCTGTTCCTCCTTGTCCAGGTTAATGACTTAATTTGATTCATCAGAATGTCCGGGGTATGTTCTAGACAGTCGTGACAGACATAGGGACCTCCTTGCACACTCTCATCCGAACCTTAGAGTTTAACATCGTGTCGGTCTTTTCCCAGCATTAAGGCTCAGAAGAAAATTACGCCCATACACCTTCCGTGGTGAATTACCTGGGGCCTCACAACCAGGGGTCATGGCGCTAGGTGAGTCCGCTGTAATAATTAACAACAAAAAACAAATAAAAGTCCCGACGGTAACATTTGGGGAGGCATGCATCATCTTACATCAATAATATATGCTGTACAGTAGTGACCTATTATGTCTCATTTCAGGCCCACCCTGACAGAGCAGACAGTTGTAAAAGTGTGTCGTCAACTCAATACATTGGTACAGTGCTCCCACCAGGTGACCAAGCCACATTAACAACATGCATGTGTGGTGCATTATAGAGTATGCAGAAATTCATCATTCTGTATCGGGGTCTGTCTGGGGGTGTGACAATAGATAACATTGCAGTGACGCCCAAATGTCTCTGGGTCTTGAGGCCACGGTCCACAGTTCCGCATATATCGCACGCTGCTCCTGACAATAAACCAGATCAGCTATCCATACTTTTTTTGGTGCTCTTCCCCTGCCCCAACAGCATGCCACTCTCCTCTTAGCCATCAACAACGCAAGGGCAACAAATTTACGGTTCACTGCTTGCAATGGCTTAACATAGCCCAAGAAGGCCATCAATAGTGTAGGCTCAATCTGTTCGTTCACCATTTGAGTCAAAGCCTCAAAAACTAATATCCAGTATGCGTATACCTCTGTACACTCCCACGCAAGGTGCAAGAAGACAGCCCCTGGGGCTCAACATCTGTCGCATCTGTCAGTCTCCCTCAATTTGTATCTATGCATTCGAGCTGGGGTGTAATATAACCTATGTAAAAACTTAAAATGAATTATTCGGAGCCTACTACTTGCTGACACTTGTTCAGTCTGTGACGAGCAGTATTCCCATTGCTCATCTGTCATAACTGAGCCTAACTCCTGATTTTCGCTAAGGCGACCGGTTCCTCCCTCTGTGTGTGCACTGTACAGTATATCCGTGATACCAGTCGTTTCGCTGTCACGCCCTGAAGAGCCCGCTGTAGTGGTGCAAGAGCCTGTGGCTCCGTCGGGAAGTCTGGAGTAATAGAGCGGATGCCCTGTCTAAGGCGTATATACCGAAATGTGTCGAGGGGTGTTTGTTGCAAGCCTTGAAAAATGTGTTCAACTGTTTGAAATTTCCCCTCATAGTACTGATCTCCCCAGGTTTTAATGCACGTTCGTTCCATAAATGTATGAAAGATCACTTCCTGAAGGAGAGGCATATCGGGATGATACACAAGAGGCAGCAGCAGTGAATAGAGCATGGGAGCATCCAGCATCTTACTTATATTAGCCCATGCTACTACTGTGCATGTAACCTTAGTCGGAGTCTCGCTTGCCAGGGAGTGCAGCATACAATGCGCCGTCAATAGGAACCGGCAGTGCGAGCCAATGCTCCGCTGCCACCTGTGGCATATATCGCGGTTGGTGTACCCAAAAGTATGCGTAATGTGACTGTGCGCTCACCCACCATTCAATTTGTAAATTAGTGTGGCCACAGGTACTGTAAAGTTCGACTAGGGGTGCACCCTGTACTTTGCACCTCAGTCTACTTTGATGTTGCAAAAGTCTATTTTTTATTCTCTGGGTGGTCTGTCCGATGTAGATCATCTGGCATGGGCATCTGATGGCGTAGATGACATGTTGGCTGTTACAGTTTGTGAATTTTGTGAGGGCATATGTTTTCATTCTGTGTGTAAATGAATTTCCAGTCTTTGTATATTTACACACCTTGCAGCTCCCACATCTTTGGTGGCCTGTTATTGGTGGAAGGCCGAGTTGTGTTCTGATTTCTACTGTTCTCGGGGTCTCAAGATTCGAAGAGACCACGTATTCCTTGATGTTCTTTGCCCGTTTGAACGAGCACATGGGGCCTCCAGTGTTCCAATTTCAGGTCCTACAAGGTTCCAGTACTTCTTGACCACTTTATTGATGTCATGGTTCCTTGAGTTGAATGTAGCGACACAGATCAATTTATCCATTTCCATTGTTTTTTTTTGTATTTCCAACAGTCTCTCTCGTGGTTTATACCATGCTCTTTTTCGTGCTCTGTTGAGGAGGCCTTTGGGGTACCCTCTGTATCTTAGTTTGGTGATGAGCATGTCGGTTTCATTGAAATAGTCATTGCGTCTGGTGCAGTTCCTGCGTAAGCGCAAGAATTGCCCATAGGGCAAGTTATCCCTTAGATTTCTGGGATGTTGAGAGTTATATCGTAGGAGGTTATTACGGTTAGTCGTTTTTTTGTATAGATTCATCACGATCCTCTCATCCTCCACCTCGAATGTCAGGTCCAGAAATGGTAGTGACTCTCTGTTGTATGCTATTGTGAACTGTATATCTGTGGAGCAGTTATTTAGCCATGTCAGGAAGGTCTTTAAAATCCTCTTCTGTTCCGGTCCATATCATCACGATATCATCGATATATCTGTTCCATTTTGTTATGCTGTCTCGATGTGGTTTCTGGTTGGAGTAAATGAATTTGTCCTCAAAGTCGTTCATGAATAGATTTGCCAAGCTAGGAGCGAACCCAGCTCCCATAGCCACTCCTCTACATTGAAGAAAATATGTGTTCTGGAAAATAAAGTAATTCTTTGACATCGCAATTTGTAGTAGTTGGACCAAGAATTCAGTTAGTACCCAATGGAGGGGATGGACGAGTTTCCAGAGTTTTCCGGATTACTTCAATTGCTTCATCTTGTGGTATGCTTGTTTAAAAGGAACACACATCTAGTGTGACTAATAGCTGTTTAGATTTATCGAAAGGATGTTTTTCAAAAATTTGGATGGTGTGCATTGTGTCTCTGAGAAATAATTTAGTTTCCAAAACAAAGGGTTGTAGGAAGCTATCCAGGTATTGGTTCACTGGTTCCAGGACGGACCCACATCCAGATACTATGGGTCTTCCTGGTGGTTTGTGCAGGTTTTTATGGATCTTTGGGATGGTGTAAATTTTGGGGATCCTTGGGTCAGTTTTGTTTAAGAATTTCGGTTTGGGTTCTGAAAGGAAGCCTTCTTCTAGCCCTCGTTTGGTCAGGTCCTTTATATTAGTTTAGTGATCTCCTTGGTGGGATCCCCTGTTATATGAGTGTAACTGTTTTCACAATTGAGTGACTGCACTATCTCAGTTATGTAATCCTCTGTATTTTGGACAACCACTGTTCCCCTTTGTCCGCTGTTTTTATAATGATGGATTTGTTTTCTTTAAGAGTATTAAGTGCCAGTCTTTCATCTTTAGAGATGTTATGTTTAATGTATTTGGTGTCATTCAATAGGAGCATTACCTCCGACATTACTATTTATTCATATGCGAGAATCCTGTCATTCATTAAATGATTCGCCGGTGTGAATGTGGATGCTGGGCGGAAATTGGTTGCTGTAGGTTTCCGGATATATTCTTCTTTTTTAGCAAAAAAATATTTTAGACCGATTTTCCTAAAAAACTGTTTCAGCTTCAACTTGATGTTAAAGGAATTTGGAGGGGAAGTCGGTATGAAGAATAATCCTTTGGACAAAATGTCATGTTCAGCTTTGGTTAAGATGTAGTTTGAAATGTTCAGTATGGGGTCCTTCTTGTTTATAGTCCATGTCTCATTATTTTGTTCCATGCCGGTCTGGTCTGGGGTTATGGTATTTGCATCTGGTGTAGTGGTTACCATCTGTATGTCTGGCGTCTGGTACTGATTTCGCCATGATTCTGTTGTGGTTGAGGCTGGGGTTGGAACCGAACTCTGGTGGTGGTCCGGTGGTTGCCTCGCCCCTGGTTCCATCTGACTGGTCGTCTCCAGTTGGGGTCCCTGTTCCATGTAGGATCTCCTAAAAAAGCTGAAGATGTCGAGAGGCCTTGGTATTGCACACCTGTTTGATATGTAGGGTTTTGTTATTGTGCAGCTCCCTGGTATAAAGAGTCTTGTTGTTGGTATGCGTTACCTTGCTGAAAACCTCTTTGGTCTTGGTTTTGGTTTGTGCTGTCTGATTCACTGTCTATTCCGCTGCCAAAGGAGGAGTTGGAGAAGGTTGCAAATCTTTTTAAGTTTTGTCGATTTCGATTAGTGTAGTAGCCTTGTGAGTTTTGGATGTAATATTTGTCGCAGATGTAAGGGTAGGTCACTTTCTTGTTGTATGCTTTGATATCCTTAGAAAGTATGTCTAGTTTTCTGTTTAGAATTATGGTGTTAAACTCTGCTGTGGCCTTTTCTGCCCGTTCCAAGGCTTCTTTGGCGTTCCTTAAGACTTTATCTTCTAGAATTTCCTTCTTAAGTTCGCCAAATTGTTGTGTCAATTTCTAAACGTACTCCAACGCCGTTTCTACTCCCAACACCATTCAGTGTCAGTAGCAGTTGTTGGCTACAAAGCTAAATCCTTCTCGAAATTTAGGGAGTTCTATAAATATTCCAGGGTCATTCCGAACTTGTAGCCCTTTGGGGATTGTTTGCCTGTAAGTACTTAGTAAACAAATGGCTGTGTAGTCTTGTACTTAATCAATTTCTTTTCTAACCTTTCCAACAATGATAGTTTATCTTTTAAGGTAGTAACGGTGGGTGTTAGCCCAGTACCAAGGTAGTCGAACTCTGCTTGCTCTTGGATTAGTTTGGTAATGTACTCTTCTGTGTATGACAATGTTTCTTCGTCTGACATATTATATTATTGATAAATTCTCACGAATGTGTAATAAATCCCTCGCAGGTATGGCGTGGTGTAACAGGGCACCATCACTGTGGGTTCCCGATCAAGGCACTTGAGCAAAGGTACGACTTGCAAATACCCGTAAGCTCCATGCCCTTCAGCTACTTCCCCTGGTCCGTCCGCGAGGCCACAGGCTTGCAGGGCTGTGCGGCATCCTCGACCCCCTCTCCGTCACCCAATGAGTCGGGGAGCCCGGGGCCAGGTGCAGGCAGTGCTAAGGCAATCAGTCTCTCAGTGCGTGCCTCAGTTAAGCGTCAATCCGATGCCCATTCTCGCGCCGCGATCTCGCTCCGTTGAGGAATTATCGCTCCTGCAGCAGGTCTGAGCGTCCCACCAATATCGTAGCACCCCCACTCCGAGGCAATCCCAGTCCTCCTCACTATAGCATTAGTGCAGCGGGGGTAGAGGGAGGAGAATCTCTCTGAGCAGCTCGATTCAGGGCAAACGCGACTTCCCTTGGAGGGCGTCTCTCACTGACAACGTAGCTGCTGGCAAGTGTGCAATGGCGGCTGGTTCAGGGACCGGGGCAGCAAGCGCTCAATGCGTCCCCTTCATACAGCAATCCTGCACCGAAATGTGCCGCAGGTGCAGTGCAATGGCCCGCTAGCTATACTCTGTACTCACTGCAGTCATGAGAGCGCTCACATCATCGGTTGGGACGCACTTGCCGCAGCAGTCCGGTCGGCTGTCAGTCAGGGCCCAGCCGCCTCGTGGCCAGCCCCGGAGTTGCATAGTCTGCCTCACCGCTACCGCCACCCGGCAGCTCCACGCATCCTCCCGCTGATCTGCCTCCGAGTCTCGTCGGGAGTGGAGCAGCACCTTTTCAGCTGTAACTCGCACAGGAGCCCCAGCATGTCTTCAGCAACAACAGGTCATCGCTAATTCGCCGCAGTTGGTACTTTGAGCAGGATAAATATAGGATTAATGTGCCAGGCTGCAGGAGCCTCACAGGAGTGCGGCCATGCTGCCCATGCGCCACCTAGTACCCTCTATCTCTCAGGTAGTTGCAATTAATTTATGAAGTATCTGTGCCATCAGTTGATCAGGGAATGTGACGTCCTAGGGATGCCACCTCCCACAATCCGAGTCAGAGCTCCAGTCTGGGGAGATCTTAATTTATGGTTAGCCCGCTTCCCTCCACTGCTATGATGTGTCAGCATTCACTTGTGCCATCGGGGACAGGGGTGGGGTTAGAGATTGAGATTGAGTAGCTCCATGGGAGCCATCTTGTGTAGTTTCCTGCGTGAATTGAAACATGAGTTGTGCCCATTCCATGGAGATGGGATGTTTGCGTATCCCCTTCACTTCATCATCCCTTATCGTTTCTTCATGCGCCGCCCCCCCCCCCCCCATTTTGTAACGGTGCCTATCCAAGCCGCTTCCGGGGGCCTTCCGGAGCCGTCCAGTGAATGGCTATGCCCAGTTTTGCCATTAGTATGACCAGGGGCGCAAATCTGCACTGTACCTTTTCTGTCTTCCGCCTGCGGAAGACCCCCAGGGCACATGCCTCCCATGTGTCAGTAGCGAGCTGTAAGTTGCGCAGGGATTTAGGCGGTGGTACCAGTGGGAGGGTCTGGAAGAGGTAGAGTATTTGCGGTAGAATCGTCATTTTGACAGCAGCAATGCGCCCAAACCACAATAAATTGTTTAGTCATCCATCTAGCTCCCTCCTCAGCTGAGTCACCAAGGACGAGTAGTTTAGTTCTAGTGTGCGTGGGATCGAGGGGGTCAGGAGGATGCCTAGATAGGGCATAGGATTGTTAGACTAATGCAGAGGCAGAGACAGATTGAGGACCTGGGACTTGCCAAGTTTGACTTTGAAGCCCGAGAGCCGTCCAAATGACTCGAGTTAGTCGACAAGTGTAGGTAGAGAGGTGAGGGGATGACCTCATTGGCATAGAGACTCATCTTGTGTCTATCGCCTCCAAACCGTAGGCCATGGAAGCTTGAGTGGTCGCAAATTTTCTGTACAAGGGATTCCTTATAAAGTGCAAATAAAAGTGGCGAGAGTGGGCACCCTTGCCTCGTGCCCCGAGCGATCTCAAAAAGAGGACGATGACACCCCGTTAACTCTAACAAATGCCCAGGGGGCGCTGTAGATGAACTGCACCCATTGGATGAAACGTGGGGAAAGCCCTAAACCACGCAAGACGTCAAAGAGATATTTCCAGCATACTTTTATCAAACGCCTTTTTGGCGTCAACGGCAAAGAGTACTGCTTCTGTTTTGGAGCAGTGTACACTATCAGGTAGAGAAGGCAATTGGTGTTGTCGCTGCCTTGACGCGTGGGAATGAATTCTGTCTGGTCCGGGTCAATTAGGCCCGCCATTAGGGGGTTCTGCCGAGATGCTTGTATGCCAGTGAAAAGCTTTGCGTCAACATTGAGCAGTGAGATCGGGTGGTAGGAACTACTTTGCCCCGGGTCTTTATTGGGTTTAAGAATGACTGAAATCGCCGCTTCTGACATAGATTTCGTCACTGCCCCGCTGTCTAAAAAGGAGTTGTACAGGCGGGTTAGGATGGGTGCTAATTCGTGACAGTATATTTTATAGAACAGGGCAGGAAAGCAGTCGGGGCCCGGCAATTTGTCAAGCTTCAGTCGAGAAATGGCCGAGATCACCTCTTCCAGCCGGATAGGGTACTCCAACTGTTCTGCCTGCGCTGTAGGGAGGCGAGTAAAGTTGCTAGATTCCAGGTACTCCTGTGCCTCAGGGGGATCATGTGAATCAGTGCTATAGAGAGATTGGTAGAAACGGCAGAATTCTTCTACAATCTGGGAGTCCAGGTGAACATCCTTGCCAGTTGGCTGTTTCAGAGAGGGGATAGTCCCTGCCACTGCCCTGACACGCAGTTTCCGCGCCAACATCTTCCCATACTTGTCACTGCCCAGGTAGAATTTGTGTCTGAGGTGCAGCAACGCAAACTCCGCTTTATCCAGGTCCAAGCGTTTAAGAAGAAGAAGCAGCAGCTTCTTCTCCAATGACTGCCACACCCTCGAAGCCACCGTGCATATATGTATTGCCTCTAGTTCTTCTACTTCCTTTTCAAGGCCTAAGCGGGCTTCCCTAAGTCTGTCAGCAGAAGAGATGGCAAGAAATTCCCTGCGGATCACCGCTTTGAGGGTTTCCCAAACAGTAGCCAGGGATGTCTCTTCAGTGCCGTTATGTTGGAGATAGTCTAAGAGCTTGGTACGCACACCTTCTACAATGTTAGGGGAATGCAAGAGGCCTATGCGCAGCCGCCGTCTAGCAGGGATATGTCCTACCCCTTCAGGTCTTAGTGAATTTGAGATATGTGCGTGATCTGATAGGGAGCTTGTAGCTATTGCGGTATCGCTGACCCTGGGGATAAGCGTGTGAGAGTCCAAAAACATATCCAAGCAGGCAAAGGATTTGTGCGCAGCAGAGTAGTATGTGTAATCCCGCAAATCCCCATGCTTAAGGCGCTAGACATCATGAAGGCAGTTATCGGCCAGCCATTGCTTGCCCTCTGGAGAGAGGGCTCCTACCAGAGTGTATCGCTGCCCCGAGTGCTCCCAGTCGTTATCCATAACCAAGTTTAGGTCCCCACTCACCACTAAAGCAGCATCTGGGGAGGTCAGACCCTCTGAGACATGGCGGAGAAAGGCATCCAGGTGAGCATTGGGCGCATAAATGTCAATTACTGTGGGAATAGTAGACCCCCATTGAATCTGGAGAGCCAGTACCCTACCCCTAGACTCATAAAAAGTTGACAGCACCTTATCCTCAAATTTAGCTCCTAGCAGGATAGCTACCCCAATACTGAAGCGCCGCATACGGGGAGTATCTTTGGCAAGCAGATGAGTCTCTTGGAGAAGACAGATGTCTCCGTCCGACTGTTCTAGTAGGGAGAGAATTGCTGCGCATTTTGTCGGGTGGTTTAGGCCCCTCACATTGAGGCTCACAATTTTTAGGTGTCTAGCCATAACGGGTGGGAGTTAGCCTCTAAAGGGCCACCGTAGGCGGATGGCGCAACGTGCTGTGGGGGGGGAGGGGGGTCAGAGGGAGCGTGGTCCTGCGAGCGGAGGATAAAGGTGCAAAGCCTGGTACAGGAAACCCCTAAAAGAAATCCAACAAATACATGAAGGAAAACAACCTGCATGAACTCCACCCCAGGAAATAACAAAAGACATAAGTCCGCCTGGACAAAGCCTAAAGGGAACATGGCCCTCAGGGGAGACCGCAGAACAGAGTACCCGGAGAAACAAGAGCCGCAGAGGGTTAGTCTGCTGGATCAGGCAAGGTAGTCGTCCTATGTGCCCCTCCGGCTTCGCTCCGGGACACACATCCTCCTGTATTTTATACTGGAGTGCTCAAGGAGAACAGGAATGGTCCTGGGACTGGGAGGGAGAGAGCAGAGAGCACAGCCTCGCGAACTTTCGCCATCTCTTCCGGGTACGGCTTCGAAGAGGCTGACGCCTTCCCGACAGTCTGCCATCTAGGGGGTCGTCGTGACGCCCAGACTTTAGGGTCGTCTATCCGTTCCGAGTCCGCAGCATTGTCTAACCACAGCGGGTCCAGTGCCTCCTATAGTGAGTGAATCTGTCGCAGTTTCCCCTGGTGTTTAAAGATGATGCGAAAGGGGTTGCCCCACGAGTAGAGGATTCCATTGTCGCACAGATATGAGGTAACCACACGAAATTCTCTCCGTTTGGCCAGAGTGGACATGGGCTGAAGAATGCCCTTGGAACTGTATCGGTTGGGTTGCTCGGGCTTTACGTAGGATCTGCTCTTTGAGTTGGAAGTCGTGCGAATACACGAGTATATTGGGCGGGGTGCTTTCTCTCCTCTAGGTAGGCCCACATGTTGAACCCGGTCCATCTGAACTTCCTGCTGGCCGTTGTCTCCCAGCACTTGTCGGAAGAGGGCCAAGACATAGGATCGCAAATTATCTCCTTCCGCCTTCCAGGGCACCCCACGGATACGGATGTTATTCCTCCGTGAGCGGTTTTCTAGGTCTTCTGCATGTGCCTGTTGATCCAGGTTTTGATCCTGCAGCCTTAGAACTTCCTGCTGTAGCTGATGAAGATATTCCTCCCGGAGTCAGCTCATGCTCTTCAAGGACGGCCACCCTTTCGCCTATTTCATCTATGTCTCGCTGTACTTCATCTTGCCGTGCTTCCTTGAGGTTTGCCGTGAGTTGGCCCTTTTGGTCGAGGATGTCCTCTTTAATGGGGGCGAACAGTTTCATCATAAAGGCTTTCGTGACCGGGCCATCTGCTCCCTCTAGCGATTCCGAATGACCTTGAGCTCAGGGGGCTGTTTGTGCCACGTGGGGGCGCCTGACTGTTTCAGCAGTAGATCTTTGAGGGACTTCTCCCTTTTTGCTCGAGCCGCCACCATGTCGTTGCGATGATTGGCACAGAGTTCACTTAACAGTCTAAAGTGGCGATGGGTGCAAATCCTAGTGCCAGGCTGCGTGATTGATAATGCAGTTTCTCGCTTGGGTATCGTGGGTGAGTATTCCGGGTCCCGGGCTTGACAGTCTCATGCGTAGGCCCGCTACAAAATGGCGGGTGAATAGCAGACCCTTCCCTGGCAGTTACAGTGCTTGTGTATTGTGGTGGGCTCCAATCTTCACTCTGCGCAGGTAGTCAGGTCTGGTGTGTTCACCAGTCCCGTGCGGTGGGTCTCAAGGCACTAGGCACAGCAGTCGTCTGCACGGAGGCCCGCCACGGCGGAGCGGTAGGCAAAATGGCGAGTGACCAATAGACCTCTCTTCGGGCTGCTGCTGTGTCCTCGTGTCGTGCAGACCGCTAAGCCCTCGGTGACCTGCAGCAGGCTCTCCGGGTGGAGCTCAACCCTGTTAGCTCCGAGGCGCGTCGAAGCGGCGCCGCCGCGAAATTCTCTCCGGCCTCACTAGGAGCGGGTCTACCGTCACCCGTCACTCGGCTCCGGCTATGCCCAATCAGGAACCCCGTCAGGGGAGCACCAGTGCGGCCAGCAAAATCCTCCCCATCTGCACCGGAGGGAGTGCAAGCAAATTGCAATTCGTGTTCGGCTACAGGAAGACCGGGGGATGGGGCAAATACAACGCTGAAAAATGACCGAGCCGGAGGGACGAAGTTTCACGTCCTACCGAGCTGCCAGCCCCCAATTTGTCATCTTTAGGATAAAATCTTGATGCTGCTACAAGGATTTCTATCACTTCCGATCAACCTTCAATACCCAGTTCTGAGTAAAGGGCTTTGAAACAGATAACCAGGGTCTGCCCTTAGCTTCCTTTAGAATGTACACCATACGTTGTGTTGAAGGATGTTCCTGTGATAGTGTAGTCGTGAAGGGAAGATCACCTTGCTTTTAAAAATAAGTCTGCATGCTGGCTGAAAGAACTCTGGGTGGGCATATATTCTATTGGCAAACATTCCTTCAGTTAGAAGAACTCCCTAAATTGGCAATTGCATAAAGGAATCTCCAGAGGACAGAGGAAGTATAATTTCTAAAATTCCTTTTATTGGAAGATCCCTTCTCCAATGCCTGCACTTGTTGGACTTTATACCTTGCTCCATCAAAGCCCAGCTATTAGGGTATTTTTATAGACCAAGTGTCATGCCTACGGAATCCCTTCCTGTGGCTATTGTAACTAATGAATCTAACTCCCACACCATATATTACATAGACACTATAAACAATTATGAGGTCCTTGCCTCAGTGGAACATATGGATTAAGTGACTGAATCTGTTGTAGGAAAGTATGATCTGCTTTGATGGTTAATGGTTACCCTGGTGTTATGCTGTTTCTGACTAGACTGACTGCGATCCTGCTAATCAGGACTCTGTGCTTTCTCCCTAAAATTTGTTATGTTGAGTACATGGGTACATCACAGATTGGTTACTTGTATGCCCTTATAAGTCCCTAGTATATGGTACTGAGGTACCTAGGGAATACACCAGGGATCTCCCATGGGCTGCAGCCTGTGTAAGCTGGTGCTAGCACCACTTACAACAAATATACGTTTCTTTTATCTGAGGTCACTGTACTTAAAACCTACATGTCACCCCTAAGGTAGGCCTTTCAATCCTGGAAGCAGGGTGCTCGGTTCTAAGTGTGAGGGGGCCTCCGCATGAGCAGAACACCCCTACGATCTTCGAAGTCCATTCTCCAGGGTTGTAAGTGCATCAGCCATCATGATGTATGGAGTGCCCATGCTTCATTATGCGATGACCATCTCTAAACTGGCTGGAACGAACCCTGTCGTGTTTGGTATCAAACATGTTGGAATCATACCCCCACACTGTAAATTGTGTGGGGGTATGATTCCATGCATTGTAAAGCTCCTCCGGGAGGCTCTCATTGCTCCGGGTACAGGTTCTAGACCCAGACAGCACAACATGGCTGCTGCCCACCAGAGACCCGATTCTGCCCTCCTGCTGCTCAGCCAAGCTCGAGCAGTGGAAGGCAGGTCAATAGGTATCCAGTCACAGGGAGGTGTGACCTCCTCCCAGACAGTGCTTAGTGTATTAGGACAGATTGAGGGCGCTTGCCAGCGCCACTCAGTCTTCTTCTGCCACTGTCTGCTTGAGGGGCACATTTGTGGCCCTTCTTGCATAATTCAGTTCAAACCAGCTCAGGGAGCCGTTGGCTCCTGCTCTGGCGCGAAACTGGACAAAGGACATGGGAGTATGGTCCCCACTGTGTGTGGGTCCCTAGATTCGTTGTGGGACAAGATTCATATCAAGACACCACTTCCTCTTCGACCGTTTGGGCACTCTGGAATTCTCTGGACTTTGCTCTGGGTTTCGGGGACTGCAAAGGAAAAGACTCCTGCTGCTCCTGATTTCGTCGACCTGCTCGTCTGCTGCAATGTCTGTGCGCCATACAGGATTCCTTCCAAGGCCTGTGGGCATCCAAGACACATGAAGGAAGATCCCTTGCAGTCACCGTAACAAAGCTTTGGTCTGCTGATCCTGGGCTCCCGTGACTCCGAAAGGTGCAGCAACACAGGTGGTGGGTCTTCACTTCCCTCGAGGCCGGCCCTGTCCTCTCACCGTGCTTGAGGCCAGTATCCCTTGTCGGAGCCACAGGAACCACCACTGTGCACCGCGTCGACTTGCCGTTGCAGAGGCTTGTCGGCTCTTTTCCTAAGAGATCTTTGGGTTCCAAGTAGCCCCCACCTCAAGCATTTCTTGTGACCAAGATCTTTGTCCTCCCTGCATCTTTAGTGAGCTGCTAGAGGTCCCTCGTGACTCCAGTGCCTCTGTCCTGTGGGTTCTCTTGAGGATCTGCTCTGCTTCCAGTGAGCTCCCCTGATAGCTAGGGGGCCTGCTCTGACTCCCCTGCTTGAGACGAGTCACATGGACCTTGCTGGTCCCGACATTGCATCTTTTTTGCTTTCCACGTTGTTTGCAGTTTCAAAAACTTGTTGGTGCTTTCGACGGACACTGACCCCTCAACTCTCGACATCCGACGCGAGGCAGCTCGTGAACAGCTCTTGGTCTTCCAGAGCATCAGCTGGTCCACACAGCTGCAGCTTCAAGGTCACCGTCAACTCTCCTACAACACCTGCCATCGGTGGGCATTCACCTTCCATGCCCCCTGGTCAATCCAGAGTTGCATAGACTGTCTCCTCTGCTTGCAAGTACTTCTCATTTTGAATCCACCTTTGGGTTCCACCGGACACGTTCCACTTCTTCGCCAGAGTCATCTTCCTGAAGTCCTCCATTGGGGTTGATAGCGGTTTCTGACGCCACTTCGCACCTATGCTCCCGGCTTCCCTGGTGTAGGTATCCTGGTTCGTAGGGTATTCACGGGTGGGGTGGCTCTCCAACCTTCTATCTTCCACATAGTTTCTTCAGGGTCCACTAGGAAGTATCCTTCTTTAAAATTGCAATTGCCCCTTATTCACTTGAATTGAGCCCACGGTCGTGTTCCCACACTGCACACGGCTTTCGTAGGGTTCCTGGTTACTTAACTCAGGTGATTCCTTGGGTGCCCAACATTTCTATATCTTCTGGGTATAATCTTGACTTGAGTCTTGGTTTGCATCCTACTATTTTTGTGTATGGTTTGGTATCCCACTGGTGACCACTGTTTAATACGTGCTACTTACTTGTTTTCTTTGCAAAGTAGTGTGTGCATTGCGTATATCTCCGGGTAGGAAATATTTTTATGTGTTAGTGAGTGTTCTATATTAATAAATACATATTTTTATAAATACTGTGTGGTTCTTTTTCACTTAATCTTTACCAATAAGATTATGTTCCGGTAAAACTAGCTGCTTTGCACTCCTGGACTAAGCCTGAAGGCTGCTCTCCAAAGCTACCTCTTGAAGAGCTTTCTAAGGTTGTCTTGGACCACTAAAATCGCCATAAGGATTCTCTGGATTAGTGCAGGGTGCTACACTTACATAAGTGAGCACCATATACTAAGCCAGCCTCCCACATCTGCTATCTCCAAGATTTAGGAACTCGAGGAGGATTTCTCAAGGAGCCAATTTCACTATTTCTGACTGAATCTCGTAATTGTGTCACCCATTAACAGTAATGCCAGTAGCCATTATATTAGGGTTGCTTCCATGCACAAAACTATCAAATTCAGATTGGATGTTCAGAAATGATGTCACTTGCTGCAAAGAAACATGAACACCGATTACTTTTGCCGTAAATGATTACCATTTTTTTTGTACCCCTGCATTCCCATCAAGTTTAGGTAGAGTGAAAGGAGGACTGGCCACTCTGAGTATTGTTATACCAACTAACCTTGCTGTTGATGTTCATTTTACTCCTTTATACCAAATTTTACATTTTAGGATTTCTGAAACATTTAACTTGATGCTGATCTAGATTTATTACGGTATTTACGATGTCCGCGCTATCCAGTTAATTGATGCTCATGAAGTTCATTCAGCAAAGTTCCAGGATTAACATAAAAAAGAGATCTATATTGTTCCTATGTGTAGGACATTTTAATTTTCGCCTATGCAAACTAGATAATCCTGTTTCATATGGCTTATTTGATGTAGACTTAACGAAATTGACACACTTCATGTATGTCCCATATGGAACTCACTAAACAGGATTGTAATGTCTCAAGAATTTTACATGCGACACTAAGTATCCTAACACTACATTACCCCCAACATATAAGAATAATGGATAATCTTTCGATATTACTTACACCTTTGCTGCCGAGTTTGATGTATAGTGACTGCATCCTGCTTACTGCCTCTTTTAGCCTCAATTTATCAGGAGACTGTACCCAACCTGAGAGGCAAGAAATTAAATATGCGTTAAACAAAGAGGTCCAAATTAAGTTGGAGAAAGTTAATAAGGATTCATTTTGTGCAAGCTTACAAGAGGTAATCTGCACGTCATCACAGTAACTACCAGCCATGATAAAGACCCTTGCCTTATTTTAGAAGAATTTAATTCATTGTGCTCCTTTGTTAGTTGCACATACCATGCCCAAAGCCATTATGTGTGTACAGTTGTTCATAAACATCTCTAATCAGCCCCAAAATGTCTGTGCTCCAGGGATGCAATTCTTATGGCCAGATGGTCTTATAAGGAAACCTTAGATATAAGGAACGCAGAGATCAGATTGAAAGCCTGGAAGGATCTAAAAGTAGCAGGGAAATTAAAGGACTGCATGGCTTTTTATAAAGTTGTTACCCTTACATTTTTTCTGATTATGAAATACCAAAGATTGAACCCCTTATCTCTGTCCAAACCTGAGTTGATTATTTCACCAACATTTTTGACCCAGTCTGTTCGGAGTTATATTTTGCCAAGAATGTTGAAGCACTTTGAGCCAGGTCCTTCTCTACATTTAAGTCAGTCTATTGATGTCAAGGATGTGTCTCTTGCAATTAACACAAGTCCTTCCGGAAAAGCCCTGGGACCGGACGGTGTCTGTTAGAACCGGGGTCTCTAGTTGGCCGAGGTATGCACGCTAGTCCAAGTAAAGACCACCGCTTCCGACAGGGTAGCTTGGCGCAGAGGAGGAAGGCTTAACTTCAGAGGCAATGTGTAAAGTATTTATGTGAGACACATCAACAATAACACAGTAAATCACGCATAAAAGGGACACCACACGGGTTTTATGTAAAAATAGAAATAGCTTTATCTAAAATTTATACACGGTCCAATAATAATCAATCAAGATCAATAATCAGATGGATCGAGTGGCATATAAAGAAAGTAAAGTAACCCTAATCTAGAAATTGCGCAAGCTTCAGAACTAATAAGATTCCCCCCTCTCTAGAAAGTCACAGGGTGTCAGCAATATTGTCTTTGAGGGTAGTATTCCCAAGGGAACTGAATCTGTGGTCTCTAGTCCAAAATAGGCGTGTAGAAGCGGTCTCTCAGAGGGCACCCCTGGGGGCTCAACAATTCCTCCTGTGTGGCAGGTTATGTCCCGTTTGCAGTATTGGGTAACCTTTTCCACTGTGAAGAACAGTACTTTACATGTGGGGCCAAGAAAAAGAAAGAAACAGTGCAGACAACCCCTCTGGGCGCTTACATGGGGTAATACGGTAATGCCCAGCAGTTGAGTACAATGCGCCGGCTATCGTGGTCCTGCTATGGCTGGATGGGGGAGTTGCAGTGCCTGTAAACGCGGGATAGCCAGGTCTCGACCCAGGTACAGGCCGAAATGCAAGGGAATAGAGGACTGCCCCGCTAGGTGGACTCAGAGGTCAGCACGTACAAGCGAGAGGCCACGAGCGCTCTCCTGCGGTCCAGCGCCTCACCCCACACACACGCTCCCAGGCTGCGCAGTTACCTGAGTAATGCTCCTTCTTTGGTCACCGGCAACAGGGGAGGATCCGGGGACAGATGGCCGCCTCGGGCTTCTCTGGTACCAGCGCGACCTCCCTGACTACGCTCCCTGTTACTAGGCAACTCCTGGGCTGAAGCCAATCCATGCACAGCTCTCCCCCAATGACGCTGTCGTGGTGGGGGTTCTTCTTTTGCTTTGCGTCAAGGCTGGGCCACAAACGGGTGATGGAGATTATTTGTATTTATAAGAGCAAATGTGTTGCAATGGGGAGTTATAGTATAAGGGTTTGGGGGTATGCAAGTGGAGAATGGCTACAAAGGGTGGAAAACAACCTCTGAGGGTGATCGTAGCTGATTATTTTTAGATAGCGTGTGCCATACCATGGATAGCATATGGGAAATTAGTGTTCTTGGCATGTGAGCTGTACTCCTGCCATCTAGTGTTTGGTCTGGATGTTTGCAAGTTGTTTTTCTTCGAAGAAGTCTTTCCAGTCACGATGTAGGTGACTCTTCCTTTAGCTGATTGAGCGCATGGGCATCGACTCCAATGTTAGATTGTTTTTTTATGCCATTGGGTTTGGACGTGTATTGCTGCGCTCCGGTTCGAAGCGGTTCTTCGGGTTCCCCTTGGTGCGCAATCCACTCTACCCGCGCCAATATTGTTTCGAACGCATATCTCCGTGTATTGTATCCGTCGAGGAAAATCTTGGAAAGGCCGTCTAGCCTAACCGCATCGGTCCACTTTGCAGTCGATCCAACTGACTCTATTCAAATTCTTCCCCTGGTGCCGCGCCAATCATATGGGCACCAACTTGCACTAAGTGTGCAACTTGTGTTTGTCTCTGGAGCATAACAAACAAGATTGCGACGCGTGCAAATAGTTCAGATAGAAGAAAACGCTCCATGATCGTCGGGCTCGACGTTGCGAAATGCAGACCCAAAACATCAAATACACTACTGACATGTTCGGCAAAGGATCCAAGTACGAATTCGATGCCCAAGGGTCCGAGGAAGAACAAGAGGAACTTGCCTCCATTCCAGAATCGTACTCCAGGTTGGAAGAAGACTTGCTTCAAGGTCACAGTACTGTAGGTACCGAATGCCCATTAACCCAAACTCCAACTCTGCCAAAACAAAAGGCTTTGTCCCATCCCCGGCTTCGGGCCTCAGTTGGCCCCAACAAGATGTTTCAGACGCCCCATCCTCCGGCTTGGCACCGAAATGCGTCTCTAAGCCTTCTGGCTTGGGATAGTCGGCCAAAATCTGGCACCGAACCGAAACCTTCAGGCTCGAAACCGCAAACCGCTTCGTAGCCAAAATCGTTGGTACTAAAAATAAAGCCTGCTTCGGCACCGAAACCTTCAGCACCGAAACTAAAACTGTTCCTCCGAAGCTGCAGGATCTAAATTTCCACACCACAACACCCAAATTGGATCCAAAATAAAAGGAACTTTATTTAAATCCAGATAAAGGACGTGTTCTTACTAAGTCACCTCAAACGCAAACCTGAGTCAGAAGACGCACCTTTCTTTATTCCTTTCTAGAGGGAGAATGTGGGTACTAACCCTTCCCCTCCTCCTCTTTAACACCCTCCCCTACACCAACCTCTCCACCGTTGCGTCATTTACTGATTACACCAACTAAATCTCCACCACCTGACTATGATTGAGACCAGAAGTACAATAGTTTTTTTTAAATACTCCTTTTGACAAGAAATATCTCTTAGGGCCCGAAGTAGATTAAATCATTGGAAAAAGTGAAACAAGCATTTACAATGTAATGGTTTTGCCTTTGAAAAAGTTAGAGCTATTGGCATTGTAAATGACAAAATTTGTATTCATGTGTTGGTTTTGAAAACAAATAAATAAATGGCATTGTCATTTACATTGCCAATAGCTTAATCTCTCGCAAATGTGAGACCTATTGTACCCTACGGACGCGCTCAGCAGACAGCAATTACTACCACACACACACACACACCCAGAGCCAGCCACATACACCCAAAGCCAGCCACACACATCCAAAGCCAGCCACACACATCCAAAGCCAGCCACACACACACCCAGAGCCAGCCACACACACCCAGAGCCAGCCACACAAACCCAGAGCCAGCCACACACACCCAGAGCCAGCCACACACACCCAGAGCCAGCCACATGCACACCCAGAGCCAGCCACATGCACACCCAGAGCCAGCCACATGCACACCCAGAGCCAGCCACGCACACCCAGAGCCAGCCACGCACACCCAGAGCCAGCCACGCACACTCAGAGCCAGCCACGCACACTCAGAGCCAGCCACGCACACTCAGAGCCAGCCACGCACACCCAGAGCCAGCCACGCACACCCAGAGCCAGCCACGCACACCCAGAGCCAGCCACGCACACCCAGAGCCAGCCACGCACACCCAGAGCCAGCCACACACACACCCAGAGCCAGCCACACACACCCACCCAGAGCCAGCCACACACACCCACCCAGAGCCAGCCACACACACCCACCCAGAGCCAGCCACACACACCCACCCAGAGCCAGCCACACACACACACCCAGAGCCAGCCACACACACACACCCAGAGCCAGCCACACACACACCCAGAGCCAGCCACACACACACCCAGAGCCAGCCACACACACACCCAGAGCCAGCCACACACACACCCAGAGCCAGCCACACACACACCCAGAGCCAGCCACACACACACCCAGAGCCAGCCACACACACACCCAGAGCCACACACACAAACACACACCCAGAGCCACACACACAAACACCCAGAGCCAGCCACACACACACCCAGAGCCACACACACAAACACACACCCAGAGCCACACACACAAACACACACCCAGAGCCACACACACAAACACACACCCAGAGCCACACACATACACACCCAGAGCCACACACACACCCACCCAGAGCCACACACACACCCACCCACACCCAGAGCCACACCCACACACACCCACACCCAGAGACACACCCACACACGCCCACACCCAGAGACACACCCACACACGCCCACACCCAGAGACACACACACACACACACGCCCACACCCAGAGCCACACACACACACACACACACACACACCCACACCCAGAGCCATGCCCCCACACACACCCACACCCAGAGCCACACACCCAGAGCCACACACACACACACACCCACACCCAGAGCCACACACACACACACACACACCCAGAGCCACACACACACACACACCCACACCCAGAGCCACACACACACACACCCACACCCAGAGCCACACACACAAACACACACCCAGAGCCACACACACAAACACACACCCAGAGCCACACACACACCCCCAGAGCCATACACACACACACCCAGAGCCACACACACACACACCCAGAGCCACACACACACACACCCAGAGCCACACACACACACCCACCCAGAGCCACACACACACACACCCACACCCAGAGCCACACCCACACACACACACCCACACCCAGAGCCACACACCCACACACACACACACACACACCCACACCCAGAGCCATGCACACACACACACACACCCACACCCAGAGCCACACACACACCCCCACACCCAGAGCCACACACACACCCAGAGCCACACACACACACCCACACCCAGAGCCACACACACACACACCCAGAGCCACACACACACACACACACACACACACACACACACACACACACACACACACACACACACACACACACACACACACACCCAGAGCCAGCCACACACACACACCCAGAGCCAGCAACACACACACACCCAGAGCCAGCCACACACACACACACCCAGAGCCAGCCACACACACACATACACCCAGAGCCAGCCACACACACACACACCCAGAGCCAGCCACACACACACACACCCAGAGCCAGCCACACACACACACACACCCAGAGCCAGCCACACACACACACCCAGAGCCAGCCACACACACACCCAGAGCCAGCCACGCACACACCCAGGACCCCACACACACACCCAGGACCCCACACACACCCAGAGCCACACACACACACACACACACACACACACACACACACCCAGAGCCACACACACACACACACACCCAGAGCCACACACACACACACCCAGAGCCACACACACACCCAGAGCCAGCCACACACACACACCCAGAGCCAGCCACACACACACACCCAGAGCCAGCCACACACACACACACATACACCCAGAGCCAGCCACACACACATACACCCAGAGCCAGCCACACACACACACCCAGAGCCAGCCACACACACACACACCCAGAGCCAGCCACACACACACACACCCAGAGCCAGCCACACACACACACACCCAGAGCCAGCCACACACACACACACCCAGAGCCAGCCACACACACACCCAGAGCCAGCCACACACACACCCAGAGCCAGCCACACACACACCCAGAGCCAGCCACACACACACCCAGGACC